>NC_072897.1:61806905-62115405 GCF_027943255.1 Anastrepha obliqua
CAATAGAGGTAAGGACCCAACCTTCATTACGGCGGTTACGGAAGAGGTGCTTGACCTCACCTTAGCCTCTTCTACACTAAGGTATCGAATATCTGATTGGAGGGTGCTCTGCGCTCATTCCTTTTCGGATCACAGATACATCCAGTTTTCTTTGAATGAAACCAAACTTCCTACAGGAACCTTAGGAGCACGGACTGGGACCTATATTGCAAAAACCTGCAGGTTTTCCTTCCGGAAGCACCGCAAGGAGACGCGGATCTCTCGGAAGAATCTATAGATGTATTGGTGGAGACATTCACCGCTGCGTGTAACAGAGCTCTCGAGAGCGCTTGTCCACTAAGACCGCCCCCCAAAAAGGAAAAGCCGCCTTGGTGGGCAACCGAGATCACGGAAATCAGGGCTTCATGTAGGCGGCTCTTTAATAGACCCAGAAGAATTAAGTCTCCCTCGGGATGGGATCTGTACAAAGTAGGACTGGGAATTTACAAGTCCGAAATTAAGAAAGCGAAGCGAGACTCATGGCGGAGATTCTGCGAAAGCGTGTAAGGCTGTCATGAGTCCGCGCGATTCAGACGTATTCTCTCGAGGAATTCCACACCTATGGGGTACCTCAAAGACAGCTCGGGGTGCTGGACCATGAGCAGCCAGCGACAAATCCGGACTCGCTAAATATCGGCTGGGATAGGATGCATAGCACTCCAGGCACCCACCACCGCAGGCTGAACAAGCGACGCCTGGCTTGGGTGATTGACTCTTTCAAGACCTTCAAGTCACCTGGGCTTGATGGCATTATACCGGCTCAACTGTAGAAATCTGCTGAGGTATCATGTCATTGGCTTCTTCCTATCTACGCGAGCTGCATAGATAGGGGTTACATACCCAGATCTTGGAGGGCTATGATCCCCTAAGGATTTCAGACCAATCAGTCTCTCCTCGGACCTGCTAAAAACCCTGGAGAGGCTAATCTATCTGCACATAAGGAGTGAAATTCCTCGGAGGCGTTTATCGTACGCTCAACATGCTTACTGTAAAGGCAGATCGGTAGAGTCTGCTTTGCATACAATTGTTAAGGACATCGAGGTGTATCTCCACCAGAAGGAGTTCACTGTAGGTGCCTTCCTCGACATTGAGGGGGCTTTTAATAATGTCCTCCCGGAGGCAATCACCAGGTCGCTAGGTAAACTAGGAGTCGGAACCGAACTCATAAGGCTTATCCACACGATGCTTAGCGATAGAACGGTCGTGGCAGAATGGGGTGACACCTCTCTCCGCCGACAAGTGAACAGAGGCACTCCGCTAGGCGGTGTTCTCTCGCTACTACTCTGGATTGCCGTACCTAACGGTCTGCTGGAGAAGCTGCAGGGGAGGGGCTGTAAGGTGATTGCCTACGCGGATGAAGTTGCACTTATTGTCAGAGGCAAGTGTTTAGATACTCTGATGAAACTGATGCAGGGTTATCTGAATCTAGTTAAAAATTGGACCGCAAATTGCGGCCTATCGATAAATCCTCTGAAGACGGAGCTCGACTTATTTACGAGGAAATACAAAATACCAAGAGTGTTTCTCCCCTCAATAGCGGGCGCTCCGTTGGTGCTCTTTGACAAGGTAAAGTTCCTGGGACTCATCCTTGACAGAGGTCTTACGTGGAAGCCAAACATTGAGGAGAGAATCAGGAAGGCAACAGTCGCCTTGTATGGTTGCAGGGGAGCTTTCGGCAAAAGATGGGGCCTCTCGCCTAAAGTCACTTTTTGGCTTTATAACACGATTATAACAGCAATCTTGCTATACGGAGTCCTTGTCTGGTGGAACTCGCTAGAAAGGATGGTATCAGTTAAGAATCAGTTGGAATCAGTGGGGCGCTCCCCGTACCACTCCTATTCGAGCGCTTAACGCTATGCTGAATGTGGCGCCCGTGGACATTATAGGAAAAACTACCGCTGGGCGGGGTGCAACATTTGGCGGCAAGGCATGGCAAACATGTTCACGGTTGGCTCGAAATTGGACGGAAGGGTTGGTGTATGGGTTGGGGAGTATTCTGTAAGGAGCCTCCCATCAAACTTAAATTTAGGCTCCCGGACCACTGTAGTGTTTTCCAAGCGGAGGTATCCGCAATTAAGGAAGTGGTGGACTGGTTGCTTAATTCGGTAATTACCGTTAAGGAAATAAATATTTACTCCGATAGCCAATCGGCAATTAGGGCCTTGGGCTCGTTGTTTGTGCGTTCGAGATTGGTCGGGCAATGTCTGGCTTCTCTCTCGATTGCATCTGATTACTTCGTCATCAGGCTCATTTGGCAAGCAAGGTCGCGAGATCCTTCTGGACACGGGTAGATCGGGGACGCTCAAGGGAACTCCTAAGGCTAACAAAGTCCCAGCTCTCGAATTTGGTGGGCATCCTTACCGGACATTGTCCGTTAGGTGTTCATGCCGAGAGACTTGGGATTGGCTAAAGGCCGTTCTGCAAAAACTGTCTGGAGGACGAGGAATCATCTCAACACCTTCTTCTCAGCTGCCCTGCTCTGGTTTGGCAAAGACTTAGACATCTGGGCTCTCACTTCTTCGCTACGCCTGCGGATATAGCCGGTGTAAATATCATAAATTTGGTGAAGTTCATCAGTAGCTCGTTGCGGCTAACTACGAACGCAAATCAGCCACCGTCGGCGTCGTCGTAAAATGTATGGTCATCGTCGTCTCTAATCCCAAGGCTCCTTCTTGTTGTTGTTGTTGTTGTAGAAGTATCTTCGCCCTGTCAGTGTAGTGTAATTTACCGGTCGTCTTCGTCTAGCTCATCTAACGGTAGGCCCAGGAAACTGGCAGTTTCGACGGGTTGGGTCCAAAGGGAGAGAGGTGTTAGATGAGTGGGTTTGATGGGGCATGTTAGTGCCGTGCGGGGTACCTTCACATGCTGGACATATGTTTAGTATGTCAGGGTCGATTCTGGATAGGTAGGAGTTTAACCTGCTACAATATCCAGAACGTAATTGTGCCAGGCTCCTTCTTCCTTCCCTTCTCTTTTCTCCTCTCCCATGTATGGCACCACAACGGACGAATTTTTAATATTTGTCCAAGTGAGCCCTTAGCTATTTAACCTTACCTAACCTATGTTTTTTATTTAAAATGGTCATTATAAAGCAAAAAAAAAGTTTTGATTCTGGGGATAGTCTCCAAAAATATGTGCTGTCTCGAATGGGTTAACACAAAATTTGATGCAACTTCTATGATACATTTTTTATAGCAAAAATCGCCGAACACGCCTAACCCTTGTTTGACAAACAAATTAAACATGCTATATTGCTAAAACCGTGAACCAGCGAAATTCGTAAATCCACCCTATTTTTTTAACAGACCTCGTATATGAAAACACTTTCTCGAGAGAAGCATTTGTTTTGCTTTTGGTTGCTTTGGTGGATTCAAACAGGTTGCCATTACGAAGTACTAGTATTGGGTGGTCGAAAAAGTCTTTTCGTATTTCTAATCAAACTTCAACTCATTTTTTTTTTACAATCATAGTGAATGATTCCTTTCCAATCCAACCAAAAACACAGCATCACCTTTCGAGGCGTCAATCCTGGCTTTGCGACCATTTGTTGAGCTTCACCACCCTTGCACAATGATCTTTTTCGCACATTATTGTCGTATTCGATCCCCTTTTCGTCTCCTGTTACCATTCGCTTCAGAAATGGTTCGATTTCATTTCGTTTCAGAAGAGAATCGCAGATGTTAATTCGGTCCATTAAATTTTTCACAGACAATTCATGTGGTACCCAAACATCGAGCTTCTTTTTGTAACCAGCCTTTTTTAAATTGTTCAAAACCGTTTGATGATGAATGTTTAGTGCCTTGGCGATGTCATGGCAGCTTATGTGACGGTCCTGGTCAAACTTTTCCACAATTTCATCGACTTTTTTAACGATAGGTCGACCGGAGCGAGGTCCATCTTTCAAATCGAAATTTCCAGAATGGAGGCGAGCGAACTGATACAGCATCGTCTCCGTAAACTTCACAAATTTCATTGGTGGCTTGCGTGGCATTCTTCTTCCTTTCTTATACAAAAATTTCAAAATATAGCGAATTTCTTCATTATTTTCACTCATATTTGAACAGTTATAACTTTTTTTCAACTTCTCCGAATTTAATTTTTTTTTTGGTTAAATGAAGTTTAAAATGTCACCTTTCTAACACCATATGATATGACACAATGTGATTGGTAGCACTGGAGATAGATGACTCCAACGACATCTATTAACAAAATAGGAAAAGACTTTTTCGACTACCCAATATATATATAATTGGCGCGTGAACCCTTTTTTTTGGTGTTTGGCAGAGCTCCTCCTCTTATTTGTAGTGTGCGTCTTGATGTTGTCCTACAAATGGAGGGACCTACAGTTTCAAGCCGACTCCGAACGGCAAATATTTTTTATGAGGAGCTTTTTCATGGCAGAAATACACTCGGAGGTCTGCCAATGAGTACCGAGGGGAGACCGCTATTAGAATACACTTTTCCTTAATTTTGGTGTTTCACCGAGATTCGAAACAAGGTTCTCTCTGTGAATTCCGAATGGTAGTCACGCACCAACTCATTTCGGCCGCCTAGCCTACTAAGTACTGGTAGCTATGTAAATTAATGAAATCATTTTGAAACTCTCTCAAAATTCAATCAGAAGCGATGTTTATAGTTAAAGAAGTGTAATTAACTTGAATATTTTATGAACTTATACAGGGTTTTTCCATAGGTGCGCTTCAACTTTTTTCCGATAGGGAGGGCGAACGACGTAATATTTTTTATTTTTCGCTTGTCATTTGTAAACTTCATTAGTAAACATTTCATCATGGAACGCTACACGCTTGAGCAACGATTGCAAATCGTGCAAATTTTTTATGAAAATAATCGTTCTGTTGCTGCTACTTTAAGAGCATTACGGCCATTTTACAGTCCATTTAACAAGCCGTCCCGTTTTGGGGTTATGTGAAGTCATTGGTCTACAGTAACAAGCCGGCGACGATTTGTGAGCTCAGAGCCAATATTGAACGCGAAATTGCTGGAATTTCGGCCGATTTATGCAAAAGAGTGGTCGAAAATTAGGTTCAACGATTGGACTTCGTAAAACGTGCACGCGGTGGTCATGCAAAAGAAATCGAATTTCATACTTAAATGTATACAGTGACTCACAAAAGTATTTTGCATGAGAAGACAAATAAGTTCACGCTTCAATTCCTGTATATTTTTTAAATTCATTTGTTAATTATTTCATAAATTCTTAAACATAAACCTTATATCTACATAAACAATGTATTAAAACTTTAAAAGAAAAATATGTTCCAATGTAGACGTAAAAAAAGTAAAATAAAATAGAATTCATTGCTCACAAAAGTATTTTGCTTTTGACTAGGTGGTGTACAAATATACTAATTTCTATTAATTCAATATTTCGTATAATAACCATTATTTTTGGAAACTGCTTCCAAGCGCCTTGGCATAGATTCTATTAACTTGCGACAAAAGTCAAGAGGTATTTTTTCCCATTCTTGGAGTAAAACATCTTTAAGGTCACTTTTTGACGAAATTTTGTTCTTTCTTCGAGATAAGCCCACAGATTTTCTATGGGGTTGATATCGGGACTTTGGGGAGGTGTTGGCAAATGTTTTGTATTAAAAAGTATCCACATTTTGACATCATGAGCTGTATGCTTGGGGTCGTTGTCGTGTTGAAACAAAAAGTGGTTAGACGACATTCCCATTTTTTCTGCACTGGAATGTAAGTTGTCTTTGAGAATAGACAAATAAAGATGTTTATCCATCGTTCCATCTATAAACACCAGCTTTCCGACTCCTTGGGCCGACATACAACCCCACACCATGACGGAACCTCCACCGTGCTTAACAGTGGATTTAACATTTTTTAATCGCAGCTCTTCATTTGGCTTCCGCCATACTATACGACGTCCGTCCGGACCAAAAATGTTGTATTTGCTTTCATCACTAAATATGACGGTTTTCCAAAACTCAAAACTTTTGGTTTTATAGGTGTTGGCGAATAAAAGCCGCTTTGCTTTATTGACTTGTGAAATCAGTGGTTTTTTCCTTGCTGCACGACCGTGAATATTGTTGCTTCTGAGGGCTCTGCGCACTGTCTCATCGGATACTTCAATCTGAAAGGTTGCTTTTATTTTGTCATTGATTTTTGGGGCTGATAAATGTGGGTTTTTGCGATTTTCTTTCAATATTTGGCGTTCTTTTCTCTCAGTTAGCAACTTTGGTCGACCAAAACGTGTTAAATTTTCTAAATTACCGCGTTCTTTACACCGTTTTATTACATTTTCTATCGTTTGGCGGCATCGACTAAACATATTGCAAATATATTTCGTAGATTTTCCTTCATTATGGAGATGTAAAATAATTTTTTTTTTCAGCTGTAGTTAGTTCTTTACCCTTTGGCATTTCCGATATGCACAGTACCACAATTACAAACGAAATTAACTCAATTACAAATAAAATTGATTATAATACGCACTTGTAGCCACAACTTCAGCGAAAACAGAAAAAGTAACTGAACTGCGTCCAGTAACGGTATCTACGCACGTTTTTTGTTATATGCACCTAACGGTACAATTTTTGTGCATGATGTGTAGCCCAATTGCTAAAACAGTGCTCAATAATGCGTGTAAGTATTAACATTTTTATTTTCGGATACTTAGTACATACAAAATCTTAAATTTGTACATACGCGCTATTATGCAAAATACTTCTGTGAGCCACTGTATGTTCAAACTCGATAATAAAAAAAAAATTAGTTAAAAAAGTCAAACCGTTTGTGTTTTATTCAAAAAAGTTCAAAAGTTGAAGCGCTCTTACTGAAAAATCCTATATGTATATTTTAAAATGTCAAAACATTTTCATAGCAAACTGTATGTACATACAGTTTTTCTCATAATTCTTCCCTCAATGTAATATTTTATAGTATAATTATTTTCTTATTAGATTCGATTAGGGCATTTTCGATTTGAATTCCTTTTTTTGTAGCAGAACACTTTGCTAACGTCTTCTGGTTGTTCCCGTACAATAATAGTTATTTGAATGAGAAATATAATATGCAAAAACAACAACGAAAACGAAAACCAAAATGCGTCATAATTTGTGTTGTCTCAAAAATATAAACAAACACCTGAAACTTAACGGCGGTCAAGTAGGTAGAAGTGATTCACATTGTTCATTACATCACATCAATAAAAAAAACGTTTGCAATAATGCCGGGTTATCGTACGAGTGAAAATAGTATACAATTGGTTTATTATAATTATCATAAAGGAAATCAGAAAAACAAATAGGTGAAATGTTTTCTATTCATTTTAAATCGCAATCCTGCCCAAAGCCCAAATGATATCAACCAAATTCAAAATTTATGGACGCAGTTGAAAAATAAAGTGACCGAAAGGGGTCCTACAAACAAAAATAGCGTGATACAGTGCATCAAAAAGAAGAAAAACTAAAAACAAAACCTACAAAAAAACTAATGTCATCAATGTCCAAGAATTTACACACAATCGCTAATAGATAGCGGTCACACAAAATATTAACATAAAAATAGTCACGTATTATACATTGGATCTTTTAGTTTGTTGATATGTATGTGAAAAGCACTTTGAAACAGTAAATTCGCCACTGCTTGCACATGCTTTGCTGTCTTTCTAAATCCCTTTAAATAAATAATATTCTCTTTTTCATACATGGCGGGAAAATAGCACAAGTTTGGTTTGTTATAACAATAAATAAATATGTGCATTCCTTTCGAAATCCACTTCAAAGATTTTCCTTTTAAAGTATTTTCATATTTTTATGAGACAAACTGTAGGTAAAATTATGGAATTCAGGGTAACTCTTTTTAATGGAACAATTTAGTAAGGTATATTAGACGGATTATGACCTTAACAAAAGCATGTTCATATAACTAGATCAAGCATATAAAAGAGACAATCAAATAATAAATATCTTACCATTCCAGCGTATTGGCATACTGGTAAATTAGCTGCTAGCATTGTGTTTTCCCACTTTAATTTTGCTCTATTGTGGGCCCAATACAAATTCGCGACGTTGTTTATATACTTATCGGTAAATTTGATATTGAATTGCTTGATGTTGTTACAATGCGTTTGCTTATTTAGCGATTCCGTTGCCGTTGCCGTTGTCGTCGTCGTGATACATTCGTCGTTTATATTATTTTTGTATATACTTATTTACTTTATGTAACGTCCTACTAGAACAGCTGGCGTTACTTATATACGTATATTGCACTGATACATTTTTATAGTTTATATTGTTCTTGCAGCTTATACAGGGTTTACATTAACAACTTCGTGGCAGCAATATCAATGAAAACATTGCTCTGCTCTCGCTACAGCTTTAAACATGAACACATGAGTAGCGAAGGAGGTACGCAAAACGCGGGATAAACTGTTTTGCTCCACTCCATGCTACGTTTCGTTGCTGCTAGTAGCTCGGAGTAATATTAAAAAAAAAAGTTCAGTACTCTGTTTAGGTGGAGTAATAGCAAAAACTTTGAATGGGCCGTAGTGCTTCTTGTGAAATAATTCATGTTTACTACAGCTACGATTACTACTCTCACTTCTGTTGCGCTACTACTACTCCCATAACTGCTATTTGAGCAGTGATCGTTTTTGCTTTGTTATAGCCTAGACAGACGGTGGCGTTAATTGGGATTAAGAACTTAATTCGGAATTATTTCAGTAATTAAGTGCAACTAATGCGGATTTACAACTAGATTTAATTCTCATAATTTAAGCGGATTAGGGGAATTTTCGATGCAACATTGCCTAGAAATTACAGTTAATATCTATTGTGAATGAAAAATAATGAATCTTTTAAAAAGAAGAACAGGAAAAAGTGAATGCAATGCTAGTTTGCATTAACACGTGCAAAATTATATTAATTGTTTTCGTATTTCGGAGTAGTTTGAGAAATTGCAATTTAATAATTTAAATAATTATTTCTTAGTATCAAGGTAGCTACTACCCGTATCTAATAAGCAAATCAGCTGTTCACTAATCCGCGAACAACCGTCTGTCACACTACAATGGTAATCAGAGTTAAATGCCCCGGTAATCCAACTGACGGTGGCGTCTGTCTAGGCTATTTGGACTCATTTTGCATGCGTTTTTTTGGAGTACGTTGAGAATATATCCGACAAATTAGGTGCCAATATACAGTAGTTCGTAGGTATGGCTGAATACACCTCAAAATTATATTTTTAACAGTTCCTGAACCCGCAAAAGTTGTATATTAAAAAAATCCATGTAATATAAAGCATGAATTGGCGTTGTATCACATTCTACATCTACATTCAGAGTTCTAATTGAATATTTTTTTTATTTAAATATTGAACAAGCAGCAACAGTGTATAGAAGCCAACAAACTGGATATTTCCAGGAATACATCAAGTGATTAATATTTATTTACTACAAATAAATGCTCTCTTTTAAAATATGAAACTGCAGACAGACAACAGAAATCTAAATTTTTATAGATACGGTTTCCTCGCTGATGATTCAATGGTTTTGAACCTCTTTTGATTTTCTCGGATTTCAGCCGGTATGGGAGTGATAATGCGATAACAACAAATTATTGAAACTCTTGAAAAAATAGGCCAGCGACACTCGAAACCCCTACAGAAATGCTTGTTTTTTACAAATAAAGAAATAATGCAGCTGGTATCTGCCCCAAATATGTATATAAAAAAAGGTTCTAAACCACTGAATTATCGGGCACAGCAACCAGTAAAGATTTAGATTTCTGTTCTTCATGTATTCCTGGAAACATCATAATCAAGCGCTATATTCCATATTATTATTATGTAAATAAATAAATCGTTAATAATAATAGTCAAGATAGATATTACATATGGATTTTTTTTTTTAACATAACACTTTGGAGGGTTCAGAAACTATTAAAAAAAATAACTTTAAGTTGTATTCAACCATACCTACAACATTCAGTATACTTACATACCTAATTTGTCGCATATATTTTCAGTGTAGCCCAGCAAAAACACATACGGGATGCATCTTACCAAACCAAAAATAACACTGCTCAAATAGCAGCTATAGGAGTAGTATAGCGCAATAGAAATGAGAGCGGTAGTGATAACTGGGGTACACATGAATAATTTCGCAAGAAGCACTACGGCCCATTCCAAGTTTTTTGCTACTATTCCAACTAAAGAGTACTGAATTTTTTTTTTAATATTATTCTGAGCTACTAGCAGTAATGAAACGCAGCTTGGAGCGGAGCAAGCAGTTTATCCTGCGTATTGCGCTACCTGTTCAACTACTCCTCTATTCAAATTCAGGGTTGTAGCTAGAGCAAAAATGAAAACTAGAAAGTAGCGGAGCAATCTCAACCGGCTTATAAGCTAAACACTTACTTTACCTTAATAGAACAGTTTGTTTGAAGATTTCCAAACTTAAAATTATTTAGTTTTTATTCTTATTACTTTATTTTGTTCTCATATTAATTTTGAAGTCCTATATTCGTGGTAATTTTTTATGAAACTGATCCTATTAATTTCTAATTTCACACTGAACAGTTGCAATTCTATTAGATAATATGTGATATATTGGGGAATTAGTTCACAATGTAAAGTATTTGAAATTTCAACTAGTTACTTTCTGGATAACATTCTTGTGTATGGATATGTGCATATGTATCTAAAGGCTACAACATTACGAAGACTTTAAAATATAATAAATGATTGAAAAGCCTTGCTTTTCCTGTATATTATATTGGATATTTAAAATTTTTCAATATACTTTTCATACATAAATTAAACTTACAGAATTTTATCGTTCTTACGAACTAAGATGAGTTTACATCATTTTTTTTAGTTAATTGTTTCTGGAGAGACTGTTGCTTGGCGTTTATATAACGTTGGTCAAAAGAGACGTTTAAATAAAAGATTGATTATTATTATTTTTTTAATTTGATCTGCTCTATCACTGAATCCATCGTCGTACGGTTTTCGTAGATACTACGAAAAAGGCATTACTGAGTTCGAACTGCCGCGTCGTAAATTCGAAATTCGTAGAGTGCCATCACTGAGTTTATTCATAGTGCCATTTCGTAGATTTTCCCAAGAATTTCGTTTCCGTTGTCGGAGAAAAGTTTCAAAATAAAATTCAGAAAGAATAATTTTATTACACCCATTTAAAAAAAATCGAAAATTTTTAATAAATCTTTAATTTAAAACTTCGAAAATTATATATTTTGACATCCAAGATTTTTTCATACAAAGTGAGATCTATTTCCCAAGGATTAAAGGCGTATCTTAATCTGAACTATTTAAAGTATTCTTAAGTTTTGCTAAATTTTTTCATTAAAAATTATTATTAGTGCGGCCAGTATAATTTATTTTATTGGCAAGAAAAGGGAAGTGCTTGCAAAATAAAGCTAAAGAAATAGTACAAAATTGTTTATTTACATCGAGAGCCAGGTGGTGTCCAAACATCAAAATTTTGATATTTGAGTTCAGCAGGACTTTCGTGTTCACATTCGAGCTGTAATAATTGCGGCAGTGTTACTTTGTATGAAATGGCATCACGATCTGTTACAAAATGTATGCAACAATTCCAACGTTACGCGTTCTGTCAGCAAAATTAGACAATCTGATGCTCCTCCCTAACTAATCAAGCGCAATATAAAAGTTTTTACTGCGGAGTAGACATGGAAGAAGAAAAGTAAGTTTATATTTAAGAAATACTACTTTGAACTTTAATATTGTTCGTTTATTGGTTTTGGGGCGAAATTTAAGTTCAAATGAAACGTAGATATTGGTATAAGCTTCCATATTTTGAAACAACACGTTCGGCGCGAAATAACTTTTGCAACATTCCAGCAGCTAATCAGCTGAGTATCAGCAACAGGCCATCAAAAAAGTAACAGGACCGCTATATTCCTGTAATAAATAAGTGCAGCGAACACATCCGGAATCAGTGATAGCAACTTTTTCGTAGTCGTAGCAGAGAGTTGTATTCGTAACTTTCTTACAACACAGTCAGTACTCAGTGATAAAGCTGAATATTATTACTTATGGTATTTGAATTTACATGGCTACCAAAAAAAGATGTGAAACATGTTTAAAAATTTCGAGAACAAATAACACTATTTTATTTACAACGTTTAAAAAAACTGTTTGGAAATCACTTTTGTCAGCTTTGCAAAGACCTCGAATAAAAAAATTTTTAAGTTTTGACTACTGTGATGATAACCTTCACAAGAAGCTTAAAGAGGCGGCCATTGTATACCACAAAACAATGCCAACCATTCTAATAAATGACGAGAATGAAATTGTGTTCGAACCCAGCGATAAGGAAAAAATCTGGAATAAACATCTATTCTCTTTTCTCTCATTCGGACAACAATACATCGGTGTATGAGTCATAGTCAAATGAAACGTTGACGAGGCCAGCAAGGGAAAAAATCAGAAATGCCATCAAATTGTCTAAGGAAAACAAAGCGGATCCTGTTGATTGATTGACTAAAATCGCTCATTAAAAATAACTTTTAAAAGTTATTCATAGCAGAATATACAAAAAATGTATATTAGCAATGGGAGAAAATCAATTCGGCTTCAAAGCAGGCATGCGTTCTGGTGGAAAATTACGGAGATGTTCAAAAAGATGTATTTATGTGTTTAATCTATATACATACATATATAAAAATTAAGCCGAAAAAAGTGTGCATTTGTCCGGGGTAATCTCAGCAACGCATGTAAGGAAAACAATGAAAGTTTCACACATTGTTGGTGTTGCCTTGGCAAAGGTTTCTGTGAAGCTTGGTTGAAATCCGATAACGCGTGTGTGTGCGGTGCGTCGGTTAAGTGAGTGTGTTTTTGCTATTTGCCGCACGTATTTTTTGTACCGCACATAACATTCATTAGAATTGAATACATTTTGGTCGTGTGTGTCTGGGCCGATTATTATGAAATTTGGTATATATGTATATATATTTTTCCACGGAGAAGGTTAGTATAATATGCTTATTGATTCCACCAGGTGGCGCTGCCGAAGGCCAAAACGAGGACCCGGGTAACCCTAGGATGTGTTTTTACATTGTGGGTATCAAATCAAAGCTACTGATGAGTGCTTTAATACAGAGTATTTTTTAGATCTCTGAGTGACCAGGGTCTCGAGATATAGCCGAAAAGGTGGACCCTTGGATGTGTTTGTGCAATATGGGTATCAGATGGAAGCTGTTGATGAAAGCTTTTAAGTGAAGTAATTTTTACTGCCCGTTTCCGGGATAAAGAAAGGAGATGGAACTGGAGATGGAAGAGGAAAAGGAATAGCTACAGGAAGAGGAAGAGGAAGAGAAAGAGAAAGAGGAAGACCACTTATTATTAAAAATTAAAAAAAAAATTGTAAAAAATTTTTAAAATGTTACATATACGGTATGGGATGAGTGCACGATGGCACATAAAAAGTCACTAGAAGCGCTTGATAGGACATTACGAGATTTACGTAGTAAAAATGAAATGTTTGGTCGTGCCTTAGTGCTGCTGGCATGTGATTTTAGACAAACACTGCCTGTTATTCCTCGAGCAACTGTAGCAGATGAATTGGCTGCATAATTGAAATCATCATATTTGTGGAGACATGTTCAAACACTCAAACTAACTACAAATGTACGTGTTCTAATGCAAAATGATCCATCAGCTGCTGAATTTTCACAGCAATTATTGGATATTGGAAATGGCAAAGTTCCTGTCGATAATTTAACTGGCTTAATAACTTTACAACCAAGCTTTTGTCAAATAAGTCAAATGAAAGAACAGTTAATTCAAAGTATTTTCCCAAATTTGCCTCAAAATTACAAAAATCATGATTGGCTTAGTGAACGAGCCATTAAGGCTGGCAAAAATAAAGATGTGAATGAAATGAATGTGGCTATTTTGGGTAACATACCAAGTCCACAACAAACATATCGATCCGTTGACACTGTTACAAATCAAGATGATATTGTAAATTATCCCACTGAATTTTGGAATTCCTTTGATTTACCTGGATTACCGCCACACAAGCTAAACTTGAAAATAGGAGCACCATTTATTATGTTGAGAAACATAAATCAACCACGACTATGTAATGGCACTCGATTAACAGTTAAGAGATTGATGAATAACGTCATTGAAGCAACGCTTTTGAATGGAAAATACTCCGGTGAAGACGTTTTAATACCGCGAATACCAATGATACCATCGGATATGCCGTTTGAATTCAAACGTCTTCAATTTCCTGTTCGCCTTGCATTCGCGATTACTATTAATAAGTCACAAGGCCAAACTTTATCAATTTGTGGTATTGATTTAGAATACCCATGTTTTTCTCATGGCCAACTTTATGTTTCATGCTCAAGAGTTGGTAAGCCATCGGTATTATTCATTTATTCAATAACGCATGGAAAAACGAAGAATCTTGTATAATAATGTAAATCACATCAAACGTTTTTTAATTGCTACTACTATTCAAAACTTCTTTCATTACTATTCATGCGCGAGAATTTTTATAAAAAACACAGAGTATTTTTCGGCTTAATTTAATTAATTAATATAGATTTTTTTAAAGACGACCAGCGGAACGGGAGGGTTTTCGCTAGTTGATTATGAAAAGGCATTCGTGCAGCACGATAAACTTATCAATTAAACAATGGATATTGATACCAACGATATTCAAAGAACCTCTACTGGCAGCAAACCGCAGAAGTAAGCGTAAGCAATGAGAGCACTGACGGAATTTCTATTCGAAGAGGAGTCAGAAAAGGGTGAATTCTCTCACCTTTACTGTTAAACATCTACTCTGAAAGAGTTTTCCACTAAGCATTACAAAATTCGGATGTCGGTATTAAATTAGACGGTATTAATATTAATAATATCAGATATGCTAACAACATTTTCCTTCTAGCAGACAGTCTGAGAGGCCTACAATCACTGGTCAGCAATATTGCGTTCTGCAGCAAGAATTATGGCTAGAACATTAATGCTAACAAAATGAAGTACATAATAGTTAGCAGAAGAAACACTTACTTATGTACAGTCACTCACATTCAAAGTCGGGCAGATGCATACGAAAACTTCTAGTCATAATATCTACATATGTTTTGATGAAAGAAAACACTTTCTACCTTTTTCTGTTTTTTCACAAAAATGGTTTTATTTAAAAACAACAAAAAATATATATTCCAAGTTGCTTTATAAAATGTTAATGTATAAAAACTGAAAAAGGCCACTTCTCTGCCTCACATTTAAAGTCGGGCAAACCATGTTTTGCAAATATGCATACCGTTATTTCTAAATTTTCTATATTTGTATTAAAAGTTATGGTTCATTCTTGCCTTGTCAATCATTGGGTGAGTTTATAAAAGTATTTTGCAAAATGCCGCGTAATGTTAAACAGTCTACATTTGAGGAACGCAAAATAGTAATTCAACTGCACTTAGACGGAAAATCTGAGCGAGCAATATCGAAATTGATAAAAAAAGCAAGTCAACAGTGCACGATATTATTGCTAGATACAATGAAAATGGTTTCATTGCAAATAAGCATCGTGGAACCCGTCCAAAGAAGCTTTCCTCCAAAGATGAGAGCATGGTGCTAAGGGAAGTGAAGAAAAATCCATTCATTTCTGCTCCAAAATTAACTGCGATGGTTAAAGAAGCTTCTGGGGTGGAGGTAAATCCCGAAACAATAAGAAGACTTCTTCGAAAAAATGATTTTCACGGCCGAGTTGCGCGGAAAAAGCCCCTAATAAGCAAGAAAAACCAGAATGACCGGCTTGTTTTTGCTCGCCAATATATGGCTAAGGATTTCGATTTTTGGAGCACTGTAAGTGGGGGAAAAAATAACAATTTCATGGTTTTAATATTCATTCTTTAGGTATTATTTACTGACGAAAGTAAATTTAATTTATTTGGATGTGATGGAAGGGTAAAGTGTGGCGCATACCCAACAAGGAGCTGGAAGGCAAGAATTTAAGAAAAACGGTTAAACACGGTGGTGGATCTGTAATGGTTTGGGGATGCATGGCAGCGTCAGGAGTTGGAAAATTGCATTTCGTTGATGGAATAATGAATAAACACGTTTTTTTAACAATTTTGAAACAAAATTTGAAAGAAAGCGTGAGAAAACTAGGCATCAAAAGTAGTTTTCAATTCTACCAGGACAACGATCCCAAACATTCCGCATATGACGTCAAGAGCTGGTTGTTATATAACTGTCCAAAGGTAATAAAAACCCCTGCACAAAGTCCCGACCTCAATGCCATTGAGCATTTGTGGGATGAATTAGGTCGCCGGATGCAGGAAAGGCAGTGTACATCAATTCAACTCTTGAAAATTGCTCTGCAGGAAGAATGGAATAAAATAAGCCCTGATGTTTGCAAAAAGTTAGTGGAATCGATGCCAAGCCGGCTACAAGCTGTTGAAACGCAAAAAGGTGGAGCAACGAAGTATTAATTTTGCGTTGTGTGAAAATTTTTTCGATTTTTTATGTCGGTCCCTTATTTAAGTTAAGCCTTCGCGTGTATTTTATAAGAGACTTTGGAATATATTTTTTTTGTTGCTTTTAAATAAAACACTTTTTGGGAAAAAACAGAAAAAGGTAGAAAGTGTTTTCTTTCATCAAAACAAAGATATTATGACTAGAAGTTTTCGTATGCATCTGCCCGACTTTGAATGTGAGTGACTGTACGTAAATGCAAACTTAACCGTTGACAACTTAAATATATAACGAGTGCAAAGTTTCAAATATTTAGGCTGCTGGGTTACCGAAAACTGGTATCCTTCTAAAGAAATAAAAGCTAGAATAGAGCATTCGAGAGCAATATTTTATAAGTACTGAAATGTATTAAGTAATCATGACTTTAATATTAAACTTAAAATCCGTATTGCTAAATGTCCTTTATGCTATGGAGATATAGACAATAAAAACCATTGATTTAAATAAACTGGAAGCATTTGAGATGTGGATTTTTCGCAGAATCCCAAAACTAAGATGCACAGACAGAGTGACAAATGCGGAAATAATGCGAAGAATTCTGCAAGATCGAGAACAGCTCACTACTACTAAGAGACGAAAAGCTGCATACTTATGACATATTATGAGGAATGACAAATGTGGTGTGCTGCAATTAATACTTTAAGGAAAGATATAAGAAAAACGTGAAATGGGCAGAAAACAGTTATCCTGGCTAAGAAACATTAAGCATTGGAGTGGAATCCAAAACATAGAAACATTATTCAGGAAGAGATCGAGAAGTTTATGATGAAGTTGTTAAAAAAAATAATTTAATGTTATTTATTCGTCATTATTTGCACGTGCTATAATTTTGCAAATGTTATTACTGACACTGTTATAAGTGCAATATTTTATTTTTATTATTTATTCTTTATATGTATCTGTACAACTGTGTGATCGCTTAAATTCGAAATCGGATTGGCAAAAAAAGAAGGGCAAACGAGGAGCTCTTTCCTATCTTGGGGACTCTTCACATATGGGACAGTTTAGGATTTTCGCTGCCCGAAACTTAAATATGCCTACTATGGCTTTGCATTAATACAACTTATTGATTTTATCAGCAAGTTTTGGATAAACTTTTCTTATATAGTGACGTACAACATCACTCAGGATAATGAGAAAAGTGTTAAGAATGTGGTTCAAATTTTCTCTTTAGGAAGTCAGCAAGTTATGTTTTAAGACGCACATAAAATTTTAATCGTCCAAAAGCAAACTGGTTGGCCATGCAAAAAAAAAACAAAAAAAACACCATTCGAGAAATTGTCAAAATACAATTAATTTTAACCAGGATTCTCGCGAATTATTTAAAAGATTGAAAATTATTTATTTCAAACAGTAAGAAATTTTCTCGTAAAGAAAATTATACTTTTAGTGACAACTTCTGTAAGATGCTTATTTTTCACTACGTTTTATGAAGATAAACTAGGTTATTATCGAAATGATTTGATTTTATGCGACAAGACAAAAGTAATAATCTTCTCCAATTATGGTTAAACTGAAATATGGCAACAAACAATTACTTCACCTGCCAAACTATCAAATTTTTCGGAACAAATATTTATCTACAAAGAAACGGGCATAAGCTTAACGCAGCAACTTCTACAGGACTTACCACAAATGAACACATTACATCACATAGTCGCATGAGGCCTAGATGCTCAAAGTATTCTTTGAGGATCTCAATACAATTTAACAAGCGGAAATATATGTATGGGAGTCTATTGCTCATGCTTAAAATCTAGTAATTTTAGATAATGGGGCACTATTTATGGCGGACGCTGTAGCCTAATAGGTATATATACAGTGCTGGACTTAAGTATAGGCACAATCCGCTTTATAAAAAGAACTGCAGTTTTATTTGTATTCAGAAAAACGATATATTTATTTTGTAGGTATATTATAGGTGTAGAGTTTATACATTAAAAAATAGCTATGAAAACTAAATACATTTTCTTTGCAAATAAAGTTCAAAAATAAAAAAATTAAAATTAATTCGATATTTTACTGGACAAAAGTATAGGCACAACTACTTAAACGGTAACCAAAATGCGTTGAAATTTTAATTTAATATTTTGTTGGTAACCCTTTCTGTTTTATGACGGCCTTAAGTCTATTTGACATTGAGTGGACAAGTTTTTTTGTTACATTTTCGCCAATATTATGCCACTCTTCCATTAAAGCTGCTTTTAGCTCAACCTTATTTGAAATTGTGCGTTTTCGAATTCTTCTCTCCAATTCCTCCCACAAATGTTCTATCGGATTTAAGTCTGGTGACTGCGGGGGGTGTGGTAAGACGTGTGAAACGTTATAAGCGAGCCACTTCTTGACGTCATGGGCTTCGGGTCGTTGTCATGTTGAAATGTGAACGACCCGGGTAAGTTCAGTTTTTCAGCGCTTTCCTTCACATTTTCCTTTAAGATGTTTAAGTAAACTGTCTTGTTCATAATCTCATTAATGAAAACAAGCTCTCCCACACCCGCAGAAGACATACAGCCCCATACCAACATCCCCCCACCACCATACTTAACCGTTGGCAAAAGATTTCGAGATTCCATTGCAGGGTTACGTTTTCGCTATACCCTTGTGTGTCCATCAGGCCGGAAAATGTTGAACTTGCTTACATCAGAAAACAATACCTGATCCCAGAAATCGCTTGGCTTGTTTTCAAACTCTTTGGCATACTCCAATCGCTTCTTCTGATTGATGGCAGATGTCAAGGGCTTTCGTCTAGCCACACGAGAGTTATAACCAGCCTCATGCAACACTCTTTGTACAGTTTTAAAGTGTACATCTTTGCCAATATCTGCCTTTACCTCTGCAGCAACCTGTGAAGATGTAATTTTTGGATCACTTTTCGTATGACCTGAGCACGTTCTCTCTCTGTTAATTTGCGCGGACGACTACAGCGACTTGCACTTTCAAAGTTTGTTTCACCTTTGAAGCGATTCACAATGGTACCTTTGGTAAAACGACTACGACCCATTAATTCACCGATCTCTGCAAACGATTTTCCTTGGCTATGCAAGTGTAAAATGATTTTACGCTCCGATACTGTTGTTTCAGTTTTTTTTGGGCTCATTGTAAAGAGTTTACAAACAAAATAATTATTTACAAAAATGTTATCAACTTTTCGCTTGTTTGAATCAATAAAAAATAATAACGGTACACATAGGAATGTGCTGAATATAAAAGTGTTGCCAAATAATTGAAACAGATACTGAAACAGACGCGCACAAAATTATGCAAGTAGTTGTGCCTATACTTTTGTCCAGTAAAATATCGCATTAATTTTAATTTTTTTATTTTTGAACTTTATTTCCAAAGAAAATGTATTTAGTTTTCATAGCTATTTTTTAATGTATAAACTCTACACCTATAATATACCTACAAAATAAATATATCGCTTTTCTGAATACAAATAAAACTGCAGTTCTTTTTATAAAGCGGATTGTGCCTATAATTAAGTCCAGCACTGTACATAAGTAAATACATATATACAATTTTCTTACTCCTTTCACATTCCATACCATTTGCAAAAAAGCCCAAATGAATGAAATTCGCGGAAAATAACTGCATTTTTTGTTGTTTTCATCAGTTTTTGACACTTTTTAAATAGAGTAAACATCTTTTTTTGTTGTTGTTTTTGCAATGTGTGTGTGATTATTTAATAACTGTTGGTGCCTAATAGTCGTAGCCAAGTACAGTAATGGAATGTGTGTATACATTTTTTTTTTTTTGCTCTTTTATTTGTTGTTGGAATTCTGGATCAAAGCTAAAATTTTTAATTTTTCTTCACTATGCAAAAATATTCTTGACAAACTGTATATACATATATTATATATTAAAGTGGTGCACAAATGACTTGCTTATTACAAAGCAACAAGTCACACATTGCATGTGACACTGTTTGTGAAGACAAAAAGCAATGTTGGCACACAACTTGAACAGCAACGAAGAAAAACTGTCTTCAACAAGCAATACTACTTCGGCTCTATCGACAGTGCACGAATTGCAGGACGCTGCTTATATGCTTGCATGGCAATGGTAGAAAAACCTTCTCATACAAGCTTTGCCGAAAGACATCAAGTACAATGTGTGAATTGGTGTCATATATATGTATGTACGTAGCGTATATTAGCAGGCAAAGTGTAAGTTACATTCAAATATTAATCAGAATTTAATTTTTATTCTACAAAACCATCATACCAAACATTAACTGCGTATTTGATTTTAAAATATCAGGAATTCATGTAAGTAAATAATCCACATTTGACACAATTCACTTGTTTGAATTGAATTGTTTTTCATTGCCTTTCAGTGTCATTGCTTTTCTTGCTATCTTGCCGAAATATGTGTGTTGTGATAATGCTGAGAGAGAAGCAAGTCATACAAAAGCATGATTTGGTTTTCTCTCTAGCTGCTATTGCCTGTTACTGTTAGTTGAGAACAAAACACTGCATTGTTGTGTGAATTTAGCAAATGACTTGAAAGCACATATATGTCGACTTGTGCACCACTTTATTATACCTCATGGAAATAAGTATATGTGCATGACAATTTATGTGAAAAAAATATATTTCAAATGAAATAAAATTTATTGACTTATTTTTTACTTATAAATCTAATCAAAACAATTAAAAAACAATAACAAAAACTTCATTTTTTTTTTTAACTTACAAAAATAAAAAATAAAATGAAAAAGTTTAATAGGAAATAATTATATGTGCATTTCACAATTTTGTCGCATTTCTTGCCGAAGTTCAATGATTTCAACTTATTTTTTTTAATTTAATAATTAATATGGTTGCCTTTGGCTGAAATAACTTTGTTTAAGCGAGTGGACATTGAGTCGGCCAATTTTTCTAGCGTGGATTTGCTAATTTTTGCCCACTCAGCGACCACAGCATCCTTGAGGTGCACAATGGACTCAAACTGACGTCCATTTTTGTAAACCTTGGCAGAAAGTATGCCCCAAAGGTCCTCTATTGGATTAAGGTCAGGACTTAATGCTGGCCACTCTAAAACATCAATATTTCGTGATGAAAAAAACATTTTGGACAAGTTTGCAGTATGTATTGGAGCATTGTCCTGCTGAAAAGTCCACTTGTCAGGATAAAATGTTTCCGAATAATCAATGAGCTCTTGGTCAAGAAGCTGTATGTACATTTCCGCGTTGGTTCTTGTCGGAATAAAGCATATTCGGGACTTTCCGGCATATCCAAAGGCAGCCCATACCATTAACGACCCTCCACCGAAGTTGCGTTTGTGACGGGTTTGTCGGGGCAGTCTTTTATCTTGCCAATACTTGTGGCAGCCATCTGGACCGTCTAAATTAAATTTTTTCTCGTCGGAAAAAACCACATTTCGGAACTCGTGAGTCCAAAATTTGTATTTTTCCGCGAATGCCAAGCGGGCCTTAAGGTGACGTGGTAGTAGCTTTGGTACAGGCTCTCGCAAAGCATATGACAGATTCTTATTTTCGCAAATTATTTGGTTGACTCGTCTCCTGGAAACGTTGAGGTTCAGATGGCTGCAAATTTCGCTGCAGGACATCTCTTTTTGGGCAGCAAGACGCCAAATCTCCCTTTTGGAGCGTTCTTTAAGAGACGTTGGTCGGCCGCTGCGCTTGCTTTTACCATAACTGGATGCATTTTTGCAAAAGTTTGCTATGGTGTTGATGTGACGATCTACGCGGGAAGACATTTCTGCAATTGTTTTGCCACTTTCTCTCATTCCCAGGATCAAACCACGCTCTTCAGCGGTCAAATGGGTCCCACGTGGCATTCTACAGTTCAATTCAACAACAATATGGCAATTTCTAATTGCTCACGCTTTTAATTAATTACTTACGTGATTAATAATTAAAAAAAAATTAAAAAGAATTGCCAAAATATTTTAATGTGATCGCGATCGCTGCCAAATACCCACTAATGTCATATTGCACATATACTTATTTCCTATGAAGTGTGCTATGATGACACACAAAACTATGATAACGGTACCGCGAATGGTGACGAAGAAGAATTTTACAGTAATATTCTTGCAGTAGGCTCAATTGTGTATACCAAAAATAAATAAAAAATAAATGTACCGTTAATTTTAGTAGAGATACAGAAAAAAAAATTTGTGCACATATACTTATTTCCATGAGGTATATACTCGTATTAATGGCTTCAAGTGATTTGGCAGGCTACTTGTTCTGGAGTGTCCCTCTCAACCTATCGCAGTTAATCACTTCCCAATTTTTATACAGAATGGAAGCCCCTAGATCGAAAGAAAATGTATGGGAAGATTTAGGGAAAATGAAATGAACTGGGACATTTTCCGAAATAAAACGGAACCTTTTGCAAACAATGTCAACAAATAATAATTAGAAAATCAGCAAGTAAATCAATGCGTACCAATAGGGTGTCCCTCAAATTTGAAGTTCAACATTTTTTTACGGATACCTTCTTAAAGTTTCATAATAACCCTATATTTTCTAGAAAAAAAAGAAAGTGTGTGGTAGTTCACGGAACCCGCACGATTGAAGTGAAACTTCTTTTATCAACAAATCAATAATTTAACTATTATTTCAATATAATGCATGCAGAAGTCATGGAAAGCATGGAATGGAATTTTATTAAACAGAATTATTTATTTATTTTAATATAAAAAGAAATGAATTTATTGTACTCAATTACATTTGGTTCTCGGCATTGTCATTATCATTATTGGATTCGTTTTCCAAAAATGAAACAAGGGCTTTATGGTAACTGAAATACGTAAAAAATGATCTACATTCTAATCTATCAAGGTATCGATGAAATACTGCATCAATGGTAGTTCCGCATCTTGTTGTTGGTACTACAAATTATCACTTATCGTACAACCGGAGGATTCACTGTCACGGTGTTCAACAGTAGCTCTTAATTTTTTACGCTCCAAATACTCACGTTGCCGTTCAGCACCTGTTTTCGGTTTCCGTTTTTGTTGATCTGATGCCATATTTAACAGAAATCAATCAACAAAACAAAATATGTTTGTAAGATTTGCTCAAAACTACACACACACTCTATGACGCGTCTCGCGTTACTAATATAATATTGTGTTTGGGATAACTGTCAACTGTTTCCACCGAAATGCGTTCGCAAAGTGTATGGTCTTTGGTATGGTAAACAGATTTATGATACATTATTTTGCGGCGACAGCACAGCGCGATAGCCCAGCGGCTAGCAATGTGGGCTTCCGATCCGAAATCCTTGGTTCGAATCACAAGAAAATTTTTTTTTTTTTTTTTTATACATTTATTTCATTTTGTTTTATGATATGTTTATGAGCAGATTTTTTTCATGGCAGAAATACACTCGGAGGTTTGCCATTGCCTGCCGAGGGGCGACCGCTATTAGAAAAATGTTTTCATTAATTTTGCTTTCACCGAGATTCGAACCAACGACCTCTCTGTGAATTCCGAATGGTGATCACGCACCAACCCACTCGGCTACGGCGGCCGTCAATCAAATGTCATATTTACAAATTACATTCGATAAGAATGCAATAATAAACGACCGCATTACATTCACGACGACACGCCACGCCAGTCTTTTAACAGATGGCGCTGGCATAGCGTGAGTTTTACGTAGTTTAGCGTAGTTTTACTCCTCACGGCGTTTCATCCACGCCACGCTTTTAACAGATGGCGCTGGCGTAGCGTCACATGTAGATGAAACGCTATGGTTTTACTCCTCACAGCGTTTCATCCTTCGAGACAAAAGAAGTTTCACTTCAAAAAATATTGGCTCGATTTATAAACAATAACGCGTGTCGACTTGCGATTTAGACTTGTCCATACAAGTTGCATGAGTACTGCGCTGTGACTTGTAACTACATGTTTTATTTGTCATTTCATACGTGATTTTTGAGACTTTGTGTGCTCCATTGTTTAGTGCGTAAACATGTCGGTGGAAGTACGGAGTGGCAAACAAAATATTTTCCTTGTCGGATTGCCGAGCTATCAAATAAATGGTGCAAACTCATCATCTAATCGACAAGTTCTCTCAGTCCTATTTTACAATATTCATCAGGTTAAACTGACTGTTAGTGAAAGTGTAAATCTTGTGATTAAACAGCAAGCATTCCAACAAGGGCATTTCCTAACTGAGTAAAGAAACTTGTTGATTTATACCATGTTTGGGGAGAGTTACAAAAAAAATGTTAAGAAAATTCAGGTTACGTTCAAGAACCGTGAGAACAATTTCAAAATTGATCTTGATAATTCGTTTGATATTGCACATACTGATGCTTTTGAGCGAATGAAAATAGAGGAAGATAAATTATTTACAATAAAACAGAGAGAGCCAGTTCACCCGGAATGCTTAAGTGATATAGACAAAAAATTGGCGGAATAAGAAGAAAGATCTTAAGGATCTCATTCTTAATGCGGTGGAGGAGTGGAAGAGGTCTGAGTAGCGATGATTTCCCTATTAACAAATCCTCGATTCAGCGAATTCGTACTGAAACCAGAAAATCAAGGCCAGAAGTAATAAAATTTGACTTCCAAAACAATATACCCGAAGCAGTCACAGTCCATTGGGATGAAAAACTATT
Organism: Anastrepha obliqua; assembly: GCF_027943255.1. Taxonomy (NCBI): domain Eukaryota; kingdom Metazoa; phylum Arthropoda; class Insecta; order Diptera; family Tephritidae; genus Anastrepha; species Anastrepha obliqua. Next base: position 61,832,067 of record NC_072897.1, read on the forward strand.
TCCTGGGTTGAATGTGCGAAGTTCAAAAGAAGAACGCTTGCCAGTTATTGCTTCGTTTGACGATAGGGAGCAACTTCTTGCAGTGCCAAAAGTAAAGAGTTCTTCTAGAAAACATCAAACTAAGGCTCTCTTGGACTGGAACCTTCAAGATAAAGTAAAAATAATGTGCTGCGAAACAACAGCTTCCAGTACTGGCGGTTTCAATGGAGCTTGTGATATTTTGGAGGAAACTTTAGGAACAGAATTGCTGCTGTCGGTATAATGCTTATTAATTCGTGCAATGCAAAATTATGCAAATTACTAGTAGTCCAGATATTTCGATGTTAAAAAAGTTCAGAGGAAATTGAAAAAAACATCGACTTTAGTAACCCTGAACCATCTCTCAATTTCATAAAAGAACGTGTCGCCTAGACAGACATTCAAGCTTTGTTAATATTGTATAAAGCATAATAAGAAAAAAGTTTTGTAAGAGATGATTACCGCGAATTGGTCGAACTGTGCGTAAAATTTTTAGGAAGAGACACAGAGCAAAAATTAAAGCTAAGGTCTCCGGGGCTATGCATCAGGCACGCTGGATGATGAGAGCGATCTGTTCTTTAAAAATATGTTTACTTCAGTCGCAATGCAGAATGACTGCGGCGGACTAAAAGGCTCTGAAAATGTTTGCTTATTTGTCGTAATGTTGTATGTTAAAGCTTGGCTCGAATGTACAGTGGCCACCAAAGCATCTAACCAAGATTTGCGCTTCTTAAAAGAATACGAAAAAGTTGACGCAACAATTTCTAAAGCTTTTATAAGCAAGTTTGGCTGTCACTTGTGGTATTTATGTGAAGACACAGTCATTCTATTACTGTTAGATGATGAAGTTGATAACCAAACTAAAAAGTAAATTATTGATTTTAGCAAACGCTATGACCCGTCGAAGTAAGTGGTTTGGTAAGTTAAATTGACTTTTTTTAAAACTTCTTTTTTTGTTATTTAATTTATTTTTCGTTTTTTTTTTTTCAGGCAAAACACTGGATGATTTCGTATCAGAGAAGAGCAAACAATTTCTATCCAGACAGCAGGTCGGCGTATCTTCTTGGGATAATAATGCTGCTTTTCTGGAAGCTAAATGTTATTTGAGAGTTGTGAATGATAATACTGAAAGAGCTGTTAAAACAGCTTATTTCTGCGTTGTGTTCAGGAACATAGAAAATTGTATCCGGACTGTAAAAAAACGACTCTAAATAGAAGTTACCCTGACTGATTGTTATTAATTTATGTTTTTTATTAAATATTAATGTTCATCTCATTTAATTTGTACTTTTATTCACTTAATTTATTACATTTATAGTGATATTATAGCAGACCGAAATATCAAGACAAAACACGATTTTTACTAAACTTTGAAGCTCGGTCGGCACTGGTTGCAGTTATGCTAAAAAGGTGAAATTCTGTATTTGAGCGTACCAGTCGATGTTCGAAATAAAAACACTCCCCAGTATGACCCGATTTACACGAGGAGACATCTGGAAGGGAGACACTGGAAATTCTCTTTTCATGTCTCATTCGCGGCCACACGCGCAAAATTGTTTTCGGCAACATTTTGACATTTAATGCTTTAGCATCGTCTGGTTCGGATGTATTCTCGCACGCGCTTGCATGTAAAGCGGAAAACGTTCGTCAACAATTTCTTAAATATATGAATGAAAAATGCAAACTGGTTAAATAATAAATAATTTGTTGTTTTTTTATTTAAATATATTTATAAATTGTTGTACTTGAATAAAAAAAATTAAATTAAAAATACTTCATACATAAATAATTAACTTAACATTAACTTGAGTATCTAGAAATGCGGGGAAAATTAGAATTCAACATAAACATGCCCCATAATATATTTTAAATTACCTACTTTACTAGCAAAAATAATCGTGCATTTCGCAAGCAGTGTTCGGATGTTTGTCATCTTTGTTATCTTCCGTTTGCTTGAAAACCAACACATAACTCAGAACCTTCTCTCGCAAAAGAAGAAAACAAATGAAGCAACTGTCAAAAATTGCTTTAAGATTGGAAATACGAATGAGAAGAGCAAAGCGTGTCGCCAGTACAGTAGGCAAATTCCCTTCTCTCTTCCGCGGCCGTCCTTCACCTCCGAACAAAATGTTTCCCTTCCAGATGTCTCCTCGTGTAAATGGGCACTATGGTTTAATGAAGAAAGCCTTATACAACAAAAATTTAATATAAACATCGACAATTTGGGATGCTCTGGAAATTAAATACCTAAATCAAATTGTAGGCGCATTAGCTGTCTCATTATTACATTTTACACAGAAAATTGTTAAAGGAACATCGCTTGGTAAGGACAAAATCATTTATTTTATGATACAAATTCGTGAAATATTCTCAAAATAAGATTGTGTCAACTTTATAGTAATATTTCGATAACAGGTTTTTACCGACATGCTTATGCCCATACCAAAGGCGGGTAAGAAGCAAAATTCAATCGAAGGGTACCAACCTATTTCCTTGCTTACTGTGTTATTGAAAATATTGGACACAATAGAGAGCATCCGGAACACACAAAATGTGAAACAACAATTAAAAAAACCTAAACAGTCAAAAACACTGTATAATTGCTTCTAAACATCTCGAAAGGGCATTTGACAGGGCAATATCAACGGAAGGGGCATAACTAAAATATTTTTAAAATTGGCATCATCATGATAGGAGATTCTCCGTGAGAGTAGATGGTTACTTGTTCCAGAATTATAAAATAGATAATGAAATTTCGCAGGGCTCTCATTTCTCACTATTTCCTCTAAACGCTTAGACGAAAGCATTGTCAAAAATCTTAAAAGAGATACACGGAATTGATTTCATTGGCATGTATGCAGATAACAGCATCTCAAAGTCTCAACGCCATTGATAACTAAATTTACGTATGATTAATAAAACCGGAAGCAGCAATTCCGGGTAATATAACTGAAGCATTACACCTTTGCAGAAAGAGAAACTGTAACATGTCAACCATTACACTGCAAAACATAGATGTCGAACTCAAAACAAAAATTTGAGTATGACTTTCACAAGAAATCTTTTATGAAATGAGCTCATGAAAAGAATCACAACAAAACTTAGTAGAGTACAGCACTTGGCATATGCCGGTCACTGACTGAAAAGTAGTACAACACTGCATCAGCCTATACGGATATACATATGTACTTCTGAAGCCAACACAAACAAAATAAATACCGCTTTTAACCATTGTTTTAGAACAGTAGCTGGGTTACTAATGGCAACACCAATAGAATTTGCAAAATTAGCAGCACAATCAATCACAACGGTTTCCCAACTTCCCTATCAGCTATAGCTATGTAGCTATAGAAGCACTTGCAGCATTTCGCCTATATCCTTATACCTACTAGACACACGCCAATATTACGAAACCCCCAGGCACGTTCAAGATAGACATAAACATCTCAATCGATATCTATATCGCGTACTTTCAACAAAAATAGCATTTTTCGGGAAGTTTACAACAAAGCCTTCTTAATAGTATATAAAACCAGCAGTACAGCTGATATTGTTTTTTGTTAATAGGTCTATGAATAAGTTCGTGCGGTTTTTTTCGAAATTTGAATTTCGGATCATTCCTATGGCTTTTAAACGTTTGGAAATGGTTGATTGATCAACTCCCAAAGTTTTTGCAACCTCTTCTTGCGTTTGAGCCGGATCTTGATCGAGCAATTCCTCCAATTCGGTATCCATGAACTTTGGCGGCGCGGCCAAAATCACCACTTTTAAAGCGTGCAAACCACTTCTGGCACGTTCGCTCAGCTAGAGCATGCTCACCATAAACTTCCACCAAGATACGATGACTTTCGGCTGCTTTTTTCTTCATATTAAAATAATGAAGAAGAATTCCCCGCAAAAACACATTATTTGGCACGAAATTCGACATTTTCAAGTGTGGTAAAAATATTGTTGTTTACGCTTCAAATAAAAAACTTATACTGACGTTTGTGCCTTACGACAGTAGCTCTCCAATGAATGTTTGGAAATGTGGATCGATGGAATAATAATCAAGTTACGCCATCTGTTGTAAAACCGCACGAACTTATCCATAGACCTATTATATCGATGACTCTTTACTCGAAGAATCGCCGTCCTAAGCTGTTATAGAACCACAGATGGATGGAACCTACCCGCTGGTATTTTCAATGCGGAATTAGCAGCAACTACTTTTGCCATTCACCATGCAATCAAAATCAACAAACGGGCCGTCATGTGCTAAAATCGCCAATGAATAGAACCATTGAAACTCATAGACATATACTGGGAAGAATTAATAGACAAAACGAAATTAAATTAATATAATGGGTTTTTCAGTAAGAGCGTTTCAACTTTTGAACTTTTTTGAATAAAACACAAACGGTTTGACTTTTTTAACTAATTTTTTTTTTATTATCGAGTTTGAACATATACATTTAAGTATGAAATTCGATTTCTTTTGAATGACCACCGCGTGCACGTTTTACGAAGTCCAATCGTTGAATCCAATTTTCGACCACTCTTTTGCATAAATCGGCCGAAATTCCAGCAATTTCGCGTTCAATATTGGCTCTGAGCTCACAAATCGTCGCCGGGTTGTTACTGTAGACCAATGACTTCACATAACCCCAAAACGGGACGGCTTGTTAAATGGACTGTAAAATGGCCGTAATGCTCTTAAAGTAGCAGCAACAGAACGATTATTTTCATAAAAAATTTGCACGATTTGCAATCGTTGCTCAAGTGTGTAGCGTTCCATGATGAAATGTATACTTATGAAGTTTACCAATGACAAGCGAAAAATAAAAAATATTACGTCGTTCGCCCTCCCTATCGGAAAAAAGTTGAAGCGCACCTATTGAATAACCCTATAGATACCAGAACATCTGGTAATAGCTGGCAATGAGCTAGCTGACAAATTTGCTAAACCAACTTTTACCATACCATTTGTAGCAGACTCTTTGCTTAATGATTGTTATGACAAATCTCCATAGATCGGGTCTCATAATATTAAGAGATAGTTTGGTGGAACATTCCACCAGTTTTTTAAGGACCCACAATATCTGATGGGATTGACCACACCACAAATATCTCTCACGCGAATATGACTCAAATTTTTTGGCAAACTTTAAAGCTGCATCCAACATATAAAAATTGAAGAGTTGGTTTCTATTAGAAGTTTCATGGGTCCAAAAGCAGAGGAGTTTTGGGCATGTGAATAGATGGTTAGTATTGTTGTTGTAGCAGTATACTAAGCCCTGTAAGTGTAATGTAGATTACCCTCGTCTTCGTCGAGCTCATCTAACGGTACACCAAGGAAACTGGCTATCGACAGGTTGAGTCCGGAGCAAGAAGGGTGTTAGGTGAGTGGCTTTGATCGGGCATGTGAAAAGCTGGTTAGTGTCGTGCGAAGTGCCTTCAATGCTGGAAATATGTTAAGTATGTCGGGGTCGATTCTGGATAGGTAGGAGTTTAACCTGCTACAGTATCCAAAAAACGGTGCCAAGGTTACGCGGGTCTCTCGGGGCTCGAGCAGGAGCCATCCCATCTCTGTCCGAATAGCAGTCACTAGCTCAAGGCGACCAGACGGGATTAGTGTAATTTAGAAATGGCCGGCCAATGCCTTTAACCTGTTAAGTGATTATGTCGTATATATGGGTCAATTTCAAAAGTTCATTTTTTAGATAATGTCGAATATGTGCGTCATGATATACCGAAAAAGGAAAATGCATTTGCTATGAAATTTAAAGTTAAGCAAAAAACGAAAATTGCCCTATTATTTTGACATTATAAAGTAAGTATGAACACTAAAAATCGTTATCATAATCGTTCAGCCAACGCGCACGGTCAATCCAATATTTGGCTGAAAACCGGTTTCGCATCGACAATCCATAGCTTGAAATTAATTCAGCACAGTAAATCGAGCTGTCTAAGAAAAACTAATCGCTTAACAGGTTAAATGTCGCCAAAAACATTTCTTTGTCTTTCCCCAAGTACTGCCGACTAGCGATTGGAGGCCCTTGTTGCAGTTTTCGACTTTAGTAGCAATTGCGGTTGTGTACGCAAAGAAGGAGAGCTAACTGTCAAAGGTAACTCCCAGGTAACTCGACTTTGGGGTAGTTAACAGTCAGTATTGGTAGCGAGAAAGGCAGGTGAGGTTGTTGTTTACTTTGGCGCATAGGCCATCAATGTCATTGTCCGACGCCATTAGCGTACAGTCGTCAGCGTAGGAGACTCCCTCTGGTGGCTGAAGGAGGTCCGATATATAGAAGTTGAATAGCAAGGGTTAAGACATGAAGACACTGCGGAACATCCTGCTTTATCTTCCTCTGTTTAGAGATTTGGTCTCGGAATATTACCGACGAGTGCCAACCATTCAGATAGTGCGCGAACCACCTCTTCAGCCCTGGCGGGAGTGTCGACTGTAAAATATCATCTGGTAGCGTAGAGGGGCTCACTCTCGCAGGGCAGCCAAGACGATGTGCGGCTGGTGTCAGATGCTTCCTGTAGAGTGGGAGTAGGAGGGCTTCAAAAGTCTTCCCTACTGGGGAAAAAAAGAGTTATCAGCTCATAAGATTCTCCTTAGTTGGCGGGTTTCCAAGGTTTCAGTAAAACCGCTCTCCCTGTTTTCCAATTGTCAGGAATTATAAGAGTGGCCATAGACATAGACATTAAATCCTGGTGAGGTACTCTACTCCCAATGGACCCAGCTTTTTCCTCATCAGCATGTTAAGTCCTTCAGGGTCAATGGCTTTGATGCTTTCATTTCGTTGATGACCCCCTGAACCTCATCAATGGAGAAAGTAAGTAGTGCACTGTTGTTCGATAGTTTCTGCAGCCGGCTGGTAGCACAACGCTTGGATCTATCGATCGGAGCCGGCTAAACTAGCTCGCGCATCTCTTTGGCTTCGACGAAGGGCAACCACTAGAGGTGATTGCCACCTTATCATTTTACTTCGTCGGGTTCCACAGGGACCTTACGGTTGAACAGAGCTTACTCACTCCAGAGGTGAAGTTGCAGGTCTTCATTTTGCTCTTGCCATTGAGACCGCTTATGCCGGTTACCAGTTGCCGAATCTCCAAATTAAGATCCTTTATACAGTGATTACGGAGATCGGTCTGGCGTAGGTGCTCACGCTCGTTTCCGAACATAGGGATGGGGAGTGCGGCGAAGGTGTCCTCAGTAAATTCCGCGAAGCCATCCCAGTCAGCTTTGCCAAAGTTAATGTATGACCGGTAATTCGCGAAAACAAAGTCGGCAGGTCTCTCAATCGAGACGACAATGGGCAAGTTTTCTGAGGCAAGCGATAGCATAGCTCGCCAGGTTATGCTATTTATTATTGTTGTCAGGCGAGCTGCTGCAATTGCCCCTACCATGGTGGGGGGCGTAGCCGTTCACTGTGCTAAATTTCGAGTCGTCTATCTGCTCTGCCAAGTTCTGTCCCGTACGATCGTTTGGTAGGTTTGAATGCCAAAAATCTTAATGCGCATTTAAGCCACCTATATAACAAAGGTTTTCACCTCTGATGAGCGCACCTATATCAGGGTGATATCCTGCCGGGTAGCAGGTGACTGGGCGTATATATATACTGCAAATTTCGAGCTCGGCATCACCTGAGCGGACAGCTATTCCTTAACATACTAAGGTGCTGTCCCTACGGTCGATGCCTTCATCGATAAGACGATACTGCACTGTGTGGTGGAATATAAACACTAGGTCATCACCACTGTCTCTCTCACGAACTTGTCTGTGCACATTACAGCCATCGCTGGTTACACTGGATAACAAATTTCAACTTTTTTTCTGCACCAGAGACGCCGTTATGAGATTCCTATGTAAAATCACCGTCTAATTCCGAAAATCAAGGTTATTTTTTATTCTATGGTAACGCTTTTGAGATATTTACGAATTACCGTTATTTGCAAAAAAAAAAAAAATTGGGCCCCCACTTAATCATATATATCTCGAAAACGAATTGAGCGACTCCAAAACCGTTTAAAGCTTTTAAAAGGTAATAAAATTTGCTTTAAACTGTGTGTAAAACACTTTTTGCTAGGCTCTGCAGATTCAAAGATAACGAACTATCATAACGGATTTTTTAAATTTTTTTTGTAAAAATATGAAAAAATGTGTACTTTGAGAGAAAAGATCTCGAAAACTTTTTACTTTTTCGTGTATTTTTTGTTTTCACTCTAAGCTCTGTTTTATTACAAAAAGAAAAAACTTTGATTCAACAAAATCGATGAACTAATACAAAAGTTACAAACATTCAAGTAAATATATCCATTTAATACATAAGTATTAGTTAGTATTCGCATATCAGTTAGTTACAGGTAGATTTTGGAAGGGTTATTAGATACAAAAAATTGTTAGTGTCGTTATCTCAAACACAGATACATTTCAAGCAAGATCATATGTTTAAGGCAGGTAGTGTTTTCTATGTATAACTAGGGAACCTTTTTGTATAGGTAGGCTTGCATTTTTAGTTGATCTATGTAAGTATAAATAACAGTACATGTGCCTCGTTCCTTCATAATTTCTGAAAGGATCGCCGAATACTTTATAATTGCAGTTTATAATCCGTCATTTACTCAAAAATATAATATGAATAAAAGGGCGCGAGAGTTTGAGTGTAAAAATGATCCAGATGTGTTCTGTTTCATCTGCGGGGAATTTATCGTTAAAAGGATGCGACGTGTGTTTTCAAATCCTTTGAAATTTGCATACCATAAGTGTTATGGAATTGAGCCTAGAAACAATGAAAAACCATGGACACCGAATACTGTGTGCACCACATGTAGAGTCGAATTGATATTTTCGGAAACCGGAACCAAAAGGTACATCGTAAAAATTAGGAGTTTGCTCTCTTTTAATGCATATCTGACTAATTTCTTAAACTATCTATTTAGGCGACATATGAAATTTATTACACCACTGAAGTGGAGGGAACCAACTTGCCATTCAACGGACTGCTATATTTGTACTACAAAAGTATTTGGGGTTGGAAAGTCAAGAAAAGTAACCTATGCGAGCGTATCTACAGCGTCATTACCAGAACTAAATTCAACGGAAGCTACATTGCCAGAATCAAATTTAACTTTAGTTCCAGCTCCAGTTTCATTGTCAACAGCAATATCTGACTACGCGGTACTGACTTACAAACGGAAAACGAAAGAAACCCTTTGTCACAAGCACAACTCAATGATTGGAGAAGGGATTTGGAATTGTCAAAAGAAAAGGCCGAACTACACGCCTCCCGTATGCAACAATTTAAATTTGTTTCATCCGATGTTAAGGTAACATATTATAGGATCGTCACAAACAATTCTCCCAGTACTATACGAAGAAGGACAGTGTTTGTTATTGCAAAAACATTGCTGGTCTATTTAAACAGTTTGGTGAACCATATGATTCGAAAGAGTGGCGATTGTTCATAGACGGCAATAAATTAAGTTTAAAGGCCGTATTATTGCATATTGGCAACCAAAAGCCATCTATCCCGATCGCGAAAGGAAACATATGAGACAATGCAAAAATTGCTTAAATTAATTAAATACGAAGAACATGATTGGAAAATATGTGCCGATCTAAAAGTCGTTGAAATGCTATGTGGTCTACAACCTGGATACACAAAATACTGTTGCTTTCTATGCAAATGGGATAGCCGAGCACGTCAAGACCACTACATCATGAAGGATTCTACCTCCGCTCCACATCAAGCTCGGCCTTATCAAAAACTTTGTCAAGGCTTTGGACAAAGAAGGCGAAGCTTTTCATTATTTGAAAACAATCTTTCCAGATTTCAGAAGCAAAAATAAAGGAAGGGATTTTTGTCGGAAATAAGGAAAATAATAGCCAATACCCATTTCAAAAATTGTGGAGGCAGAGGCGTGGGACTCTTTTGAAAAGGTCGTTACTTCTTTTTTAGGCAAACACAAAAGTCCTAACTTCGAGCTGATAGTGAACGGTTTAATCAAAAACTATGCGGAAATGGGTAAATAAAAAACACATATAAGACCGTTTGAAAGCAAGTTTTTAAATTTACATGAGAATATATAGCCCTTAATCTGAATTTATTGCCCTGCTCCGAACAAACAAGAACGACCAAAATTTGTTCTGAATTGGGAGATTAATCCAGCCTAAGAAAATTATATGCTAATGTGTCACTTATGTATTTATCTAATTCCCTTTTTAATTTTCTTTCAGGAGTAAATATGTCTTTAAAAATTCATTTTCTGCACTCCTATTTAAATTTTTTCCAAAAATCTTGGCGACGAAAATGACGAGCATGGCGAAAGGTTTCACCAGCAAATGAAAATGATTGAAAGTCGGCATCAAGGATTCTGGGATGTCGCTATGATGGGTGACTACTGTTGGTTTCTCATAAGAGAAACCGATCCTTATATAAATAAGCGTCAAAACAAGACACATAACTTTTTCAATTATAAAATAAGATCATAGAGTTAAGACAGAATCATATGTACATATGCTATTATTTGTAGGGTATTTAAGTTTTACTATATGGATATACAGGGTTGGCCATATTAAACTGACCCATTGAGTAACCCTATAACTTTTTACTGTAATTTGAAATCTAAGGTTTACGTCAACAAGCCAAAGACACTAGGCGCACTTAAGGCCAATATCCGACGGGAAATAGCCGCCATATCGGCCGAGACGCTGGCCAAAACTATGGAAAACGCCGAAAAACGGGCACATTACGCTATACGAGCTAAGGGCGACCACTTGCGCGATATCATATTCAAAAAGTGATGTAAACGAATCTCCTTGAACTAAATTAAATGTTTTTCACAATGAAACACAAAAAAATGTTTCTTTTTCCATATTTTTTTAATAATCACATGGGTCAGTTTAAGATGGCCAACCCTGTACATATCCAAATACGTGCTAAGGGCGACCACTTGCGCGATATCATATTCAAAAAGTGATGTAAACGAATCTCCTTAAACTAAATTAAATGTTTTTCACAATGAAACACAAAAAAATGTTTCTTTTTCCATATTTTTTTAATAATCACATGGGTCAGTTTAATATGGCCAACCCTGTATTTACTTGAATGCTTGTAACTTTTGTATTAGTTCATCGATTTTGTTTAATCAAAGTTTATTTTTTTTGTAATAAAACAGAGCTTAGAGTGATAACAAAAAATATACGAAAAAATAAAAAGTTTTAAAGATCCTTTCTCTCAAAGTACAATTTTTTTTATATTTTTACACAAAAAATTTAAAAAATTCGTTATGATAGTTCGTTATCTTTGAATCTGCAGAGCCTAGCGAAAAGTGTTTTACACACAGTTTATAGCAAATTTTATCACCTTTTAAAAGCTTTAAACGGTTTTGGAATCGCTCAATTCGTTTTCGAGATATATATGATTAAGTGGGGCCGAATTTTTTTTTTTTAAATAACGGTAATTCGTAAATATCTCAAAAACGTTACCATAGAATAAAAAATAACCTTGATTTTCGGAATCAGACGGTGATTTTACATAGGAATTTCATAACGGCGTCTCTGGTGCATTTTGGCTGTGAACCAGTGTTATCAGGGAGGAGCTAGCGTAACGTTTTATCTCTTGGACCTCATCTATCTTACTCATAAATAGTGGTGGGTGACCGCGCCACAGGGGTGCAAGGCTCTACAGCAGGGGGTAACGTAGTCCCGTGCCTACTCACGGGTGGTGTGTAGGCCAGAGCACCTCCGAAAATGGCACCACCCATTGGAAGAATTGTGTATAACTGACGCCAGTTACGGAGAAATTCTGGTCTGACACCCGGAGCAAACTGTGCGGGGGACCAAGATATTCTGATTTGTCCCCGCACTTGGGTTGGAGCAAGAGAGTTGTTGATCAGTGTTGAGGGAATTGTGTTGCACCAATGAGCGGCATTTGGGGGTCGGGAGGATAAGAAGGTGGTGCGAGTCACCCTATGAATGTCGTTTATGGCCTGTCTGTACACTGTCCGATCCAGTAACTGTCTGTTTGTTTTGTCCGAGATCTCATCCGCGTAGTTGAGGAAATGCCTCCTCCTAGTGTGCCTGGGAAGTGGCTCAGGCTTGAGCAGGTGTCTGCATGGGTGAGGCCTGCGGCACCACCCTAGCAGAAACTGCTTACTGAGCAGTTTGTTATGCTCCTTTACAGGCAGCATTTGGGCCTCATTATGTAAATATTGTATAGGTGATATCAGAAGGCATCCTGTCACGGTCTAGAACCGGTCGGCCTATTGCTTTAAAAGTCGACAGCAACATTTCCTTGTCTTTGCGTCAAGTGCTGCCGGCGAGCGACTTGAGAACCTTAGAAGTTTCGAGATGTAGAAGTTGAAAAGCACGGGTGAAAGGACACCACCCTGCGGTTCACCTTGCTTTATTTTCCTGTTTAGATGTTTAGTCTCGGAATATCACCGACGAATGACGACCACTCAGGTAGTTCGCGGTCCACCTCTTCAGCCCTGGCGGGAATGTCAACTGTAAAATGTCATCTAGTAGCGAGGCGTGGCTGACTGTATCGAAGGTTTTTTTTAGATCCAACGCTACTAGGACAGTCCTCTCGCAGGGGCGGTTTTGGTTGAGAGAGCGGTTTACCTGAGTGTTTATGACGGTGAGTGCCGTGGTAGTGCTGTGCACTGTTCAGAAACCATGCTGGTGCGAGACTGGGGTCAAGTGTTTCGTAAAAGAGTGGGAGTAGAAGGGCCTCAAGAGTCTTCACTACTGGGGAAAGGAGAGTTTTCAGACGAAAAGACTTCCCTTGGTTGGCGGGTTTCCCAGGCTTCAGTAGTGGGGCCACTCTCCCTAATTTGCACTTATCAGCAATGATGAGAGTGGCCATAGACAGATTGAAGACCCTGGTGAGATATTCTACTCCCAATGGACACAGCTTTTTCAGCATCAGCATGTTTAGTCCGTCAGGGCCAATGGCTTTGGATGGTTTCATGTGTTTGATGGCCCTATGAACCTCGTCGCTGGAGAAAGCAAGTGGCGCACTGTTGTATGTCAGTTTGTGTAGCCGTCTGGTGGAACAACGTTGGGAACTGTCGGCCGGAGGATGCAGAATAAATTGCCGGCTGAAGGAGCACGCGCATCTCTTCGGATCAGACGAAGCACGACCGTTGAAGGTAATATCAACCTTGTCATTGTGCTTCTTCGGCTTCGACAGGGACCTTACAGTAGACCAGAGCTTGCTCATACCAGAGGTGAAGTTGCAGGACTTCAAATGATCTTCCAATTTGTATAGGGTTACCAGTTGTCGTATCTCGGAATTTAGATCCTTTATCCGAGGATTCCCGGGATCGGCCTGGCGTAGGCGATGCAAGCGATAGCATAGGTCGTCAGGTTATGCTATTTATCAGACCTGCGCTAGCAATTGTGATAGCAGGCGAGCTGCAGCAATTGCCCACTACCCTGGTGCGGGCGTCGTCGTTTACAGTGCTGAATGTCGAGTCGTCTATCTGCTCTGCCAATAGTTGTCCCGATCATTTGGTAGGCTTGAATGCCAAAGATCGTGATGCGCATTAAAGTCACCAACTACCAATCGGTTTTCACCCCTGATGAGCGCACCTATATCAGGGTGATATCCTGCCGGTCAGCAGGTGACAGGGGTATGTAAATATTATATATTTCGAGCTCGGCATCGCCTGACCGGACAGCTATCCCTTGACATTCTAAGGTGGTGTCCCTGCGGTTGATGCCTCTATCGACAAGACGATACTGCACTGTATGGTGGACTATGAACGCTAAGCCTCCACCGGGGTCTCGCTCGCGATCCTTTCTGTGCGTGTTGTAGCCGTCCCTGGTGATCAGGGGAGAGCTAGCGTGCAGTTACTCGTAAGTCCGTTGCAGTTCAGTTGTAAGAGTTCAAAACTCCTCGGGAGTGTGATCGTAACTCGGGGGTGAGGGACGCGTGGTGTTGTCTGCGTTGGTCCTGCTGTGCGTTCCACAAATGTTGTTGTGGACAGACGGCCGCGCTGCAGGGGGCGGTTGCGGCCGCAGAGCTCTGCAGCAGGGGGCAACGAAGTCGCGTGTCCACTCACGGGTGGTGCGCAGGCCAGAGCACCTCCCAAAGTGGCAACAGCCATTGCAAGAATTGCACTGGACTGTTGTCAGGTTCCGGGGGACCCTAGTCTGACACACGGAGCAGACGGTGCGGTGGACCAAGAGCTGCTGGTTTGCCCCCACACTGGGATAGGTGCAGGAGGGTTGCGGGTCAATGAGGGAGTTGTGTTGCGCCGGAGGGCTTCTTACCGTTAAGGTATTGGTGGCGGCAGTTTGAAGTGCCGGCACTGAGGACAACAGCGCCGCTGAGGCAGGGGCCGCCTGATGGCGGGAGCAACACGTGGCCACATACCTTGTGGCCTGTTCAGGTCTTAAGATGGCACCAACCGAGGTGATGTTCGGGAGGAGCCGTTTGCGGCATATGCAGCAGTAAAATACCTCTGGTCTAGGGTTGGCTCCGACGCCAGCCCTGAAGAGAAGTATTTGGAGCAAACGGGCTGGAAGGGATTGGTCCTGTTACGAGAGATTGGGGGTGGGATACGGTACACTAGACAGTACTAGTTTACTGGGGTGGCAGCCCTTGGTCGAGAAAAACCCGAGTCATTCCGTGAACGTAGAACCGGCTGCCATGGTCTTGTTGATGGTCTCCGGCCATGGTAGAATCGCAAATCATCATTGCGTGTAATTATAAATAATCCATCAATGGAACTAACACGTGACAGTGCGACATACACTAGCGATTGTGACTGCTTTTATCGTATTCATAGACTATTTCAGAATATATACCGCCCTGAGATTTGTGTATGGTACTGACACATGCACAAACTACAGGAAAATTTGTTCGTTTTGCATTTATAATTTTATTGTGATTTAATGGTATTGTTCAGCTACGTCTAGCCATCGGTATTACTGTTTTACTAATATTGTTAGCTATCATATGTGCACTGCATTTCTTTCGAAGTTTTTGTCCGGTTTTCGGAGCATCAGGAAAGTCAAGCCGTACAAAACTTACTTATTCAGCGTTGTCATAATCAATATGCACTAGTTTACCAACGGCGCCACTTACTAAGCCATCGGCTGCATCAATATTCGTCGTAATCATGTAGTACACATTTTTCACAAATTCTACGAAGCACCACATAAAGCGGAGAAAGAGAATAGCCCACGGCATACAATACATTTCGTGACGGTTTTTCGTCACTACTATTTCTAAATACAATTTGGTTCGAAATAAAAATATGTTACATGTATTTGTTATATGAAGGGATAAAGACCATGTTTGTTTATCATTGTTACTGTTTGTTTGCAGTGTACCTGTATGTATGTACTGTATCTGTGTAGTGTATGTGTCAACCAGAGAACTGCACCGGTTGAATGTAAAACATTCATACGCTTCGCTTGAACAAAAAAACAGGCCTTTGCGTTCAAACGATCGAACTTGTTCAAATAAGTTATTGTCATTGTTTATTTCAGCTCAATCAAATCATGTGCTGCGTTTTAGCTCTCCGATGTTATCACCAATCGTCTTCATAGCAGCCGTTTCGGGTATTTGCTCGTTCGGCTGTACATTCATTTTTTTGAGCAAGAATAAAAGGGCTATAGAGCCAAATGAGCCGGTTTGAACACGTATGATCCCGCATGAGTTTTTGCTTGTAACTAACGATAGCAAAGTAAATTTTAAAGCAAAAACACTATATTTTCATATTTGTTTTTTTTTTTCTTAAAACTTATAATAAAACACGAAAGAAAATGATGTAAATAAGGAAACATTGCTTAAACCAACTAATCCTTTCAAATACGAAACGCAATTTACAGCGTACATTGTACGCCAACGCTCGTTTGCTCGAACATGTGCTATTTACAATGATGACAATTACTTCTTTGTTACTTCTTTGAACAAGTTTGATCGTTTGAACGCAAAGGCCGATGCTAATTTCATTCAATGCTGCTTTTTGTTCAATGATTAGATTTGAGCCGAAGACATTAAATCATACGTGTTGACTGAGCTGAACTACGCGTTCGCCTGCATGAGCTGACTGCACTTGACCAAATATTTTGGTTCAATTGACTGAATGTGAGCAAGAAATTTAGCGCATGAACAACTCAAGAAAACAGTGAGCCATGCAGGTCTCTGCACCACATACTGTCATAGTTGTAAACAACCGGAGAAAAAAGAAACAATCTTCCATTTTCTCTGTGAATGCCCTGCCCTATGGAAGGACAGAATGTTAACCCTGGGCAAACCGCTGTTCGAGAGTCTCGAGCAGCTGTCTGGCTTAGACGTCAACAACCTAATAATGTTCCTAAACCGCACAGACTGGATATAGTCCTGCTGTAAATAACTGTTAAAAAATTGGTAACGAGGATGTGGCAACAAAATGGTGCGGAAGCGCTAGTTGGACTCTGGATGAATCACCACTCTAACCAACCAACCAACCCATCCTTTTTGCTGTTCGCGGCTCTAACTATTATATGCGCTAATAGTTTTTATTTGAGAACGAACACCGTTTTTCACACTCCTAAAGAAAAAAATTTGGATGAGATAAATATGTGCCGATGCACGCATGACATAGGACATTTTTATAGTAAATTAAACAAACTTTTGGTCAGACTAAACAACTCATATCTGCTAGATGATACCTTGACGGCCCTTCAAGCTACCAGAAACAAAAACTTGGTTTTGGAAGTGTTCCGACAAAATCTACCGGAGCCAGTTAAGCGCATAATAATAGGTAGAAATCCATCCACAATGTCGGATGCTTATGCCATAATAGAGGAAAACGGTTACTTAAACTCTACCGGTCTCTTATTGAATAATACCAACCGCTACAATAGAAGGCAATCTCAGAATAATAAAACCAGCTACAAAAGAAACGATTCAGGAATGCCAAATTATCGTCACCCACAACAGAGTGGGAGCTTCAGGCAAACCAATCATTTTCAGCCAAGGAATCAGGGTAATTTTAATAGGGACACTGAATGGCCAACTTCCTCACAATCAAGGCAGGACAGGTTCACTCGACAATCGCAGAACTTTAATGCGTCGCAACGCACTCGACACGAACAAAACAATCAAAATCAGGCAATTGAACCTATGGACATTTCGAGTAATTTTCAAATAAGTGGCCTTCCAGATACATGCCCTATATAGTCATAGACAACCCAATTAGAAGGGTCAGCTTTGTAATAGACACCGGAGCGGAATTTAGCATAATAAAACCCGGAGTATGCAATGAGAAATGGATAGATATATAGATATAACTCTTATTAAGAAAAAATGTACAATACCAAAGAGTTTGGCCTTGAAAATTTCCATGTCGGTTTTTTGGAATATAATTTCGCTGACAGATTCGATGGACTCATAGGAAATAACATTTTAGTCAACCTTGATGTCAATATTTCCTACAAGGACCGAGTGATTTCAACTGAGAAAAGTATAATCAAATTATTTTTTAACAGAGAAGAGGAGGTATATTACTCCCGTTCAATGAACGAACCAATTCATCTTTCTTGTCAAGAAACTAATGTGTTTCATAACAGATTACAGTTTAGAGACGTAATGCAATACAACGGACAGACCATCTAAACAATGAGGAAATCGATGGCTTAAAGAGAGTCCTCTCCGAACTTTCTAAAACATTTTATAAGGATACCGATACGACCTGACATTTACGAGTGAAGTCAAACATAGGATCCAGACTACAGCTGATATCCCCATCTATTCGAAGTTGTATAGATACCCCCAAGTTCATAGAGAGGAAGTTGATAGACAGATTGATCTGATGTTGAAGCAAGGCATTATCAGACCCTCTTGTAGCCCATACAACGCACCTATTTGGGGAGTTCCCAAAAGGGGAGGCCATTCCAGTATTCAAAAGTGGCGTATAGTCATCGATTATAGGAAGCTTAACGCTATCACTATAGATGACAAATTCCCCATGCCAAGCATGGAAGACATGTTTGACAAATTGGGGAGATGCAATTATTTTTCTACTATCGATCGGGCTAATGGTTTTCACCAGATAGAAGTGAATCCTAAGGATGTTCCAAAGACTGCATTCTCCACGGCCACGGGACATTATGAATTCCTACGGATGCCATTTGGGTTTAAAAACTCACGTGCCACGTTTCAGAGAATGATAAACGGTGTCCTTGCTGAGTACATAAACAAGATTTGTGTCGTTTACCTCGACGACATTCTGATATTTTCAACGTCTATTCAAGAACATTTAAATTCACTCAAGTTAATACTTCAACAATTGAGTGAGGTTAATCTCAAAATACAACTGGATAAATGCTCATTTTTGCAGAGACAGACCGAATTTTTAGGACATATAGTCACTGATGACGGCATTAAACCGAATCCTCAGAAGGTTGAAGCGATTCAAAGAATAGAGCTACCAAAAACGGAAAAGGAAATTAAATCGTTTTTGGGGATCACGGGCTATTATCGAAAGTTCATAAGAGACTATTCATAGATTGCCTATCCCATGACAAAATATTTGAAGAAAGGAGCGGAAATAAATGTTTCCGACAGGGACTACATCAATGCCTTTAAGAAACTCAAGTTACTCTTGACGACTGACTCAATTCTTATCTATCCGGATTATTCTAAAAGTTATTATATTATTCACATTTGCAAATCAATAATAATGAGGAAGAAGACCAAAATGACGCAAGTTCAAACTCGGCGACCGTACATAGTGGGCAAGAGGACAGCTCTTGTTGTTTTTGTTGTTGTTTTTAACAGCGTAGTTAGCCCTGTCAGTGTAGGTATATCATCTGTCATCTTCGTCTGGCTCATCTAGGGGTAGGCCTAGGAAACATGCTGTTTCGACAGGTTGGGTCCAGAGGGAGAGGGGGTTAGATGAGTCTGATTGAGGGGGCATGTGAAGAGGTGGTTAGTGTCGTGCGGCGTCCCTTCACATGCCGGACATGTGTTTGGTATGTCGGGATCAATTCTGGATAGGTAGGAGTTTAACCTGCTACAATATCCAGAACGTAATTGTGCCAATGTTACACGAGTCTCACGGGGAAGCTGGAGCTCTTCATCTGCAATGGGTGGTGGTTGGACTCCGATTACGGCATTCACAGGACGGGAGTTCATGAAGGTGGTAACGGTCTCCCGGTGAATGTCGTTTATTGACTGTCTGAATACTGTCCTGTCCAGAAGGTCTCGGTTAGTTTTGTCCTGAAACCTGCGGTAACACCCCAGCAGGAACTGCTTGCTGAGCAATTTGTTGTGCTCCGCAACTGGGAGCATTTGTGCCTCGTTGTGCAGGTGTTGTATGGGCGACATCAGGAGGCACCCGGTCGCTGTCCGAATGGCGGTATTCTGACATGTCTGCAGCTTTGTCCACTGCGAATCACTAGTACCAGGCGACCAGACAGGCGCAGCATAGTTTAGAACCGGCCGGCTAATTGCCTTAAATGTCGAAAGCAACAGTTCTTTGTCTTTGCCCCAAGTGCTGCCGGCCAGCGATTTGAGGACCTTGTTGCGATTTTGGACCTTAGTGGCAATTGCGGTTGTATGCGCAGAGGAGAGCAAGCTGTCGAAGATTACACCCAAAATTTTGGGGTTATTCACAGTCGGAATTGGTGTGTCATCGACTTTTACCTTAAGGGACAGCTTGACCTCCTTTGTCCAGGTGGTGAAGAGGGTCGCCGTGGACTTGGTGGGGGAAAGTTGGAGATTCCTCGCAGTGAAAAAGCGAGAAAGGTCGGTGAGGTAGTTGTTCACTTTGGAACACAGGCCATCGATGTCATTGCCCGACGCCATTATCGTGCAATCGTCAGCGTATGAGATCAGGGAAACTCCCGCTGGTGGTTGGGGGAGCTTCGAGATGTAGAAGTTAAAAAGCAAGGGTGAAAGGACACCACCCTGCGGTACGCCTTGCTTAATCTTCCTCTGCTTTGATATTTGATCTCGAAAAATCACTGACGAGTGTCGACCGCTCAGGTAGTTCGCGGACCACCTCTTCAGCCCTGGCGGGAGTGTCGACTGATAAATATCATCTAGTAGCGTGGAATGGCTGACTGTATCGAAAGCCTTCTTTAGGTCCAACGCTACTAGGACAGTCCTCTCGCAGGGGCGGTTTTGGTTAAGCCCGCGATTTATCTGGGCGTTTATGGCGGTGAGTGCCGTGGTGGTGCTGTGCACTCGTCGGAATCCGTGCTGATGTGGGGCTGGGGCCAGGTGTGTCGTGAAGAGTGGGAGTAGGAGGGCCTCAAGTGTCTTCACTACTGGGGAAAGGAGAGTTATCGGCCGATAAGACTCCCCTTGGTTGGCGGGTTTCCCAGGTTTCAATAGTGGGACCACTCTCCCTGCTTTCCACTTGTCAGGGATGATGAGAGTGGCCAGAGACAAATTGAAGACCCTTGTGAGATATCCTACTCCCAGGGGTCCCAGATGCTTCAGCATCAGCGCGTTAAGTCCGTCAGGGCCAATGGCTTTCGATGTCTTCGTTTTGTTGATGGCCCCCTGAACCTCATCACCGGAGAAGGTAAGTGGCGCACTGTCGTTCGTCAGTTTGTGCAGCCTTCTGGTAACACGACGTTTGGTTCTGTCGCCCGGAGGATGCAGTGTGAACAGCCGGCTAAAATAGCTCGCGCATCGCTTCGGGTCCGACGAAGTACAACCGTTGAAGGTGATTGCCACCTTGTCGTTGTGTTTCGTCGGGTTCGACAGGGACCTAACGGTGGACCAGGGCTTACCCACTCCGGAGGTGAGGTTACAAGTCTTCAGGTGCTCAACCCATTTAGTCCGCTTGTGTTGATTTACCAGTTGCCGGATCTCCAAATTAAGATCCCTTATGCGGGGATCCCCGGGATCGGCCTGGCGTAGGTGGTCACGCTCGGTTGCTAAACTGGCTGCTTCTGCTGGGAAATGAGGACGTATGTCCTTATAACATCCAGCTGGGATGAAGCGAGCCGCAGCAGCTGTGAGCACCTTGCGGAATGCGCGTTCGCCAACGCGCACATCAGTGGGGATGGGAAGAGCGGCGAAGGTGTCCTCGGTGAATTCCGTGAAGCCGGCCCAATTAGCTTTTTTAAAGTTAAAATAGGACCGGTGATTCGCGGAAACGAAGTCGGCAGGTCTCTCGATCGAGACGATAATGGGCAAGTGGTCTGATGCAAGCGATAGCATAGGTCGCCACGTTATGCTATTTATCAGACCAGCGCTAGCAATTGTTAGGTCAGGCGAGCTGCTACAATTGCCCACTACCCTGGTGGGGGCGTCGTCGTTTACTGTGCTGAATGTCGAGTCGTCTATCTGCTCTGCCAGTTGTTGTCCCCTACGATCATTTGGCAGGCTTGAATGCCAAAGATCGTGATGCGCATTGAAGTCACCTACAACCAATCGGTTTTCACCTCTGAGGAGCGCACCTATATCAGGGTGATATCCAGCCGGGCAGCAGGTGACAGGGGGTATATATATATTAAATATTTCGAGCTCGGAATCGCCTGACCGGACAGCTATGCCTTGACATTCTAAGGTGCTGTCCCTGCGGTCGATTCCTTCATCGATAAGACGATACTGCACAGTGTGGTGGACTATAAACGCTAGGCCACCACCATTGTCTCGCTCGCGATCACGTCTGTGCACGTTGTAGCCATCCCTGGTGATCAGAGATGACCTAGCGTGCAACTTTGTTTCTTGGACCGCAGCTATCTTGATACTGTGCCGGCTCATAAAGTCGACTATCTCGTCGACCTTACTCGTAAGTCCGTTGCAGTTTAGCTGGAGAAGCTTGAAGCTTCTCGGTGAGGTCAGTGTAATCCGGGGGGTGAGGGACGCGTGGTGTTGTCTGCGTTGGGCCTGCTGCGCAATCCACTGTGGCTGTTGCGGCCTGATGGTGGTGGGCGGCCGCGCCTCCGAG
This sequence comes from Anastrepha obliqua, assembly GCF_027943255.1. Lineage (NCBI taxonomy): Eukaryota > Metazoa > Arthropoda > Insecta > Diptera > Tephritidae > Anastrepha > Anastrepha obliqua. The sequence goes on from NC_072897.1 coordinate 61,853,985, forward strand.
GGCGGTTGTGGGTGCAGAGCTCTGCAGCAGGGGGCAACGTAGGCAGTTGTCCACTCACGGGTGGTGCGCAGGCCGGAACATCTCCGAAAATGGCACCAGCCATTGCAGGAATTGCATTGGACTGTTACCAGATTCCGAGGTATTACGGCCTGACACACGGAACAGACTGTGCGGGGGACCAGGAGCTGCTGGTTTGTCCCCGCACTGGGGTTGGAGCTGGAAGGGAGGGGAGGGGTTGAAGGGGAGTTGTGTTGCTCCGATAGGCTCCTCACCGTGGAGGTGTGGGTTGTGGTGGCGGTTGGTATTGCCGGCCTATCAGGGGGTGTGCTAGCCGTGGAGGCATCAGACGCTTGTTGGCGGGAGCAACACGTGGCCACATACCGTGTGGTCCACTCCCTGTGCGACTTAAGGCCTGAGCAGGTCTTAAGGTGGCTCCACCCGTTGCACTTATTGCACCTAACCGAGGTGGAGTTCGGGTGGAGCCGTTGATGGCAGACGCAGCAGTAGAATACTTCTGGCCCAGGGTTGGATTCAACTCCAGCCCTGAGGAGAAGTATTTGGAGCAGGTTTGCTGCGAGAGTTTGCTCCTGTGACGTAAGGGTTTGGTTGATATACGGTACACTAGACAGGGCTAGTGTACTTTGGTCGGGAAAAACCCGAGTCATTCCGGTAACGTAGAACCGGCTGCCATGGGAATGACGGACAGCTCTTGTTATATATATATTACAGAAAAACCAATAAATGTTTACAAAAACCAACTGCATTTCAAAAAAGGGAATGCTGAAAAGTTTATAATGCAAATTAAACATAAGAAAGTAAAAAACTTTATAACGGTTACTGATACTAGCAACTTGGTTCTGAGGAAAGCACTGAAGGATGTGTATTTTTTGCGAGGACGACCGACTTTTTGTACAACTTCAGGATGTCTATGTAAATTATTTTTCTAACAACAGAAATCTAAAAGTATTAAGATCCACAAAAAAATTAAAAGAAATTACAGATACGGATGAGGCACTAAGTATAATTAAGGATGAACACCTGAGGAATAACCATCGTGGCATATATGAGGTGTTTGCGGAATTGAAATCGAAATATTATTTCCCGGGGTTTATGAACCTAATAACGAAGTTTATTAATAATTGTGAAATCTGCCAGTTGGCTAAATTCGACAGGAGACCGGTAAAGGTTCCATACCAGATAAGTGAATCACCAGGTAGTTTTAATGACATTGTCCACATGGACATTTGGTTCCCATTCCGAAACGTAATGTTTTTAACAACAATAGATAAACTTTCAAAATACGCCACAGTACACAAACTGGCTGATAGAACTTGGTTGTCTATACTCTCTGCTCTGAAGGAAAGAATACGATTTTTAGGAAAAATGAAAAAACTGTTTTTTGACAATGATATGTGCATGCTACATGAAGTAGCTAAACTGTTTTTAAATGAAAATAACATTGACTCGCACGTAACAACCACCCATCACAAAACAGGCAATGCAGACGTTGAACGCCTACACGGTACATTGAATGAACACATTCTGATTATAACAGCTCATAGAACAGTGACAGACGAAGACATGAAGACAAAATACATAGAATAATTACAATTTACAACAACACCATTCATTCAACAACTAAATTAAGACCCATTGACTTTATTACAGCTTGCAGAACAGTTCAAGAAAGGAAAGCTAGTAAGAACGAATAAACTGAATGAAAATCGAAGAGAAAATTTCGACTTGACGGATTCAATTGTACGGAACAGGGACATTCAGAAAAATAGTCTTAAATACAAAAGGCTATCACAATTCCGGAAAGATGGTAATTATGTCACAGACACTAGTAATAGGAGAAATAAGAAATATTATAAAACTCAAATGAGACGCAAATTCAAACAACAGATTTAATAGTTTTTGCAGAATGAACGTCTTCACCTTCACCATGCTGATGATATTAGCAGGATCTGGGGCAAATGAAATTGAAATCTACCAAATAAACCCAGATGGTGGATTTGTGATATAATATAAAAGAGGTTGTCTGTAAAGTCGGTTTACTGCCTATAGTTTAACGTGATAACGTCATAAGAAAATAATGATTAAATGGTTGCATTTTTCAAAAGGAAATTGTAATTTTATTTGTTTGATAGATATTTTGCATGGATATAGAGAATGAGTTAACATTAACATAACATAATATACTTTAACATAACATAACATAACACAACACAACACAACACAACACAACACAACACAACACAACACAACACAACACAACACAACACAACACAACACAACACCACACAACACCACACAACACAACACAACACAACACAACACAACACAACACAACACAACACAACACAACACAACACAACACAACACAACACAACACAACACAACACAACACAACACAACACAACACAACACAACACAACACAACACAACACAACACAACACAACACAACACAACACAACACAACACAACACAACAAAACATAACATAACATAACATAACATAACATAACATAACATAACATAACATAACATAACATAACATAACATAACATAACATAACATAACATAACATAACATAACATAACATAACATAACATAACATAACATAACATAACATAACATAACATAACATAACATAACATAACATAACATAACATAACATAACATAACATAACATAACATAACATAACATAACATAACATTACATAACATAACATAACATAACATAACATAACATAACACTTATCAACAGCTTTCATTTGATATCCATATTGCACAAACACATTCTAGGGTCCACGTTTTGGTCTCTATCTCGAGACCCTACTCGCGGAGCGGATGGAAATACTCTGAACTAAAGCATTCACCAACAGCTTCCATTTGATACCCATATTCTACATACACATCCGAAAGTTACCCGGGTCCACGTTTTGACCTATATCTCGAGACCCTATCTACCAATAGGTATCCAAACTATACAGAAACCATCTTCAATACTTACTTAACAATGTGCAAATAAGTTTGGTTAAAATTACCCCGTATTAAAGCACTTATCAACAGCTTTCATTTGATACCCATATTGTACATACACAACCAAAGGTTACCCGGGTCCACGTTTTGACCTATATCTCGAGACCCCAGTCACGGAGCGGCATGAAAAATACTAGTACAGAGTCATTCACAACAGCTTCAATTTGATATCCATATTGTACAAACACATTCTAGGGTCCACGTTTTGGTCTCTATCTCGAGACCCTAGTCACGGAGCGGCATGAAAAATACTCTGGACTAAAGCACTCACCAACAGCTTCCATTTGATACCCATATTGTATATACACATCCGAAGGTTACCCGGGTCCACGTTTTGACGTATATCTCGAGCCCTATTTCCAAAATAAAATATAATCCATGTTACTCGTGGATGATGTAGCTTTCGAATGGTGAAAGAATTTTTAAAATCGGTCCAGTAGTTTTTGAGCCTATTCATTACAAACAAACAAAGTTTTCCTCTTTATAATATTAGTATAGACAACATATCTTATAAGGTATATGGTAAATATTATATTACCATACATTTTTTCCTTCATATATAATAAAAAAATTAATAATAATAACATTAAAACAACAGGTATTATTAACAAACTTGGTTTTATTTTAAATTCTTCAAGTGAATCAAGTTAATAATAACACAGGCCTGCGAAATTTAACTTTTTTCAGTTTCTAGAATGGCTGTACTTGTTTCCTGTAGTTTTTTATGCGCTGAAAACGAGACTGACCTTTAAAATGCTCCATCACGTCAGGATTTTTGGTAAATGAAGCCTAAAAGGTCAAAAAATGGCCATTTTAGCCATTTTTGATAATTTTTTTTGGGATAGAAAATTTTTTTTTTCAATTTTCGACGAAAAGGTCGCATAGTACAACTCTTTAGCTTTAAAACCCATTTTTTTAAATTATTGTACGATTTTTAAAAAAAAAGTTATGACATTTTGAAATTAACAGTTTCAGTTACGCCAATAGACGTTATACCCAACGTATACGTAACTGAAACTGTTAATTTCAAAATGTCATACCTTTTTTTTTTTAAATCGTACAATAATTTTAAAAAATGGGTTTTAAAGATAAAGAGTTGTACTATGCGACCTTTTCGTCGAAAATTGAAAAAAAAAAATTTCTATCCCAAAAAAAAATGATCAAAAATGGCTATTTTTTGACCTTTTAAGGGGGAGGTAGGGTTTAGCGCTAAAAAAAAAACACTTTTTTTGTGAATTTTTTACAGAAATATGGCTTAAGATACTTTAATAAAATCAGTTACATGTTATTGTACATCTTTTCAATAAGTTTTTAAAAAATATTAATAATAAAATATTGACAAATAAGCCCATGACAGAGTTTTTTTGGAGATATGTTTTTCGAGAGGTGCTCTGCGGTGCCAATCGGCATTCGTCGTAGAATCATCTGAAACTAAAAAAGTCGAATTTTTCAGTTAAAGTATGACGTAATGCTCCCCCCTACATTAATAAAATTGTTTTTTTTTTTCATTTTTGTAGTTTTGGTGGCAAAAAAACGTAAAACGAGCATTTTTGGCGAAAAATTTCGCCATATTTGTAAGTGAAAAACCACCTTAAAAAAAAAAAAATAAAAAAAAGCAGTGTAGGGGGGAGGTATTTTTGATTTAGAAAACGTGTGCCAAATTTGAAAAGAATCGGTTGAATAGTTTCGGAGTTGTGATTGGCACCGACTTTTAAGAAGTCGTTTCGGGAAAAACGCGTTTGAAAAAATGACTCTGAGAAATTATCGATGCTCCGCATTCGAGGTAGAGTGCCTACAAAGGCTATATTATAAATTATAATTATATAATTATAATTATAAATTTTGACACAACATTCTTGAAATGATTTACTATAAGATGAGTGAAGAAAAAAAATTTCGATTTTGTGACCCTACCCCCCCCTTAAGCTTCATTTACCAAAAATCCTGACGTGATGGAGCATTTTGAAGGTCAGATTCGTTTTCAGCGCATAAAAAACTACAAGAAACAAGTACAGCCATTCTAGAAACTCACCCTCGCAGGACTGTGTAATCAATAAGAAGGCATATGCAAATACAAATACGTGAATTTATATATGTACATATGCGCATATACATACATATATACGCTCACTTAAGTAGGAGAGAGCAAGATGTCGAACGTTGCCGTTCGTTTGCTTCGTTTGCTTTGTCGTTCGTTCCGCGCTTTCGCTTGCAGTTCATTCAATGCAATGAGCAAGGTAACGGCAATGAGCAAGGTAACGACATATGAGCAAGGTAACACTAATGAGCAAGGTAACGACACATTTTTTCGTGCGTGCAGCCTGTTAAATCGAATTATAAGACGTTATCACGTCAAAATGGAGCCCGAGGCAGTTGTAGACAAATATCTCAATGTATTACACATCGTAGATTTAAATACCTTCGAATACTGTTTGGAAAAAACGGAGGAAAATGTAATAAAACTTAATCTTGTGGACGAACATAATAATGACTTGATTCAACGAGAAATTTAACTAACAAGGACAGCTTTAGCAACACTAATTCCACACGTCTATAAGAATAACAGAGCAAAAAGAGGACTGATAAACATTGGTGGATCGTTTTTGAAGATGGTGAGGGGAACCATGGACGACGATGACGCAAAAGAAATTTACAATCATCTACAAACATTGGACAGCAATTCAAAACAAATAACAGTCCAAACGAACAAGCAGGTGGAAATCAACAATGAACTGATTAAGAATCTAAATACCGTGGTTGATAATGTCAACAGGCAACAAAATAAAGTGAATGCACTTTTATCAAATATTACAGCCAAGGCAAACAGGGCGCTCAATATGGTGGAAAAGTTTAGGGTTGTTTTAGAAATGTATGCTGACCTTAACATTCTGAATAAGCAAATAGATAAAATATCCGATGTTGTTATGATGATCACACAGAACATATTACCGCACGACATTTTGTCCGAAGAGGAAAAAACTAAATACAACATTACGGTGGAAACTTTACCTTACCTTAGAACAAGTACTGTGTTCTTTGAAAACAAATTGATCTTTGTACTACAGATTCCAAAATTCACAACAGAAACCTACTTTAGAGCCCTCATTATACCATCGCCGAACAATAATTATGAGGAATTAGATTTGCCAATACAAGAAGTGGTGGTTCAAGGAAAGGAGGTATACAGGAACAAAGAAAAAATTTTGGTGAATAAAAACCTTATCCTCCATGATGACAACTGTATTAGAAATTCTTTCCAGCAGAATAATGATTGTAGACTTAAAGTAAATAGAGAACCTATAATTAAGGAAATTCAATCAGGTCTTGTAATAAAAAAATTAATTGAATTTACCAAAATAAATCACAATTGCAACGATCAGCCTTATTTTGTCAAGGGCAATAACATAATGAAATTTTTTAATTGCACAATTAAAATAAAAGAATTTGTGTTTGAAAATTTGTTTGATAAATTTGATCATGCCGTTCTTAGCCACTGAACTATGTAAACTTTACAAAGATTGTTAATAACCAAGGGTGGTTGAGTTGAACCCCCAACATTCGACATAAAACTAGCCACAGAGTGTAGACTAAAAGTTTTTGTAGTCGGTAACAGTTTTTTCTAATAGTGGTCGCCCCTCGGCAGGCAATGGTAAACCTCCGAGTATATTTCTGCCATGAAAAAGCTTCTCATAAAAAACGATTTGCCGTTTGGAGTTGGCGTAAAACTGTAGATCACTCCATTTGTGGAAAAATATCAAGACGCAGACCTTAAATTTAATGAAGAGCTCGGCCAAACACCTAAAAAGGTACAAACGCCAATTATATATATATATATAATATGACACAGAAAGTCTTGAAGTCTTAAAGATTTGAAGAAATTGCAGCGAAGAATTATGCTAACTAATAAAAAAAAGATTTTGTAAATTACTTTTTTATATCACTTTGTAAAAAGACATCATAAAAAAACACTTCGTTGTCACGTTGAAAAGAAAGTATTAGTTGGTTTCGAAATTTTTAAATCGTCCTACTCGACAGATTTAAGGTTTTTGGTAAATATGTAGTTCAATACCATGAATAATTATATAGTGAAAATCACGTTGTTGATATGTATATAAATTTTTTGGTTTGGTCAATATTTATGCAGGTATATTTGTTCGCATTCCGCAAAAGCTAAATAATATAAAATATTGAGAAAGCTTCGTATGACCGATTCATATTGCTGTAAAAGTTACATTTTAATAGAAAATTAAAAAAATATTTATTCACTTTAAGTCTGGAATCAAAATGAAACAAAGTAAGCAATATGTGGTTTTACTCGATTCCCGACAAGAAAGTTCGTTGATTTGAGACAAAAGAACGAACAAGTTTTTTTCTGAAAGCTATATTCTTCTATTAAATTATATTAAAAACTGGTTAAAGAAATTTAAATCGTGATATTTAATGACGTAAAACTATCAGGAACATAAATATTTTATATAACGATATATATTTTTTTAACTGAAATCATCCTATATGAATTTAATGTTCCTAAAAAAGTTATAATTCTGAAAAAAGTGTTCCTCGAAAACATGTAATAATGAAAACATTGCATATCCTTTTTCCAAAGTATTCCACGAGATTATACATTCTCGATTCAGCAAACATTTCTCTTCAGTAAACTACAATATTTTTGTGATTTAATTTATGTATAAAATCAACAACTAAGCCATCGATATTTTTATCGAGTATTTTGCACCTATATAATTGACCCTTTTTATAATTTTTCTTTTATATGATATGAATATCAATTGGTGAATGAGGAATAAATAAATAAATTAGCTTTTAACTACTAATTGATGACACTTTTGACCCTTGTGCACCATTAGACAAAAATTTAGAGCATGGAAAAAAATTTTCTTATTCCTGAAACGCATCATTTTCTAATTAAAATCGAGAGAAATCATTTTTTATATGCATGTGTGTATGTACATGTATAATTTTCCATTTTGTTTAATTTACTTGCATTATATCATTCGAAGAATCGCACTTAATTTGATTTAAGCGGGTGTCAGAATTTAATTGTATCATTTTTTGCTTCTCCACACTCTGTAAAAGAAAGAAAGAAAGACTTCAGAACGCTTCGATTAAGATGTTTTTTAGTTATAATCCATAAACAATACTAAAAATTTCTGGAAATCATATTTCATTTATTTTTGATTTGAAATATTTTCTTAGGCGACATATTTTTGATTTGATATTGCACCGGTATTAACCCGAGTAGCTATATGGATATTTAAATAGGTTAAACTCTTACTTAACCAGGTTAGACCTCCACATACCAAACATATGTATCTCCAATATTTGACAAAACCCCACGCAATGGTAACACGCACATTAAACTAACTCATTTAACACCCATTTCTCTACGGTCCAACCCCGTCGAAACAGACCATGATGACAAAACCTATTGGAACACCAACTTAGTTAGGCTACTATTTCTCCGTGTTAACTGTATACAGAAGATCTACAGAAAAGGAAATACAGGTGCTGTTATGTGAAAACCGAAACTTAAATGGATAAAATTTAAACCTCAAAGTGTACATATGAAACTGTACTTTAAAAAAAGGAACTTCATTTATTCTTTTTATTTATTGTTTGACAACTTTAAAACTAAACATAAAAAACATTTGATGTCATAGCTTACTTAATGCATTGTAATTTTTCCTAAAAATAGGTAAAATTAATGAAATAAAAAATGAGTCAATATTCGTTTGTTAACTTAGGCAATGAACACCATATAAAAAATTCGAATAGGCTAGAATGTAAATATTATAGACGATTACCCTTAAATACAGGTTCTGGTCTGGGTTCTGGAAGTTTTTTTTTTTTTGTTGTTGTAGCAGTAACTTTGCCCTGTCAGTGTAGTGTAATCACCGGTCGTTTTCGTCTAGCTCATCCAACGGTAGGCCCAGGAAACTAGCTGTTTCGACAGGTTGGGTCCAGAGGGAGAGGGGTGTTAGATGAGTGGGTTTGATGGGGCATGTGAAAAAGTGGTTAGTGTCGTGCGGGGTGCCGGATATATGTTTAGTATTTCGGGGTCGATTCTGGATAAATGGGAGTTTAACCTGCTATAGTATCCAGAACGTAATAGTGCCAAGGTTACGCGAGACTCTCGAGGAAGTTCTAGCTCTTCGTCTGTGATTGGTGGTGGTTGGACTCCGATAACGGCATTCGGGGGTCGTGAGCTTAAGAAGGTGGTAATGGTAATTGTAGTGTAATTTGTAGTTTTCGGTGGTTTCATTAAATGACCCTTTATTTATTTCATATTTGCCTCCGAATTTACAATTCTTACAGATAAATTAGGATTCTTACAGACTAGTTACAAGTAAATTTATGTAAGTAATATAACAATTGTATTCAGTAAAATTACAAAGAGAGAAGTTAAATACAACACTATTACATAACTATGACCTTAAGTGAGACTCCAAATTAAATTTAGTAATCGAAAGATCAAGGTGGAATGAAAGCTTCTGCGAATCGGAGAGTGTTCTATTATTCGGGTCGTTAAAGCTATGTTATTGTTGTTATAGCAATTTATTAGGTCCTGCCAGTACGGCATGGTTAGCGATCGTCACCGTCTAACTCATCCCAGAAAATTTATGCTTTGACCGTTTGCGTCCAGAGGGACCTAAGGTGTTAGGTGAAAGGGTTTGAGATTGCATGTGAATAAGTGGTTAGTTAGTACCTGGCGATGCACCTTCACATGCTGTAAATATATTGAGTATGTAGGGGTTTAACCTACTACAATATTTAGACCGTAATTTAGTCAAAGTTACGCCGGTCTGGCGAGGCAGCTGAAACTCTTCGTCTGCAATAAGTGGTGGTTGGACTCGGATAACGGCATTCAGGGGTCGGGAGGAAGGTGGTAAGAGTTTTCCGCTGATGGTAGTTTAGTATTTGTCTGTATACTGTCCGGTCTAGTTGTTGTTGTTGTAACAGCATAAACCTGCCCCATACATATACGGGGAATGCTGTTGAAGTGACAGTCCTTGGCCCGATATAAATCCGGATCGTTCCGGTTACGTAGAACTGACTGTCGTGGGAACGTCCAGTCTAGTAGTTATAGTTATGTTTTGCCCTACATCTCGTCAGTGTAGTTGAAGAGATGCCTTTTGACTTGTCTGGGAGGAGTCTCAGGCTCTAGCAAATGTCTGCAGGGGTGATTTCTTCATTACCACCCACGCTGATATAGCCTGCCGATCATTCTATATATACTTATATATATAATTGGCGATTACACGACTTTTGGGTGCTTGACCCAAGTCCTCCACTAACTTATGGCGTGCGTCTAGTTGAAATATTGAACATGCAAGCTGAGTAGACGTGTTTTTTTTGTGCGCTGCAGGTATTTCTGATTTACTTACGTCTGTGCCCAGATTATTCGCATTTTTTTTAGCGAATACGTGTGTCTTTGAACACTTATTGAACATTCTAATACTGTGGTCGCGAAAATAATTTTGTGTGCGATAATACAAAGAGAAAAGCAAAGTAAAGTAGATAATTTTGCAAATTATAACAAGCAAAAAATTACTTCAAGAGAGAAAAGTCACACGCCAAACGGTATCCACACCGCAAAGCAGCGCGAGCAATCTATCTAAAGGGGAGAAAAAAGGGAGCTCGCCACCTCCTTTCTGGCTTGAGCGGATAGAGGAACAACTCGGGTTGCAGAGAAGTAGTATCATCGAAGATATTTCCGAAAGAGTGAAAACTTCCGAAGAGCGAGTGATGCAGCGGTTTAGCGAAATTGTGGCTGAGATGGCGAATCTGCGGAAAGCCATGAAAATAATGGAAGAACGCGTGGGGAAAGCTGAAGCACAAATCCAACTGAATGGTGAACTACAGGGTGAAATTACGCTATTGAAGACTCAGCTGGATGAGTGCCAAAACCAAGCTCTCTCCACCGATCTCATCATCAACGGCTTGCCGCACATGGAAGGTGAGAATATTGACAATATTTTTGGTAGCCTGTGTCATACGATTAACATGCCAGAGCCACAAGTTTCCTTCGCCTTTCGACTGCGTAAGCAGAGCAACTCTACCGCGTCTGCTGTTATAATTAAATTAAATTCTTCTGCTGATCGCTCAAGATTATTCAAATCAGTGGCTAACTACTGCAAAGCCAAAAAGCGGCCACTATTACTCTGCGATGCTGGACTCAAATCAGAAGGCAAATTACACATACACGAATGCCTCACAAAAAGCAATCGCGAACTAATGCGTTTTGCTATGCAGCTCAGGCGAGAACAAAAAATCACAGCCGCCTTCACTATTCGTAGTTATGTGTATGTACGCGTTCGCCCTAAATGCAAAGCAGTTAGGGTGACTAATATTGATAGCATAGAAAATGCAGTTGGTGCAGCCACCTCATGCTCCTTGATAGACATTTAATGCTCAGAATTTCTAATATGTATCTATGTCAGTGCTGCCGGACGACCAAAAAAAAGTGAAGTGAAAGGTCGAAAAAAGTGAAGTATTTTCGAAATTTTCGAAGTGTTTAAAACTTTTTATGGACAATGAATTATTAAATTAAATTTATTTTAGTTATAGTTAGATATAATGAATTTTATTGACATTTGATTTAACTAAAGGCTTACAAATTCAGTTTATAAAAAATTGCATTTACATATACAATATGTATTAAAATAGTTAATTTTAAGACCAATAAATTCACATGAATAAAGCCCTCGATTTCAGATCACTACTGAAATAAAATGGACGTACAAATAATTTTTAATTTTTATATTAGATTTTATCTACCACTGTACCCACATGCAAACAATTTCTTCCAAACGATTTAATACTATTCATTCTTGAAAACACACGCTCAGGGGATGCGCTACTATGTGGAAGGCTTAGGATAGCACCAACAAAATCTTTTAAATTAGGGTACATTAAATCTCCTAAGCTGTTTCTCATGCAAAACATTTGTTTCCAGAAACTTTCAAGACCTTCTTCGGACCGATTTTGTAGAATAAGTAGCCTCCATTCACTTTCCAAAAGTTCTAGATGTTCATCATTTTCTACAAGTTTTGGGAATAAAGTGGTTAACGGCATTAAACTAGAGCCTAAAGAAAGAGGGTTTAGAATTTTCACAGCATTAAGAATTGGGTTTTTAAAATCGATTCTACGTAAAATTTGTTTGCAGAGAATTATATAAAACTGTTTACAATTTTGCTGAATTTCAACAGTTTGTGAATTTGTTAAATTCTGACTTTGTAAAACACTCTGAGCTTTTTGTCCAAGATAAATATCTTTTAAAGGTTTAAATACACTTAGCTGATCAAAATTATCCACTGTTAACATTTCAAAATTTAACAGGTTTAAGTCAACAAAATTACTTAAAATATTTTTGAAATAGAGGGTCAACATTTCCAGAGCTACGTGAAAGCGTGGAGTCTCTGACTGAAATTCTAAGTTAATTTTATTGATTTCTTTCAAAATGTATGCATTTATTTGCATCATTCATATTTGTCAGTATGTTATTTGTCATATCATGGTTTTATTCAAAATTTGTTAAGTGAAAATAATGAACTAAGGCTTTCCATTGTTCCAATACTCTGGACACGGCATTTTCCATAGACAACCAACGGGTATTAGATACTTTCAATATTTTATGTTTTTCTAAATTGAAATAATTTTGAAATTCAACGAACTCTTTTTGCCTTTTACTGCTATAATTAAAAAATTACTTGGAATGGCCTTAGCAGCTTTCGATGAACACAAATGCATAGAGTGGTAGATACATCCAATAACATACAAGTGAGGATTTATATCTTTAACACGTTCCCTGTCCCAATACAAAAATGCAAAATTGACCGACAAGTCCAATATTTCACAACGTAAACATGTCATATAATCGGTTCTCGTCAATATTACGTTGCTGGCACTTTGTTGATAATGAAGTTCCGAGGGATCAAAACGAACGTCTATACAAAATAAAACCACTTTTGGAACTTGTTATCAATAACTGGAAGAGCTTACTAATACCTGGTGAATGTATCGGCATTGACGAGTCGATGATGCCGTTTAGAGGCAGGATATCTTTCCGTCAATACAACCCATCAAAAGCTCATAAATACGGCTTGAAAATCTATAAACTGTGCACAGAAGAGGGTTTTGCCTGGAATTATGATATTTACATAGGGCGTGACCCCGATATTTCTGATTTGGGTAAGCCTGGGAGTGTCGTAATAAGAAAAAATTAAAAATAATTTGTGATTTCTGGGTACAATAAAAATATTTTTTCGTATGTCCCGGCGTTTTTCTTTACTTTATTATCGTACCAGCACGTCCAGTGCAGAAACTGCACAGTTCCGTTACGCCCAGTCCAATAATTTGCTTTAGAAGTTTTACCCCCTGACACACATATGGCTCAGGAACGTATTAGTGCTTATCAGGCGCACGTTTCCTGAACCATATGTGGCTCAGCGGACAGGGAACGTGTTAAGGAGCCTCTGCACTCCATTTATTTGACCCATCATCACTGAGGCATTGTCAGCTGCAAAGCTAATTAAGTTTGTTAAGGGAATTTTAAATCGTTCAAAAAAAGCTTTAATTGATTCAAAAATTGTTTTGGAATCACTCTTATCAAGTTCGATTAAACTTAAAAAATGATCTCGAATTTTCCAGTTTTCTTTATCAAAATAGCGAACCACTAGAGCCAAACACTTTGCTGAACTTACATCTGTTGCTTCGTCTATTATAAGAGAGAATTGTTATTTCTCAAACAATCGCTTATCTTTTCAACAAAATTTTTATGTAAAGCGTTTTTCAATAGGTGCGCTTCAACTTTTTTCCGATAGGGAGGGCGAACGACGCAATATTTTTTATTTTTCGCTTGTCATTTGTAAACTTCATTAGTATACATTTTATCATGGAACGCTAAACACTTGAGCAACGCGTTAAAGTTATTCAGGCTTATTATGTAAACGGGCGTTCAAATCAAAATGCATATCGCGCACTTCATCTTCAGTGAGGACGCACATTTTCACCTCAGTGGATTCGTCAATAAGCAGAATTTCCGCATTTGGGCGAAAGATAATCCAAGAGAGATTGCCGAAAAACCCATGTACCCACAAAGAGTGACTGTTTGGGGCGGTTTACATGCCGGCGGCGTAATTGGCCTATATTTTTTCGTTGACGAGAACGATCGCCACATTACTGTGAATGGAAATCGATACCGCGACATGATAAACGATTATTTTTGGCCGCAATTGAATGGTATGGACTAAGACGACATGTGGTTTCAACAGGACGGGGCCACAAGCCACACAGCACACGCTACAATTGATTTGTTGAAGAGTAAGTTCAATGAGCGCATTATTTCCAGAAATGGACCGGTCGAATGGCCGCCGCGCTCGTGTGATTTGACGCCTCTAGACTATTTTCTTTGGGGTTATGTGAAGTCATTGGTCTACAGTAACAAGCCGGCGACGATTTGTGAGCTCAGAGCCAATATTGAACGCGAAATTGCTGGAATTTCGGCCGATTTATGCAAAAGAGTGGTCGAAAATTGGGTTCAACGATTGGACTTCGTAAAACGTGCACGCGGTGGTCATGCAAAAGAAATCGAATTTCATACTTAAATGTATATGTTCAAACTCGATAATAAAAAAAAAATTAGTTAAAAAAGTCAAACCGTTTGTGTTTTATTCAAAAACAAAGTTGAAGCGCTCTTACTGAAAAACGCTTTAGTACATTTGTTACGGTTTCTTTTGCCTTTGTTCTACCACATTTCAGGCCTTTTATTACATTTGTATTGGCTGCCACACTTTTAATTAGTTCTATTAAAGGCGATATAAGTGTAAACGGTAAATCGTAAATGCACAAAAAAATTATAATTTTTAATGCAGCTATCTTGATTGCATTTTTGGTAGCATAACACCTTTCTTTAACGTCGCTCAGCTTAATTTGATTTCCCCAAAGCTGCTTGCCTTTTTTATGACTTTCTCCTTCTCCGTGTCTTTTAATATTGGTTATGTTATTTGCAAGGATTTTTTTGCAAATCACGCAGTACGATTTACCTTCTTTAGTATCAGGCCATCTATGTAAATTTTTCCAATGTGGACGGAATTTTTGTTTACAATTTTTGGACACATCTTCGGAGGCTAATCCATCTGATTCGTCAGAAGAGCTGATACTAATATAATATTAGAAATATTAGTTTTTGCAATCAAATCTATTAACGACAACTTACACTGATTTACTAGACACTGGAATTGTTGGCTCCTTTCTTATTGCACCATATTGCGTGCCATCTGCTTTGACTAAAAAACTAATGCTTACAATTTAAGATATTTGTATCACACGTACATTTAAACAATGTTTTTTCTTACCGATCCATGATTTTACACCCAAGAAAACGAGAGTTACGATATGCTTTGCTATTAAACTTAAAGCACACATTTTGAAACGAAAATACAATAATTTGAATGAAAACTTTTGTAAAACTATGAGGCACTTGTTTTCCGAGAAATAAATACTCCAAACCAAATGAAAACAAAACGTAAAATCAGTTGAAGCCACATAGCGGTATTTTTCGAAAGTGTTTGTATGTATGCATACAAATGCACAACTTCTAATTAATTGACATTGCCAAGTCAAGCAAACAAAGCGAATAAAATGACAATCAGTCGGAATAGTTACTAGGGCTTTCGAGCGTTCAGCAAATTCATGTTTACCTTATGAATGGTAATTAATTTGAAATAGAAATATTTATGAATTGGGATATTGAAATAACAAAGTATTTAAAAAGTGAAGTGTTTTTTTGTTGAAACAGGCAAAAAGGGAAGTGTTTTTTTGAACGAGGCAAAAAGTGAAGTATTTTTTCGAAAGAGGAAGTGGTGGAATATTTGGAAAAAAGCGAAGTAAAATCTTCCAAACGAAGTAAAAACGGCAGCACTGATCTATGTTTATGCTCTACATACTCTCTGTTATTTTATTCTCTTTCTTTATTTTATTGCTTTTCTTTACCTTAACACATCTTGTATTACTTCTTAATTTTCTCTGTTATTCTAACTATTGCTTTTTTTCTGTTTATTGCTCTTCTATCTTTGTTTATGCCAATCATTTTTGCAAACACACATACATACATATACTCTTGCGTGCTCGTGCTTTTTTGTTTCTGTTTTTGTTCAGTACTTGTACTACTCAAATTTATAGGTATGTTCGGTAAACTGAGTTCGAGCGTTAATGAAAATAAGAAAATTCTCATCTTCTATCTATAGTATTATTTTAAAACATAGCGCTTATTCTGACTAAACTACAATATGTACAGATATGAAATTTATATCAAAAGAAAGGTTTTGATGAGCAAATTTCCGGAAAATTATAAAAATTAAAATTGGTTAATTTGTTCATGAAATATTTGCGTGTAAAGTTATCAAAATTTTCATATTGATAACAGCGATGTCTATGCAAAGCGGGATGACACACAAATATACGCATATAGGTATATATATGAGTACGTTTGCTTTGTTTAGCTCTCTTTCTCATGAGCACAGCATTGTATACATTTGGATTCTCAATAATTGTTTTGTTTTGTTCTCTTTACTAATAAATATGTATTCATGAACATAGTCCCAACGGGTGCTGCGAATTTTTTTCAAAATTTTGTTGTGATGGCAATAATTGGTATGAATTGACAATTGACTTGAAATTTGTCAATTCACTTAAAACAACGGTAACAGTGCAAATTAGAAAGAGTTTTGGACAGACGCAAAATAGAATTTATTTTAAGAAAAAAGTACATCCATATTTAATTTTAAAATATGCCTAGAGGACGACCAAGAAGAGTTAATACTTTAAGTAGAGGAATAGAGCAGGTAATTAAGTGATAAATGTTTGAAACGTCATATGAGAGCATATATGTTAAAGCTGTTTTTATTGATGGACCTGGTGGCTCTGGAAAAACATTTCTATATAAAACTCTTACTCACTATATTCGTGGTATTGGAGAAACAGTGATTACCGTAGCTTGGACAGGTATAGCTTCAATTTTTTTGCCAGGCGGGCGAACTGCTCACATCGTTTTTAAATTTCCCATACCGTTGACTGAATCGTCAGTTTCTTTGGTAAAACCAAACACTAAAGCTGGTCGGGCATTAAAGGCAGCAAAAGCTATTATTTGGGATGAAGCTTTCATGGTACCTGGCAGAGCTCTATTGCGTTTAGATCGTCTTTTGCGCGATATTCACCAAAATGAGACGCCTTTTGGTGGGAAAATTATTATTGTGGGTGGAGACTTTAGGCAAGTTTTGCCTGTGGTACCGAGAAGTACGCGAACTGGCATAGTTGATAATTTTTTAAAACGTTGCGCTTTGTGGAAATTTTTTAAATCATTTAAGCTCAGAATCATAGGACCCGGCGAAGGGCAAGACAATGCATCAAGAGTAAAAATTCCTGATCAAATTCTTTTAAAAAACGGAAACCTCATTGACTGGGCTTTCCAACCAAATAATGGAATAATAGAAATCGATAATTTAAAAGACCGAGCCATATTATGTCCAAAAAATTATCAATGTGCCATCATAAACTCGAGTATAGTCGATATGCTACCTGGTCAAGAGCGCACATATCTCAGCGCTGATACAATTGTTTCACAAGATTCACAAGATCAGGTTAGATTCCCTGTGGAATTTTTACATATGTAAGCCGCCGCATAAGCTTCAATTGAAAATTGGAACAGTGATAATATTGATTCGCAATTTAAGCCCAGCAGAAGGATTGGTGAATGGCACACGACTTATCATACAATAAAACAAATGCATCCGAATTGTTTGCACGCGGAAGTGTTATGCGGAGAGGCTCAGGGAAGGCGATTTGTATTGCCTCGTATAAATTTGCAGCCGAGCGAAACCACACTTCCTTTTACGTTGAAGCGCCGCCAATTTCCCATTATAATAGCTTTCGCCATAACAATAAATAAGGCCCAGGGGCAAACATTATCAAGGGTGGGACTTCATTTAAAGGATTGCTTGCTCACGGCCAACTTTATGTTGCGTTAAGCCGGGTTAGATCCTGGGAAAATATACGAGTTCAAATGGGCAATAACGAAAACTTGACATTGAATGTAGTTTATAATGAAGTAATTTAAAAAAACAAATTACTGATTTAACTGAAAAAAATTTTAAAAATGTTATATACATAAGTCCTTACATATTTTATATGAATAAAAATATAACTTTTAATATATAAAAGTGTCACATATGCTGTTTCCGTGGAAACAAAGCCCACCCGATTTTCGGGGGTTACATACTAGTTGATATTATATGAAAACAAAATGATGGCTTTAATGTAGTACACCTGAATTACACCAACGAGATATTCAAATAACTCACAACCTAGTCTTCTTGAGTATTTTATAACATGTGACTTGTCACATATTCTTAAATTCGACCAAGTTGACTTTATCTCTGACCATGACTTAATATTTTGTACTTTAGATGTTGTGATGAATCGTCCAAATTTAGGTGCCACCTACGAGTATCGTGATTTTAAATCGTTGAATGTTAATTCTCTGTATTCAGACATGGGTTCTATAAATTGGAATGAATGTTGGTTTCTTAGTACTGTTGATAATAAACTTGACTTCCGAAGCATGTTCCGCTTCGTTCTGTAAATGTTTTAAATAGTTCATGTCCTTGGTACAACTCGAAAGTTCGAGCTGCCATTAGAAAGCGCAACAAGTGTTATGCTAAGTGGAGAAAAAACTTGACGGATACTTCTTGGCGCCGGTACAAGGTAATCCGAAATGAAACCACTGCAATAATACGACAAGCGAAACGTTGGTACAGTTACTCAAAACTTTATCCGTCACTTCCAACAAGAGAACTGTGGCGCAACCTAAAAAAATTTAAAATTCATGGCAAGGAAAGTCCCGAATGTGAGATCGACTTTGATGAACTTAATGACTACTTTATTAGTGTTGGTAAGAAAACAAGTTGTGCTCCTATTTTATAAGAGTCCTCACCTTGTGCTACTCTAAAAGAACAGTTTCAATTTATGACAGTTAGTGAGGTAGATGTCCTGAAAGCTTTATCCAAAATAAAGTCTAATGCTGTAGGCGATGATGGCATCTCGCTAAAATTCGTCCGTATAGTCATCCAATATATAATAGGACCCCTTACCCATATAATAAACCATTGCTTGACTAGTTCATGTTTCCCAGCAGTATGGAAAAAGGCTATAGTTTTCCCAGTCGCAAAAAAGAAAAATGCTATTTATGCTGGTGACTATAGACCTATCAGCATACTGCCACATTTTCCAAAGTTTGCGAAAACTTGATTGCCACGCAAATTTCATCATTTGTACAGAACAATCGTCTACTATCTTCTCCACTACAATCTGGCTTCAAACAAAGTCACAGTTGCTCGACTGCAATGGTTAAAATACTGGACGGCATTAGAATTAGTTTTGACAACGGTCACTTGACTCTACTTTGTTTACTTGACTTTTCTAAAGCATTTGACTCAGTGAATCACAAGTTATTACGTTTGAAGCTTAAACACTATTTCGGCTTCAAAGACAGAGCGGTGAAGCTCATGGCCAGCTACCTTGGTGACAGAACGCAGAAGGTTAAGACCAGTAAATTAACATCTCAGTCTAGACAAGTACAAACTGGTGTTCCGCAAGGGTCTATCCTTGGTCCACTTTCATTCAGTATTTTTGTCAATGATGCTTTTACCGTTTGTCAGTATGTGAATGTCCATGCGTATGCTGCTGATATACAATTGTACTTGTCCAGACGTATTGGTCTCGTTGAAGATTTATGTTTCAAAATAAACAGTGGTTTGTCTGCTATTTCTGTATGGGCTAATGAAAACTTTTTGTGTCTGAACGCGTCAAAGTCATATGTCTTACCTATATGTAATAGTGTTGTGCATGTTGGCAATATCCCTAAATTGTGGATAGGTAGAAGTTCCCTTACCTTTATGTATAAGGTAAAAAATTTGGGGTTTATTCTTAACACAAAACTTACCTGTGCTGACCATATAAATAGGGTTGTGGGGAATATTTATGCTACATTGCGTAAGCTGAGAGTCTCTGTAACATTCACGACAGAGAAAACGAGGCGCAAATTAGTTCTCCAGCTAATTATGCCTCTCATTACCTACTCTGAGGTGGTATACAGCAAACTCAACTCCACATCTTGCCATAAACTTTAATAACGCCACGAGGTATATATATAGGATTGGCGGATATGACCATATCTCTGCCTTCCGATCAAGGTTACTGGGCTGTTGCCTTAATAGTTATTTGTCTGCCACTGCTTAATGCTTTTTGTCTTATTACTACTGGTTTTTGTCTTATTACTACTGGTTTTTGTCTTATTACACTCCCCCTTCTAAGACATCCTCCTGGTACACTTTTGTCCGGATTTGTCCGCTTTTTCGCAGACATGAAGAGATGTAACAAGATACTCCCTACCAAACCAGTACGGAGGCTGAATTGTGGCCACGCTGAACCATTCTAACTATGGTTTTTGCGTCTTTAGAAACTTTAGTATAGATTTAGTTGTTTTGCTTATTAATAATTTTTTTAACAGGGAAATTTTTCTCATATGTGAAAAAAATATTTGCTTGCATGTGTCGAGTCTAATTTTCTTCAAGCGCGATGTCAAAAGATGATCAGTTGAGCGACGGAATGCTTTCTTGTGGAGATCATCTCTATTTAGTCGTGACATAAATCTGGTCGATACATTCATTTCCCAGGACATGATTCTTTGTTTCTAAGGGGATTTGTGCGAATTCTTTCTTGAATGATTTTTATGGCTCCACTGGTTCGAATCACGCGATGACGACCTCTTCTTTTTCTGTCTGTCTTTTCAAATGTTTGGGGAAAAACAATTGACCGTGTGGTAAACAAACATTCTTGATATATTAAGTTTTTTCAGCAATTCGTAAATCTCACTTGCACTTTTATTTATTTATTTATTTATTTATGTATTGCAATCATTCTTAACAAGCGAAATTTGCCACGAAACTTCCTATAATTTATGAGTAGACAATGCATGCGAACAAAAGTAAAAATAACGGAACGTTTTTCTGCGAATTCGTTCTCGCTGTATATACATATAAGGTCCTCTAACTCCTAGTAGGAGCATAGGTCGTCAACAACTCCTCTTCGCCATCCAACAAGGTTTTGTGCAAGGACTCTCAGTTCGCTCCAGGTCTTATTTACGGACCTCATTTCAGCCTCTGTTGAGCGGCGCCAGATGGTTTGTGGTCTGCCTACGCTTCGTCCTGTCTATTGAAAGGCGTTCCATCCCAACGACTGTTTGGTGATATTGTCGTAACTCTTCCTCAGGGTAAGGCCGATCCATTGCCATTTTCTTCTGCGGATTTCAGTCGCCAGTGGATATATGTAGTTCGAGGCCAGACAATTCGCATTATGCGGCGCAAGCAACGGTTAATGAACGTTTGAAGACCGTTACCACGACAGTCGGTTCTACGTAACCGGAACGACCCGGATTTATATCCGGCCAAGGACTGTCACTTCAGCAGCATTCCTCGTATATGCACGGGGAATGTTTATGCTGATACAACAACAACAACGTTTAAAGACGTGATCGTTGCGTTGACCTTCCACGTTGTAGTCATATAGCAGGACGGACTTAACGCATGTGTTGAAAATTCGCAGTTTGTGCGTGGTTATGTTATTATTTTACCAGAGTAGTACAAGAGTGCCGAACACTTTTAAAGAATCTGATATGGGGCAAATTCAGGTTTAACCTCTTGAGCTATAAATTAATTTCCAAGCGTGTGACTATCGCGTGCAAAAGAGTTCCAAATGAGCTTTTACTTGGAAGAATTTCTGTTAGAGCTTTGGGCAGATCGCGTGTGCGAAATGCACATAATTCTCCTATTTATTATTTAATATATAATACATATTTTAAATGTATTTATATATTATGTTTAATAAAAGATTGGCTATTTTTTACAGTTCTTTATTAAGTAAGAAGCACAGAAAGCTCAGCAATCTGCGGGACACGTCTTTTAAATTTTGAGACCAAATTTCGTTGGACGTGTATAGCATGTCCAAATAGAGCAAGAAGCTAATGCTTTTGTGTTTCCTATATTGATTTTAAGTCCCGTTGTTTGTAACTGCTCCTGCATTGACTGTGCAGCTTGGCAGGAACCAATCGATGGTTCAAGATGAACTTTTAGTTGGTCAAGTATGATGCGCGCATTCATGTTTGCAACAGCAAGGAGAACACAGATGCCTCTCCAGGTATTACAATCTTTCAACTCACCTTTTTTGCCCGTTTCACAACAATTCCTTCTTTCCATTCTTGCGGATAGGTTACATTGTCCCACACCGATGTCATAAGTGGGAGCAGTTTTCGGCAGAGAGCATTACATTGGATTTAAAAAGCTCATATGGGATGACATCAACGCCCGCGGCTTTATATTTGGGAAGTTTTTTTTATCGCAGCAGCAATTTCCGACATCTCGGGTTGTGCAGTTTTGATTATAGCATTCCTTTCTAATGTTCTACTTGAGATGGAATATTTATCTAAAGCAAGGTCTAAAATATTGTTAAGCACGGCTGAGAAATACTCTTTCCAACGACGTTTAGGTCTTTGATGGAGTTTTAACGCTCAAGCTTTTGTTCACCATTTTCTTTGTGATCTTGAATATCGCACGAGAATCACCGGTTCTAGCTGCCGTATCAGCTTCATCTGCCATATTGTTGATGTAGCTCCTCTTGTCTTGACGAACTAAGCGTTGCCCCGTTTTCTGAAGATGGCGAATATCGTTCTTGCAGCTGTTTAGCTTGGTCGCCTCTTCGATATTACCCGCGTCTAGGTTTAGTATTAAGCAGAATGTCTATTCCCGATTCATGTTTGTTACCTGGGGCCTTGCCTGAGTATATTAAGACTGTATGCCTGGCAGGATATAAAAATTCTCCAGAGCCGGTCCATCGCACTTTGCTAAGGCGTGGGATTGCAATACCATATCGATTTGTACTACCGTTACGACGTGCCTATCATTTAAAGACCTGTTTTTAGTTCTGTCCAGGAAGAATTAAACCTCACTAACCCGTAGAAGTTCCACTATTTGAAATCAATTTTGAAGGACGAGACCGCGCAAATGTTAGTGCAAATTTCATTTACGGATAAGTCTTGCGAAGGAACATAATCACGGTTAAACGAACGATACCATCGATTCCAGCATATTACAGCATCATTTATAGAAACCATCTTCCATCATCCATCAGTGAGGATATTAAGACTTTACATAAAATTTCAACGAGGTTAAACGGACTTTGCATGCCATCAGAAAGGGTGAGTGCGACTACTGATGGATCCACTGGCTGGGATTCCAATTAGACACGGAATTGAGGCGTAAATAGATTGAGGAAAGCACAGAGGTGAAGGTGAGTGAGTCGACTATTAGGGGAAAATGGGGAGTTGTGAGACACAGGGAGTTGTGAGACATTGTTACCTTTCGGCATTATTCATTTGTTTACATTCGATTTTAAGTGTCAACAAGTGTTCTCGATCCGATCTCACTTTTCAGCTAGCATTGGTCATATTTACACGCATTCGACGCGTCTCTCCAGTTACTGTGTTTTGGAATTTCTCGGTAAGTTTTTTTCATCATTTGTTTTGCGATACATTCGATCAGTTGTTGAAGCAAATTGCAAATGTTAATATATACAAATTATTAATTGTCCTATTAGATTTGAATTTACACATTCACTTGGGCATGAACGTTCGATGTGTTTATGACTACGCGGCCATTTATAAAAAAAAAACGATTTCGGGAGTTGTAAGACAACAAATGTGGGAAGTTGTGAGACACCGTTTTTTTCGACGTTTTAACGCATCTTTCATAAGTACCTCGCAATATTCATGCATTGTTTGTATATATATCATTTTTGCATCATCTGCAAAGGTGCAATGCCAAAAAAGTTAAGCAGAAACAACTCCATTCATTGCAATGTATGCGATCGAGCTGTGCACCTAAAGTGTGCCAATTTACGAACTGGTTATTATACATGTTCTCACTGCGAATCATCAGATTGATGGCATTGCATTTTTTATACACTTTTTTATAACAATTGTCTTTTCTTTTTTATTTTTCATCTTAATAAAGAACTAACAACTAAAATAAGTCATTTTTATTGATTTAAACCATGGTGTCTCACAACTCCCCACATTTTTGTATTTTGTATTATATTTTATATTATTATATACAATTTTAATTTTAAGGAAAATTGTAGTTTTGTTAAATAGGCCATACCAATAGCTTCCAGTATTCATTGACTAAAGATTCCATCGTTGACATATGCAGAATATTAAGATTTTGAGTAATACGGGTCCAAAAACAAAACCCGTCTCACAACTCCCCATTCTCCCCTACTAAATTTTTAAAATTTTTGAATTCTTGAGTTCGCACACCCAAAGCCCTGTTCTGCTGGCAAGATCTTCTCGACATCTAGCAGAAAATCACGTAATTCTACCCCACGTGCATTTATTTCGATTGACGAGTACAACACAAATCAGAAATGCATAAAATGCGACTCCACTAATCGCACAGTTCCAAAATATCCAATATTTCAAAGCCTGTGTATTCAAGATCGACGTATGCTAGTCAAAGATACCTCGTTATGTTGTAATTGCCTAAAGGCAGGACATACAATACATCGCGAACATGTTTGGCTGTATATATTGTAGTCGAGGCCATCACACTACGTTACACGCTCAGTCTTCTGAGGCGAATCCCGAAATACCTTCAACAATGCTGTAGGTACTGTTTTAGTGGAACGTATTGCAGCAGCAGCTACAGCCGTTGAAAAATACTTAAGAACGATGCGTTGGCAGCCATATGTGCGCATGTTTCATCGAGTATTCTCGCATTGATTTTTTTGCATTTTAGTAGGAGCACTGATGTTTTTGTGAGAAATATACTTAAGAACGATTCGGTCTTCGTCCAAAATTTTGTGAGTTGTTTTCTGTTTTATTTATTTATTTTTATTTTTATTTTTTAAAGCTTACATGATAATAAAATTAAAAGTAAACTAAGCAAACGCAGCGCTAGCAGCTGAGGCTTTCGGCTGTTTGGTGATGTACTATATGTTGAATCAGATACGACGGAGTAGGTCGGTGTCCTTCAGAAATTTGTAAATATTTTTGATGTTTTCTTTAGTGGCTTCTTTTAGAAGTAGAAGAGGATCTGTGTTGCTGAAGTGGTGATGCCTTTGAGAAGGAAGTTCTGGGCAGGATACCAGTAGGTGATGTACACTGACTGTTGCTTGGCAGAAGGGGCAGGTGTTGGGTGTATTACCCTGTAATAGGTGTACGCTGGTGATTATGGTGTGCCCAATACGGAGTCGTGTGTATGGGGTAATGTGGTTGGTGGGTACCGATGTTGGATAGACAGGTTTTGAACGTTTAGGGTTGATGTTGGAATAATGATGTTTGTAATACGACCATTCCCGAAGTAAATTGGTTTGCCTCTGTTCATGAATGAGTCGGTGTATGTCGCTAGGTAGAATGACTTCTGATGTGACTGTTGGTGTAATGGACATGTCTTTGGCAATTGTATCTGCCAGTGTGTTACCCTGGATGCCGGAGTGCCCAGGTATCCACATAATTTTGATGCTACTCCGATGGGTTATTAGTATGTTTTTGATACTATCGATTATTTTGCTTGATTTTTTGTTGTTTTTAACGGCTTGGAAGCAGGACAAACTGTCGGAGCAAATTATATGCTTACCCTTACTTTTGGCGCAGTATTGAACGGCTTGTAATACGGCGGTTGCTTCGGCGGTGAAAATAGAGCAGAATGAAAATAGAAGGCCGTACGCGATAACTTCCTGATTTTCTTTTACCACTGCGTAAGAAGTGTGGGATCCTTTTGACCCGTCAGTAAAAATCAATTTCCACCCGTTAAATTTGTATTCTGCGATAGATTCGGCGAACTTGGCCCTGTAAGCCGCGTTTGGGGTATTCTCTTTCCGTAAATTAACTAGGTCGTTGATAAAAAATTTATTGCTAACCGCCCACGGTGGGTGATTGGTGTACCGCAGAGTGTGTAGTTTAGAGGGTAGTTCCGCAAGCTTAGCAAATAAGGCGCAGGTGTGTATTTATGAGGGTATTTTTGGTGTAGATACGCGTGAGGTTGCAGATTGAAAGTCTTTGCCAATAAGAAGGTTGAGGCTTAGAGTAAGCTTTGGATAGAGCCTGAATATTTTGTCCTCCATGTTGTCGTGTAGAGACGGAAGGCCCGATTCGGCAAGAATGGCCTCTATGGGCGATGTCGGAAAGGCGCGTATGAATCTGCTCACTGCGGCATGGTAGGGGGCAGCAAGCACCTTTAGGTTTTGTTTGGCGTGTAATCCATAAACAGCTAGTCCGTAATTAATGGTTGATAGGATGAGGACTTTTACCACGTTAATCAGAAGAGCTGAGCTAATTAGCGAGCGTGATAAGTATTTAATAATATTTAATTTAACATACAGTTTTTCCCTAACACATTTACAGTGTTGTTGAAAGGAATATTTGGGATCGAATATAATACCAAGAAACTTAAGATTATCTGTGTTTACAATATTTACGCCATTGAGGGTAAGGGAAGAAGGAGGACACTCCCGTTTTTTACATGTATGAAGCATTTTGGTTTTACTAGGACAAATTGAAGGGCCTGAGGATAGAGACCAGGTGGATAAAAGGTATAGGATTTTGGAAAATGTTCGCATTACTTCCGCTTGATCCTTGGATTTGGAGAATAGCAATACATCGTCTGCGTATATTTGATGTTGGATTGTTGGAAACTTGTACAAAATGGTAGGAATTTCGTTAAAAGCTATAATGAACAAAATGACCGATAAAGGGGATCCCTGTGGAGTGCCATTATCGAGTGGAAAAATGGGAGAGCGGGTGTTGGATATAAGGACACGTAATTTTCTGTTCGAGAGAAATGATTTTATGAAATTGTACAATTTGGGACCGATCTTCCATTTGTTGAGTTGTCTGTGTACAACCTGAATTCCAATCCGATCAAATGCTTTTTGAAAGCCGAGTGAAAGCAAGGAGATGTGGTTTTTGCTGGGAAGCGCGTTTGAAATAAAATGGTCAAGATGTAATAGGGCATCTGTTGTGCATTGTCCCTTTTTGAAGGCGACTTGATTTGGGTGGATGAGTTCGTTTGAGTGGGCACACCAGGTTAGTCTGGTAGCGATTATCTTCTCCATTAATTTGCCTAGGCAGGGAAGGAGTGAAATTGGGCGATAGCTGTTGACGTCGCAAGGTGATTTTCCGGGTTTTAGGAGAGGAATTACTGCGCTTCTTTTCCATACGTGTGGGTAGTAACCTGTGGTGAGGATATTGTTGTAATGCTTGATTAAACAGCGAAGGAGGGAAAGAGGGAGATGCTTAATCATGGGATAGGATATTTTGTCGATGCTGGGAGTCTGGCCTTTTGTTGCGGCCAGGGCAAGTTTGAGCTCAAGGAGAGATATGTCGGCTTCTAAGAGTCTGGCAGAGTAGGAGAGATTAGAAGGAGTGGTACGATTTTGGGGGAATTAGCGAGTGTTTAGCGATAATAAATTCGGGAGGAAAAGTGTGGTCTGAAGAGGCATTAGAAAAATGGCTGGCAAATTCTTGAGCTATATCGCAAGGATATAGAAGATTGCCGCGAGAGGAATTAAGGGAGTTTATTTGGGAATTGCAAGGTACACCAGTGAGCTTTTTGATGTCAGCCCATATTCTCTTATGGTAGGATGACGCAGAAATGCTGCTGGTGAACTTTTGAAAACAGTGCAGCTTTGCATTCTTAATTACACGACGAAATTGTGCGTTCAATTTTTTGTATTGAATGAGATTTCAAGTGGATCGATTGCGTTTAAAATAGTACCAAGCGTGTTGCTTGGCTTGCCTAAGGGAGGCAATTTCTTTGTTCCACCATAATGGGGCTGGTTTTACTGGTTTTGTTGAGGACAGGGGTATGGAGGCGTTGGCCGCACGTCGAATCGCTTTATGGAGGCTGCAGGTTTCTAGGTTAATATTGAAAGACAGTGGTAAGGAGTTGGAATAGGACTCGCAAGCAAGTTCGAATTTGTTCCAATCCGCTCTATCTGTTTTAAATTTGATTCTAGGGGAAAAAGGAATAGTGGGTCGGGAGGTGTGAAATTTGATGAGGATAGGGAAGTAATCGCTGCCGTGAAGGTCGTCTATGAGGGACCATGATGAGTTGTTGCAGAAGGAGGTAGATGACAGGGTAAGGTCAATATGGGTAAAGGTTGAGTGAGTTGAGAAGTGGGTGGGAGAGCCGTCATTGAGTAAAATACAGTCGGAAGTAAGGATTGCGTCTTCTATAGCGCGCCCTCTCTGATTAGAGGAGGTAGAACGCCACAAGGGGCTCCAAGCATTACAATCGCCTGCAAGGATATAGGGTTGAGGATAAAAGGTTGTAAAAATCAGCGGTCGTTATTGATTGACTAGGAAGAGAATAGGCGAAAGTTATTATGCGGTGGGGTAGGTTACGCTTGGAAAGAATAGCGATTCCTTGTTTATTGGTGTTGATGTGGGGAAGGTTATGGAAGTGCCCTACGTAAGTTTTGGTCGTGGGGGCATAGGAATTATGGGCGACGTGGGTCTCATTTAGGAGTATGACGGAGGGCTTATACGTCTTTATTAAGATTTCAAGTTCTAATATATGTAGTTATTGTTGTACCCGTTTATATTCCACTGTAATAATGTTAACATAGGATATGTAATATGTATGTGTGTGTTAATGTGTTATTACTAAGTAAATATTATGACTTATCTAAATAATTGGTAATATCTAAATATTGGTAATACAGGTAAAGAGTTTTTGTATGTGTTTGGTGTTATGAGAACGTTAATGTCGGGGAATTTTGCTTGTAGTTGACTAAAAGGTGTCAACTCGTTATCGCTGTTAGTTGGACTGGAGCGTGTGGGTGTGTGTGGGCTAGCGATAGTTGCTGTATATCTGCTGGTCGTCGGTTTTTCTAGTGCACACGAATTAGTTGTTGTGCACGAATTAGTGGGTGTTTGTAGACTTACTGGTGTTGTTGTATTGTTAGTCTGCTGGGATTTGGGTATGTTGTTGGATGTTGTTTTCTTGGCTGCGCTGATATTGCTGTTGCATTTTTGTTTGTATATTCTTCGTTGGCTTTATGTGCCGTATTTGTTTGCGAGTTATTTGGTTTGTTTACTGTTGTTGTTTCGACCGTTGTTGTGTTTTTAACAATTTGTGCAAAGGATACGGAGACGTTATATTTTTTTGGGGGGTTGAATTTGGTATGCGTCAGGGTTGCTATTATAAATTGTCCACGCTTCTCTAATAGTGCATCGCCGCTCTATTTTTATCTTATTAACGGACTTGTGTTTCAAAAAAGTGGGACAGCAAAGATGGTTGGACGAATGTGTCTCTGCTTGACAATTCACACAAAATAGTCTTGGGCATGGATGATGTGGCGGTGGAGTGGCGCACTGGCTACATACCTCAATGTTGCGACATTGTTTTTTGTGTGGCCTAGCCTTTGGCAGGTTTTGCATCGCATCGGGTTAGGGATGTGTTCTAGCACACGGACCCTTTCCCAACCTAATTTAATGAATTCAGGTCTCCGGATAATATCGAACGTCACGATTGCAGCACCCGTAGAAATTAGTTTGTCCCCTTCTTTACGCATGATTTTTTTAACTTCGATCACTTTTTGGTCAATCAATCCTTCAGTCAATTCTATTTCAGAGAGGTTGAAGAGGTTGATGAGGTTTCTCGAAAAAATTCTCCATTGCGTTGTGTTTAAACCTTTGTGCGATGTAATCTTTGCAGGTATGATGCCTATGTGGGTTGCTTTAAGGAACTTTTCGGCTGATTTGGTATTTTCGACCTTGAGAAACAGGTCACCTGATCTTAATTCCGTAACAACGATGTTATCGGCGTAAATGTGGCTTAAGCCTCTTTCTATTTGGAAGACATTATATGATGATAGTGGGCGAATTTTATCGTCAACAAGTGGTCCGATAGCGCTTGCGACTAGGAATCGAGGAATGTGACCGTCGTTTTGTTTTGGCACAGGAAGGGGCACAAAGTCGTTAAATTTGGGCCTTTTCTTCGGGCGTTGCAGGTCAGAATCGAGTAACCGAAACCTGTTGCTTTCGGGGGGGTCAGTCCCGTTCATGGCGTCAAATGTACACTATTGCAATGTGTTGGTTATTTGTGTTTGTGTCCTTGTGGTTCCTTTTTTTTTCTTTTTTTTTATGCGTTTTTTTTTGTTTTGTTTTGTTTATTTGTGAGGTCTTTGAACTTTTAACTAACTGCAACTGTAAGGGAAGCGGTAGCTGTAAATAAATAGTCAATCGCAAAAGAACGCGTGAAACGGGACGTGTTAACGCGGCGGTTGCCCACTATCGACTGTGTGTTTTCTGTTTTATATTTCAACTTTGCACCCCAGCTCTTCAAAAAGTAATCATAGAGTTGTAAAAGTCCAGATTATCCTATAGTGCTATTTCAACACAGTTAAACGTGTATTATTAAGTATAAAATAGCAGAACAAGTTTGAAGAAAAAAGAAAGGCCGAAAGATTACTATCCAGATTTATAGGATGGTAATTAGATTGCGAAAACAGAATCCCAGGAAGAGTACTGCTGACATCCATCGAGAAATTTTTGTTCACCAGGAAAAGGCAATAACGAAATGAACACAGAACACATATCCTGAACTCAAAATCAATAGCGTTATATTGTATTCTGCGATGAAACGAAAATAAATATTGTTCATTCAGATGTTAGGAAGTGCGGCGGACAAACGTGCAGCATTCCACCCCAAGCATCTTTCACTAATCATAATGCACGGAAGACGCTCAATAATGGTGTCAAGCTGCTTTTCGTGGAACGGTGTCGAACCAATTTATCATATTGAAGGTAATATGGATGCGGTTAATTACGTTGGGATACTTCACAATGTAATGCTACCTTATGTGGTCTCACCTCTCACTCAGTACGCAGAATATCAAAAATTTGGACCATGCAAATTATGTTTATACGGTTTTGAAGTTGTGCGGTTTGTATTTCATCCAAAAATTTCCCAGACAAACATGCATATAAGCTTGTTTAGGAAGCCCGCGTATAGGCAGTCTCCAAAAATCGTGGAACGTTCAAAGCTTACACCATTTGTTCCACTGAATACAAGCAATACAACAAATCAAACATCGACACTATCAGATCAAATAATTACTTTGGCACATGAAGTTGGTAAAGATGGTCAGCCATGATTATATAGATGAATTGCTTGCGGATAATGTCTTAAGTAACAATGATATTATTAATCTAACTTTAGATGTAGTCGTAGGTCTAGAAGGTGGTAATGATAAGGAAGAAAAACCGGAAGAAAAACCAAACCCCCTCACTGCAAAATTAATTCGAGAAGATTTTCAACTTTACAGTGAATTAAACAATCATTTTCTTATTAATGACCCCAATTCTGAATTACAACCTTAAGGGAGGGGTCTAGGGTTTGACTTTCAAAAAATCGATTTTTTGGAAATAGCTTTTTCTTACAGTAAATCATCTCAAAAATATTGTCCCAAAATTTCAGCTCAATCGGAGCAAAACTTTTGGAGTTATAGACGTTTTTGTCCCCACTCCTCTGTGACAGCTGCGAGCGTTTGAAGCGGAGCGTTTTTTTCAAACGCGTTTTTCTCGAAACCACTTTTTCAAAGTCCGTGACTATTAGAACTTCAACAATATTTAGCCGATCCTTTTCAAATTTGGTATACAACTTCTATATATAAAATACCTCCCCCCCCCACTGAGAGATTTTTCACTTTTTTGTTTTACATTAAGGACGGTTTCCACTTATACAGCGAAAAAATCAGTGAAAATCGCACTTTTTGCTTCAAAAACGCGCTGGCAACGTAAAAATGAAAAAAAAAAAAAAATCGGAGCCAATGGGGGGGAGGTTTTGGTGATAATTTAACCAAATAATTCTGTTTTTTTTATTTCAGGTGATTCTACAGCTAGATACGATAGTCACCGCAAATCACCTTTTGGAAAAGGCGTTTTCGGAAAAGTTACCTCACCGGTTTATTTCCCGATATTTTCTTACAAAAATTTAGTACAATATTGTTGAAATGATGCTTTATAATGTACAAAAAGTTTAAATACATTTTCACTATTCATATCTCTAAAGCAAAGTCTCAAAAATTCATTAAAAAAAATGCTCAAACCCTAGACCCCTCCCTTAAATTAAAAACTGAGCTACAGAACTGCATATCTGGATATCACGAGCTACATGAAAATTATTAGACTCATCATCGCAAAGATTAATTACTGATTACATTGTCAGAACAGAAAGACCTACACAGAACTAGAATCAAGTTTACGAATATCCATCGCCTTTACCGCAAATATCTACTGCAGAGACAGTCTCTTCTGAAGATGAAGGTGATTTGGAACCACTTCAGAAACGGTATAAACCATGCTCAAAAAACGTAAAAAATAACGTAATTAAAATAAAATGAATTAAGTTTGTATACAAGTTTTTTTAAGCTTTTATATGAATTTCTCTCAGACATTCGAGGTAATTTAAGTAGCTTATTTCTTTTAATTTCTGGAATTTTTTTAAGCGGTTATAAGATCAATTTAACTCGTTTTTTTGGTTTTGGTTTGGTTTCTGGCTAGAAAATTACGGAACGTATCCGACTTTTTCAAGTAAAGTCTTTTTTAATGCCAATTTTTATATTCGCCTTTCTGTGGAACGTATCCACCGCATAAAACGAGAAAGGTTAAGACAGCATGAGAAGCCAATCCTGTTCAACGTTGTAGAGGTTTAGTAAGGAGAGAAGGAGAGGGGTGCAAGATGAGTAGGTTTTAAAAGGCATGTGAAAAGGTGGTTAGTGTTGTGCGGAGTATGTTCACATGCCGGACATATATTATGTTTGGATATGTTGGGGTCAATTCTGGATAAGTAGGAGTTTAACCAGCTACAGTATCCAGAACGTAATTGTGCCAGTGTTACGCGTGTCTCAAGGGGAAGCTGAAGCTCTTCATCTGCAATAGGTGGTGGGTGGACTGCAATTACGGCATTCAGTGGACGGGAGCTTAAGAAGGTGGTGACGGTCTCTCGGTGAATGTCGTTTAATGTCTATCGAAACACTGTCTGGTCCAGTAGATTTCTGTCAATTTTGTCCTGGATCTCGTCGGCGTAGTTTAAAAAGTCTCTCCTGAAGCGCCTAAGAGGCGGCTCTGGCTCAAGCAGGTGTCAACAACAAGGGTAGCACCCTAACAGGAACAGCAAGCAGTTTATTGTGCTCCATTACAAGGAGCATTTGTGCCTCATTGTGAAGGTGGTGAAGGGGGGACATCAGAAGGCAACTGGTCGCTGTCCGAATGGCAGTGTTTTGGCATGTCTGTAGCTTTATCCGCTCCGCGTCACTGGTTCCAGGCGACCAGATGAGCGCAGCATAGTTCAGAACCGGTTGGCCTATTGCCTTAAATGTCGATAGCAACAATTCTTTGGCTTTGCCCCAAGTGCTGCCGCCAAGCGATTTGAGGACCTTGTTGCGATTTTGGACTTTAGTGGCAATAGCGGTAGTGTGCGCAGAGGAGGAGAGCAAACTGTCGAAGGTCACACCCAAACTTTGGGATTGTTTACTGTCGGGATTGGTGTGTCATCGTCTTTTACTTTGAGAGGTGGGTAGAGAGACCTTTGACAGGTGGTAGAGAGTGTCGCCGTGGACTTAATGGGGGAAAGTTGTAGAATCCTCGCAGTGAAAAAGCGAGTAAGGTCGGTGAGGTAGTTGTTCACTTTGGAGCACAGGTCATCGATGTCATTGCCCGACGCCATTATCGTGCAGTCGTCAGCGTATGAGACCAGGGAGACTCCCTCTGGTGGTTGGGGGAGTTTCGAGACGCAGAAGCTGAACAGCAAGAGTGAAACGACACCACCCTGCGCGGTACACATTGCTTAATCTTCCTCTGCTTTGATATTTGGTCTCGAAAAATCACTGACGAGTAACGACCGCTTATGTAGTTGGCGGACCGTCTCTTCAGCCCCGGCGGGAGTGTCGACTGATAAATATTATCTAGTAGCGTGGAATGGCTGAAAGCCTTCTTAACGCTACTAGGACAGTCCTATCGCAGGGGCTGTTTTGGTTCAGCCCGCGTTTTATCTGGGTGTTTATGGCGGGGAGTGCAGTGGTGGTGCTATGCACTCGTCGGAAACCGTACTGATGTGGGGTTGGGGCGAGGTGTTTCGTGAAGAAGGGGAGTAGGAGGGCTTCAAGTGTCTTCACTAGGGAAAGGAAAATGGAGAAAGTAAGCACTGTCGTTCGTCTGTTTGTGCAGCCGTCGGGTGACGCGACGCTTGGTTCTGTCGGCCGGAGGATGCAGTGTAAAAAGTCGGCTACAATACATCGCGCATCTCTTCGGGTCGAGGAAGTGCAACCGTTGAAGGTGATAGCCACCTTGTCGTTGTGCTTTGTCGGGTTCGATAGGGACCTAACGGTGGACCAAAGCTTACTCGCAACAGCGGTGAAATTGCAGGTCTTCAGATGCTCTTCCCATTTGGCCCGCTTCTGTTGATCTACCAGTTGCCGGATCTCCAACGGTAACACCCTAGCACGAACTGCATGCTGAGCAGTGTATTTTGCTCCTTCACAGGTAGCATATGGGCCTCGTCATGAAGATGTTGTACTGGGCACATCAGGAGACATCTTGTCCCAGTCGTCATGACAGGTCTGTAGCGAATCACTGGTTCCAGGCGACCAGGCAGGCGCAGCATAGTATAAACCGGCCGACCTATTGCCTTGTACGTTGTTAGCAACATTCCTTTGTCTTGGCCCCAAGTGCTGCCGGTAAGCGATTTGGGGACCTTGTTGCGATTCTGGACTTTATTGGCAAAAGCGGTTGTGTGCGGAGAGGAGAGCAAACTGGCGAAGGTAACTCCAAATATTCTGAGGTTGTTTCCAATCGGAATTGGTGTGTGATTTAATGGGGGAAAGTTGCAGATTCCTCGCAGTGAAGAAGCGAGAAAGGCAGGCGAGCTAGTCGTTTACCTTGGCGCACAGGCCATCAATGTCTAGTAAATTAGCCCTGTCTAGTGTACCGTACCCCATATAAACCGTGGTCGTTTATGGCTGTGAAACACGTTCCCACGATAGTCGGTTGGCTGAATCATCTTCGTAAGCCCGATGCGCTTTTTGTAGAACAACGTTTTCGGAACACGGTATCTCGCCAGACGGATGGCAAATATCCTCCTTCCTTTTAAGGGAAAACTATCGTGTTTTGCAATCTCCTGAATTGCTCACTGTACATTTCTATGTTCTATGCAGTAAAACGACGTTTGTTAAAGAATACGCAACTAAAGGATCAATATATAAAGTTTACATATGTCGCTATAAAACAGTGCCCTGACATCGCTAATAATGGTCCCGTTATGGACATCGGTAAGATGTTTCGACATACAGTTTGTCAAGAATATCTTGGCATAGTGAAGAAAAATATAAAATTTTAGCTTTGACGGAGAATCCCAACAACAAATAAAAAAGCAAACAAAAATTGTATACACACATTCCATGAGGGGGCATCCATAAATTACGTGAGGTGTTTTTTTTTAATTTTCTGTACCTCCCTCCCCCCCTGGTGAGATGTCGTGAGATTTTATTCAACCCCCTCCCCCATCCCCCAATCTCACGTGAGATTTTTCAAAATGTGGGTTTCTTATGTAAACGCGTTGGATTGTTATTGTAAAAAGAAAAAAAAAATTTGCTTCGTGCTTTTATTTACGACTAGTTAAGACTAGTAATCAATATTGCTGAGAGTTATAAGTGCAATAAAAAGTTAACAATAGAAGACTTAAATCGTAACTACTGCGATTAAAAAAAGAATATCTACTCTAATTCAGTCCATGGAGAATCATGCGCGGTTTCCAGAGAGACTATTGGGACCAACATGTCCATATGATTTTCAGTAAAATCATCTGCTCCTTCAACTTCGTTCTGATCTAGCCATTCTAAGCCGTTGACGCTTGCACACAGTAACTCATTAGCTCGCCTTGTGACAACCCGTGAGAGTCGCACTTTCCGGAACATATGCGCTTGCTTAGCTGATTTAGAATACCCATGTTTTTCTCAT
Source organism: Anastrepha obliqua (assembly GCF_027943255.1). Classification (NCBI taxonomy): domain Eukaryota; kingdom Metazoa; phylum Arthropoda; class Insecta; order Diptera; family Tephritidae; genus Anastrepha; species Anastrepha obliqua. The sequence goes on from NC_072897.1 coordinate 61,890,178, forward strand.
GGCCAACTTTATGTTTCATGCTCAAGAGTTGGTAAGCCAGCGGTATTGTTCATTTATTTAATAACGCATGGAAAAACGAAGAATATTGTATACCAAAGAGCATTACAATAAAAAAAGTAATAATGTAAATCACATCAAACGTTTTTTATTTTGCTACTACTATTCAAAACTTCTTTCATGACTATTCATGCGCGAGAATTTTTATAAAAAACACACAGTATTTTTCGGCTTAATTTAATTAATTAATCTAGATTTTTTTAAAGACGACCAGCGGAACGGGCGGGTTTTCGCTAGTTTGGTATAAAACAAATATGGTGGTTTGACAGTAGTAATATATAACGTCGAAGTATGAATGAAATTATTTTCTTTCGAACGAATTAGTGAATGATCTTAATCATACTATGATTACGCTCAGTTATTAAATAAAAACACACATTACAAAAACAACAACAAAAAAAGATGTTTACTCTATTTAAAAAGTGTCAAAAAAATCTTTGTATAACTGATGAAAACAACAAAAAATGCAGTTATTTTCCGCGAATTTCATTCACCTGGGTTTTTTTGCAAATGGTATGGAATGTGAAACGGGCAAGAAATTATTTAGTTGATTTAATTAGTTGCGGAATATCACATTCCAATGGTATTTTCCCCCACTCTTCTCTAATGAATCGTATTAATTCAGTTTTATTAGTTGGCGATCTTTTTCCTACTTTTATTTTAAATGAACCCACAAATATTCGATTGGGTTAATGTCGGGACTTTCGGCGGGAGTATCAATAACTTTGGTACAGTTGTAAAGTAACCAGGACCTGCATAAATAAGATTTAGGTTTGGGATCATTATCTTGATATTTGTATTTAAATTTGTTCGAGTTTTCTGGGTCAATAAATCCGAATTTTCTAATACTGATACTTGATTTCACCCATTCCCATTGTTGATATACAACCTCAAACCATTACTGACAGTTTTCCAATCTTTACGGTAGGGATAATATTTTTGTGTTGTACTGCTGTGAGAGGTTACCGCCAAACTCTCTGGGGTCCATCATGGTGTAGTAGAGCATCATTTTCGTCTCATCTGAGAAAATAACGCCATCCCAGTACTCTGTGGGTAGGGATATGTGCTCGGTGGCAAATCGCAATCTTTTATCAATGTTTTGTGCTGATAACAGGAGTTTTTTCCTAGCCACTCTTGAAGAATATTTGCGTTTTTGCAACACTTTTCGAACAGTTTCATGAGAAACTCTTAACCCATAGTCTTTTTCCACTTGAAGAGCTAATCCTCTTGTACTGCTTTGCGGCTATTATAAATAGTTTTAATAATTTTACGTTCAATTCGCTGCGTCACGGTTTTTGGTCTGCCTGTAGATCCTTTCAACTCGAGTCTTTCTTCATTTTCAGCACGGTTTATTATATTATATACAGTCCTAATTTTGAGGGAGAACATATCGGCGATTTTTCTGGCTGACTTGCCTTTGTAGTGATTGAAATACACTAATTGAATAATATTTTTTGAAACTCGTTTTCCTGGCATTGTTTTATCAAATCCGAGATCACTTGAAGCACTGAAGACAATCACTTTATAACTAAATAATTTCTTACCCCTTTCACATTCCATACCATTTGCAAAAAAACCCAAATGAATGAAATTCGCGGAAAATAACTGCAATTTTTGTTGTTTTCATCAGTTATACAAAGATTTTTTTGACACTTTTGCTTGCTTTGTTGTTTTTGTAATGAGTGTGTGATTATTTAATAACTGTTGGCGCCTAATAGGTGCCTAAAATGTGTGTATACATTTTTTGTTTGCTTTTTTATTTGTTGTTGGAATTCTCGATCAAAGCTAAAATTTTATATTTTTCTTCACTATGCAAAGATATTCTTGACAAACTGTATGTATATGGCTCTCTGAATATTATCCTGAGTTTCAAAGGATCGTTGGAAGGGAAAGTCCAGACTTACATTTCAAACATTATCAGTTGAATACAATTGACTATGGAACTGCATGCGCACCATTTTTGACAGTTGGCCTATGACTACAAAGAACAGATCGCCCCGCGCGAGCAGTACACTGCTGAAGGATTTTTATGTGGATGATGTGCTGGCTGACTAGGTGCGGCCTCGGAGATAGAGTTAGTACAAAGACGTGATAAGATGGTTCGGGCTGCGTCATGCAGCAGAGATGGAATTGAGTAAATTCGACTCAAATTATTTAGGACCAGGAAGTACAACATAATATGTTCTCAGAAAATAAATAGGTAATTGCTTTATACCAAAGTCCTGATTTATCGATACATCTGTAGCTAGTAAGAGACTTATTTTGTGAGCTGCTTCACGGTTGTTCAACTCTTCAGGCCTTTTATCTCCTATTGTTATACGACTTAAAGTAAGGTTTCAAGCTCTGTGGCCTAAACACATGGGTTGGGACGACTCACTACCTACCCATTTAACTAACTTCAGGGCTGCCTATCAGAAAGACATAAGACATTCGTCAAGTGCGCGATTTAACGATTGCCCATTTCGCTCCTAGTAGTGCCACCGAATTGGAGCTTTATGCGTTCTCACTTACTTAGAGCGTATACAGCCAGTCTGCTGGTGTTTTATAAACGAAACTGAAAAGTCACAGCTGCAAAACCTCGCAATGAAAGGCAGTGTATTTGCGTAATTACTAACGCGTTTGGTTAAGGTCATTCTTGACTCAATACGAGGGGTGCCTTTTATTTCGCAGGACTTGGCATTCCTGGTGTTGCAATCTGGCAACTGACAGCTGTATCGCAAAGTTTGACATTTTTTGGCTTTTACGTACTCAGAACGTTTTGAAATACCAGCGCTATTATTTGTGTTGTTTAAAGTAACTTAAAAGATTCATCTCGGTCCAAAAATGGAATTAAATCGTGAACATTTTCGTGCGATTATTTTTTACAACTTTCGACGTGGATTAACTAAGCAACATTGCATGGATGAACCTAATTCATTTTTTGGCGATGAAGCTCCATCAAGGACCAGTGTTTATCGATGGTATGTTTAATTCAATCGTGGTCGTAGTTCACTCCAAGACGAATTTCGTGAAGGTCGTCCAAAATCGGTTGTTGTTCCGAAAACCATTGATGCTGTGCGCGAACTGATATTGCAAGATCGTCATGTGACCTATCGTGAGATTGAGACAATCTTAGGCATTAGTGGGACCAGCATACATTCAATATTGCATAAACATTTGACTGTCAAAAAAATTTGTTCGCGTTGGATCCCATACAATTTGTCAATCGCTCAAAAAAGGCTCGTGTCGATTGGTCGAAGGAAATGCTCAAAAAATACGATCGCGGCGCTTCGAAACACGTCTATGACATCGTGACAGGTGATGAATCATGGATTTACGCGTACGAGCCCGAAAGTAAACAGCAGTCGACTGTATGGGTGTTTCAAGATGAGCCAAATCCAACAAAAGTTGCTCGCGCACAAAGCACTTCCAAGCAAATGGTCGCCTTTTTTCGGAAAAACCGGACATGTCGCAACCGTACCACTAGAAAAACACAGAACAGTAAATTCTGAGTGGTACACAACCATTTGTTTGCCAGTTGTCTTCCAAGAAGTTAGGAAAACCAATCGCCAAAGACGGATCACTCTTCACAAGGACAATGCGAGCTCTCACACATCGGTTAAAACAACTGCATTTTTGAGCACCCAAAACATCGAATTAATGGGTCATCCGCCGTATAGTTCTGACTTGGCACCGAATGACTTCTTTTTATTCCCGTACGTAAAAAACAAACTGAGAGGTCAACGTTTTTCGACACCTGAAGAAGCGGTTGCGGCATTCAGAATGTATGTTTTGGAGGTACCTCATTCAGAGTGGCAAAGTGCTTTGACAATTGGTTCAGAGTACATACCTGGTAGCTGCACCATTGCTATGCCTTGCATTTCCATCCCTCAGTAAAATTGACGACCTTCGTTTCTAACAAAAGTAGAGAAATTTTGGACACCTTTCAACCGGTTCTACATTACCAGAATGACTCAGGTTTTTATCAACCAAGGGCCCCGGTAAACTAGTCCTGTCTAGTGTACCGTACCTCACTCCCAGTCTACCGTCACTGGATCAGCTCCATGCTGCAAGGCTACATGAAAAATTTCTTCTCCGGCCTGGCATTGAATCTACCAATGGACCCGAAGTACACTTTTGCTGCGTATAGCAACAACGGGTCCACCCAACTCAACATAGATTAGATTAAACCAATGCGACGAGTGGTGCCGTCTTAAGACCTGCTCAGACCTTAAGACGCATAGTTAGTGGACCACGCCGAACGTGTTGCTTCCGCCATTAGGCGCCGTTCGTCGATGCTATTTCGAGACCAAATATCAACAGAGTAAAATAAAGCAAGGAGTTTCGCATGGTGGTGTCCTTCCACCCTTGGTTTTTAACTTCTACATCTGGAAACTCCCCAAGCCACCAGAGGGAGTCTCCCTCGTCTCCTACGCCGACGACTGCACGATAATGGCGTGGCAATGACATTGGTGGCCTCTGCTCCAAGGTAAACGACTACCTGACCTGCCTTTCTCGCTTCTGCACTGCGAGGAACTTACCACTTTCCCCCACTAAATACACGGTGGACAAAGGAGGTCCAGCTGCAACTTAAGGTGAAAGACGATGATACACAAATTCCGACGGTAAACAGCCCCAGAATACTGGGAGTTACCTTTGACAGCTTGCTCTGCTTCTCATCGCACACAACCGCAATTGCCACTAAAGAACAGAATCGCAACAAGGTCCTCAAGTCGCTTGAAGGCAGAACTTGGAACAAAGACAAAGAAATGTTGCAATTCGACTTTCAAGGGACCGGTTCTAAATTATACTGCGGCTGTCTGGTCGCCTGGAACCAGTGATTCGCAGTGGACGAAGCTAGAGACATGCCAAAACGCTGCCTTAAGGACCGCGCAGAATTTCTAATAAGTTCCCCATACAACATCTTCACGACGAAACCCATATTCTCCCTGTAAAGGAGCATAATAAACTGCTCAGGAAGCAGTTCCTGCTAGGGTGTTACCGTAGGACCCACCCATGCAGACACCTGCTTGAGCCTGAGACACCACCTAGGCATGTCAAGAGGCACTTCCTCAATTACGCGGACGACATCCAGGACAAAACAGACCGATAATTACTCGATCGGACAGTGTACAGCCAGACAATCAACGACATTCATCGGGAGACCCTTAACACCTTCTTAAGCTCACGACCCCCGAATGCTGTTATCGGAGTACAACCACCACCCATCGCAGACGAAGAGCTCCAACTTTCCCGAGAGTACCGCGTAGCACTGGCACAACTACGTTCCGGATACTGTAGCAGGTTAAACTCCTACTTATCCAGAATTGACCCCGACATACTAAACATATATCCGGCATGTGAGGATACCCCGCACGACACTAACCACCTTTTCACATGCCCCAACAAACCCACTCATCTAACACTCCTCTCCCTCTGGACCTAACCCGTCGAAACACCTAGTTTCCTGGGCCTACCGTTATATGAACTAGACGAAGCCGACCGGTGATTACATTACACTGACAGGGGAAAGTTACTGCTACAACTACAACAACAACCACCTGCAATCTAATCTCTGGTCCGAGTAAACTCTGGTCGACCGTAAGGTCCTTGTCGAACCCGACGAAGTAAAAAGATAAGACGGCAATTACCTTTAGTGGTTTCACTTAATCAGACCCGAAGAGATGCGCGAGCTATTTTATCCGGCCATTCATTCTGCATCCGCCGGTCGACGGATCCAAGCCTCGTCGGCTGCACAAACTGACAAAACAACATCGAGAAAGCAAAAACTTCAAAAGCCATTAGCCCTAACGTTCTTAACATACTGATGGTCAAAAACCTGAGTCCATTGGGAGTAGGATATCTCGCAAGGGTCTTCAGCTTGTCCATGGCCACTCTCATAATTCCTGATAAGTGGAGAGCAAGGAAAGTGGTTCTACTACGGAAACCCGGGAAACTCCTCAACCAAGGAGACTCTTATCGTAGTGAAGACTCTTGAGGCCATGAAACATCTGACCCAAGCCACACATCAGCATGGATTCCAAGGAGTGCACAGCTTAAACAAAACCGTCCCTGCGAAAGGACTGTCCTAGTTGCGTTGGCCCTGAAGAAGTCTTTCGACACAAGCAGCCTCTCCACGCAGTTAGATGATATTATACGGTTGATTCTCCCGCGCTACGAACTATTTGAGTAGTCGGCGTTCATTAGACAAAACAGAGGAGGATAATGCAACGTGTTTCGCAGGATGGTACCCTTTCCCCCACTAAATCTACGGCGACCCTCATACCACCTAGATGTAGGAGGTCGAACTACAGCTAAAGGTATAAGTCAGTGACACACCGATAGTAAATAACCTCAAAATCTTTGGCGTATCCTTCGAAGTTTGCTCTCCTTTTCTGCGCACACAACCACAATTTCGCGTAATAGCTTATCAATACCAACACCAAAGGCGAAAAATATTGCCTCCATCTTAAATACAGTTTTAAGTATTGAGTGAGAGAAAATTGTAGCTAATGAAATTAAGGCATTGGAAAAAAGTATTCATCGACGTTTGGAAGCAGTTATTAAAGCTAAAGGCGGCCCAACAAAGTACTGAATACTCGTTTTTTTCTATTAATTTTTTACAAGCTACCTGACAGTCTCCTGATCGAAAAACGCGAAACCATATCGATCATGTTGTGATAGATGGAAGACACGCTTCTAGTGTATTAGATGTACGTACGACCCGAGAACCCAATATCGACTCGGATCATTACCTTGTTGCAGCCAAACTGCGCACACGCCTCTGTGCAGCGAAAAGCATCCATCTAACTACGCAAAGAATGTTCGACATCGAAAAGCTGCAATCACAACAGACAGCCAGAAGATTCGGCACCTGACTCTCACTCCTGCTCTCAGAGAGTACTGCCCAACGAACCGGCATGCACGAGCAATGGAGCAACCATTCCCATGGCAGCCGGTTCTACGCTACCGGAATGACTCGGGTTTTTCCCGACTAAGGGCTGCCGCCCCAGTATACTAGCCCTGTCTAGTGAGCTGCATATCACCCCACCTACATCACAGGAGCAAATCCTTGCAGCAATCCTGCTTCAAATGCTTCTCCTCAGGGCTGGAATCGAGTCCAACCCTGGGCCAGAAGTATTCTATTGCTGCGTCTTCCACAAACGGCTCCACCCGAACTCCACCTCGGTTAGGTGTAACAAGTGCAACGGGTGGAGTAGACTGGCCGTAACTTTTTTTTTGTGGCAATCCATAAACTTTCGGGTCTTAAAACATGAGGTTAGGAGTAATGAAAAACGGTGTAATTTTTTAACCCGATCCGATGATGCCTAACCGTGCCCATTTGATCCCAAAGTATGGACAATTTCCAAAAATTACAATTTTTACAAATTTTTTTTTTTGTTTCCAATTTATATAATTTAATTTAATATGTATATACTTAATATATATATAATTTAACTTTATTTATATAATAAAATATAAAAAAATAAAGAATTAGATTGTCTATTTAATGAGAGATGTTTTGGCGTAAGACGGATACAATTGTCTGTAGTGTTCAACAACTTGCAGTAAGTACTGTTTGTCTTCTTCATTATAAGTAAGCGATCTGTTGTAGTCTGTAATCAATTTCATTGCTCTCTCTGCAGCGTCATTAACTACAGACAAATGCTGACAAATTCGTTTTCCTATATAGTCTTCACTTTCTTGCCATGTTGAAGGATCTGATTCCAAAAAACTTGTTTCAATTCCTAAGCGGGTAAAGAATGTTTTAGTTCTTGATGAAATAAAATTATTTATATTCTTGCTGCCGTAAACCGTTATTTCTGACATTGTTGCAACAACTCTCTTTGGAACAGCATCTTCCTTCTGGTTATCGCTAGTAATTGCTTCCACCATTTTTCGCTTAATATGTGAAGGAATTTGATCATCAAAAAATGAAAGGCCAACCGCCTCTTCCCACAAATACCATAAATGATTTTTAATTTTATGTAAAAAGGCATTGGATACATTCTTATCGAAATATACAATCACATCTTGAAAAATGAATGTTTTTGTAAATTTCTCCATTCCTCTTAAAGATTTTTAAGTTTTTTAATACAATTTTTTTCTTGCGCCGTGGGAGTCTTAGCTTTTTTCCAAAATTCAATCGTGGCACCAATCGCGTATTTCATACTGCTTTCCAAAGTCAAGTTTTCGTGCCTCATTTTGTAAAACAATAATTGGAGCACCTGTTTCATTGATGGCAACTTGACCCCCAAAATAACACTTTCACATTCACCCGCAAGAAAAATTTTTTGCTCAGAACGTAATCTTTTTTTCGGAATGCCTGATAATGATTTTGAACTCATTTTTTACTAACTTATTACTTTTGTACTATTAAACGCATAAGACAACTGAAACTGAATAAAAATGCAATGCCATAGCCTACCAATTCAAATACCGAGAAAAAAATGCACACTGAATAAGAATGCAATGTCAAAGCCTACTAATTCAAATAAATAATAATTCAAAACTTTTAGCGTATTCAGCGAACACAACAGTTGATGAATTGCTTAGTGATCACCAAAGTGTTGATTATGAAACAAATTTTTATTTTTATTATTATAGTGAAGTGTGAAAAATTATTTAAAAAGTACCTTTCCATAAAATTTAAAAATAATTTTCTCATTTAGCAGCCGGCTCAACACACCGTACATAAAACACAATTTCTATTACTCAACTGACGGTGACATATTTTCCACGTATCACTAATCAGTTATGTGTGCTGAAAGCGCCTTTTGTCAGGTGGCTTTCGCGATATAAATTGGGCCATACCGCAATAAAGTAAACAAGATCATTAATTAAAATCGCATCACATCAATAAATATAAGATTCCAACAAAAAAATTGGAAACGAAAAAAAATTAGTAAAAATTGTGATTGTTTCAAATTTTCCATACTTTGGGATCAAATGGGCACGGTTAGACATCATCGGATCGGGCTGAAAAAATATACCGTTCTTTATTGCATCTAACCTCATGTTTTACGACCCGAAAACTTTTGGATTTTCAATTTTTATTTTTCTCCATACAAGCTGCGGCCAGTCTAGGGTGGAGCCACCTTAAGATCTGTTCAGACCTTAACTCACATAGGGAGTGGTCCACACGGTATGTGGCCACGTGTTGCTCCCGCTAGCAGGCGTATGATGCCTCCACGGCTACTATACCCCCTGATAGGCCGGTACTACCAACCGCCACCACAACCCACACCTCCACGCTGAGGAGCCTATCGGAGCAACACAACTCGCCCTCAACCCCTCCCCTTCCTTCATGCTCCAACCCCAGTGCGGGGACAAACCAGCAGCTCCTGGTCCCCCGAACAGTCTGTTCCGTGTGTCAGACCGTAATACCTTGGAGTCAGGTATCAGTCCAATGCAATTCTTGCAATGGCTGATGCCATTTTCGGAGATGTTCCGGCCTGTGCACCACACGTGAGTGGACAACTGCCTACGTTGCAACCTGCTGCAGAGCTCTGCACCCGCTACCAAGCCCGGGAGGCGCGGCCGCCCGCCACCATCAGGCCGCAACAGCCACAGCGGATTGCGCAGCAGGTCCACCGTAGACAACCCCACGCGTCCCTCACCCTCCTATTACACAGACTTTACCGAGAAGCTTCAAGCTTCTACAATTTAACTGCAACGGACTCACAAGTAAGGTCGACGAGATAGTTGACTTTAAGAGCCGGCACAGTATCAAGATAGCTGCGGTCCAGGAAACCAAGCTGCACGCTAGGTCCTCTCTGATCACCAGGGATGGCTATAACGTGCACAGACACGATCGCGAGCGAGACAATGGTGGTGGCCTAGCGTTTATAGTCCACCACACAGTGCAGTATCGTCTCATCGATGAAGGCATCGACCGCAGGGACAGCACCTTAGAATGTCAAGGCATAGCTATCCGAACAGGCGATTCCGAGCTCGAAATATTTAACGTCTATATACCCCCTGTCACTGCTGCCCGGCAGGATATCACCCTGATATAGGTGCGCTCATCATTCAAGCCTGCCAAATGATCGTAGGGGACAGCAATTGGCAGAGCAGATAGACAATTCGACATTCAGCACAGTGAACGACGACGCCTCCACCAGGGTCACTACCCTCATGGGCAATTGCAGCAGCTCGCCTGACATAACAATAGCTAGCGCGGGTCTGATAAATAGCATAACGTGGCGACCTATGCTATCGCTTGCATCAGACCACTTGCCCATTATCGTCTCGATTGAGAGACCTGCCGACTTTGTTTCCGCGAATCACCGGCCCTATTTTAACTTTAAAAAGGCTAATTGGGCCGGCTTCACGGAATTCACCGAGGACACGTTCGCCGTTCTTCCCATCCCCACTGATGTGCGCGTAGGCGAACGCGCATTCCGCAAGGTGCTCACAGCTGCTGCGGCTCGCTTCATTGCAGCTGGAAGTTTTAAGGACATTCGTCCCCATTTCCCAGCCGTAGCAGCCAGTTCAGCAAACAAGAGTGACCACCTACGCCAGGCCGATCCCGGGGATCCCCGAATAAGGGATCTCAATTTGGAAATCCGGCAACTGGTAAATCAACACAACCGGGCTAAATGGGTTGAGCACCTGAAGACCTGCAACCTCACCTCTGGGGTGAGTAAGCTCTGGTCCACCGTTAGGTCCCTGTCGAACCCGACGAAGCACAACGATAAGGTGGCTATCACCTTCAACGGTTGCACTTCGTCGGACCCGAAGAGATGCGCGAGCTATTTTAGCCGGCTTTTTATACTGCATCCTCCGGTCGACACAACCAAACGTCGTGCTACTAGAAGGCTGCACAAACTGACGAACGACAGTGCGCCACTTACTTTCACCGGTGATGAGGTTCACGGTGGATATAGCAAGCTCATTCAACAAGTGTGTTCATCCAAGAACAATTCAAAGAGTTCTAAAAAAACGGCGTTCATAGTAGAACACCACGAAAAAAGCCTCTTATTTCTGAAAAAAACCGTAAACTTTGCCTGGAGTTCGCCAAAGCAAACAGGGAAAAGGGGATGAATCTTTGGCAAAAAGTTTTGTTGACAGATGAGTCGAAGTTTAATAGGACTATTAATAAGTTCGTGCGGTTTTTTTTTCGAAATTTGAAACTTTATTGACGTAAAATGGTTACAAATTTAATATTCAAAGTATTGTCCATCGCTTACTACTACTTTTTCCCATCTTTCTGGCAATTCACGGATTCCCTTTGTGAAAAATTCGGTCGGTTTTGCCGCAATCCACGAATCGATCCATTTTTTCACTTCATCGTAATTACGGAAGTGCTGGTCAGCCAGGCCATGTTGCATCGATCGGAAGAGATAGTAATCGGATGGCGCAAGGTCTGGACTATACGGCGGGTGGGGTAGGACATCCCATTTGAGCGTTTCTAAGTATGTTTTGACCACTTGTGCAACATGTGGCCGAGCATTGTCATGTTGCAAAATAACTTTGTCGTGTCTATCGGCGTATTGCGGCCGTTTTTCTCGCAGTGCTCGGCTCAAACGCATCAATTGTCGTCGGTAGACATCCCCCGTAATCGTTTCATTCGGTTTCAGTAGCTCATAATACACAACACCCAGCTGGTCCCACCAGATACACAGCATAACCTTCAGGCCATGAATATTCTGCGCCGACGTCGATGTTGAAGCATGGCCAGGGTATCCATACGTTGCCCGACGTTTTGGATTGTCGTAATGGACCCACTTTTCATCGCCAGTCACAATTCGATGCAAAAAACCCTTTCTTTTGTGCCGTTGAAGCAGTTGTTCGCATGCCATAAAACGGCGTTCAACGTCTCTTGGCTTCAATTCATACGGCACCCAATGGCCTACCTTTCGGATCATTCCCATGGCTTTTAAACGTTTGGAAATGGTTGATTGATCAACTCCCAAAGTTTTTGCAACCTCTTCTTGCGTTTGAGCCGGATCTTGATCGAGCAATTCCTCCAATTCGGTATCCATGAACTTTGGCGGCGCACCCTCGCGTTCTTCGTCTTCCAAGCCAAAATCACCACTTTTAAAGCGTGCAAACCACTTCTGGCACGTTCGCTCAGCTAGAGCATGCTCACCATAAACTTCCACCAAGATACGATGACTTTCGGCTGCTTTTTTCTTCATATTAAAATAATGAAGAAGAATTCCCCGCAAAAACACATTATTTGGCACGAAATTCGACATTTTCAAGTGTGGTAAAAATATTGTTGTTTACGCTTCAAATAAAAAACTTATACTGACGTTTGTGCCTTACGACAGTAGCTCTCCAATGAATGTTTGGAAATGTGGATCGATGGAATAATAATCAAGTTACGCCATCTGTTGTAAAACCGCACGAACTAATTAATAGACCTATTAATATAATATATTCGGTAGTGATGGAAGAGCAAAAGTCTGGAGGAAAAAAAATAATGCACTGAGTCCGAAGAATTTGGTATCAACAGTGAAGCATGGTGGCGGCAATGTAATGGGTTGGGGTGCTGTTGCTGCGTCTGGAGTTGGAAGATTAGTATTTATTGAAGGTAATATGGATCGTTATAAATACAAATCACTATTGAAAGTTAATCTGAAATCTTTGGTGGATGATTTGGAGCTTGATCCAGGTTGGGTCTTTCAACAGGATAACTATCCAAAGCACACAGCACATATTGTGAAGGATTGGCTGCTTTACCATGCTCCAAGGCAATTAAATGCTAATGGTGGACCAACTAAATACTAAGAAGCAATATTACTTAGAGTTAAGTGAAGTTTTTCACACTGGAGTAAGATATTTGTGTACTGTATGAGACTTTTTCCAACGTTGGTTTTAGGTTTTTTTTTGCCATATCTTTGCTATTTTACGTTAATGCATGGATTTTTTTAAGTTAATAATGATTAGAAAAAGCTTTAAAATAAAACTGTGTAAACACATTTTTCAGTAAAGTTTTTGCACTTTCAATCCAGTGGAAATGGGGGGTGTCTGTAGACTTTTGTCAGCCACTGTACGTCAAAGACATTTACTTCATATGGCCAGCAAAACGGTATAAAACACGTTAAAACGGCCGTACGAACTACACGGTCTAACAGACAAGACGAGCACGCTAACCAAACTATCCTATACTATTTACGTACTTCCGCTGATAGTCCGAAAAATTGGGACATAGTATTACGGAATCTGCGATTTAGCATTAACTCGTAAAAGAATCAAATAACCGGTTTGGACTATGAGCTGATATTTAACTTTAATTTGTACGATATTGAACATAATCCGTTAACCGCCGTACACGACGACGTAAGCGAAACCGCTGAGGAAATTCCGATAGACGAAAAACGTTATCTAACTTCGGACAATATCGAACGTGAGCGACAAAAATGGAAGAAGCGTTTTGACAAAAAAACATTCCCTTATATAGTGAAGATGATTCAGTTGTTATCGAGAACGAAGCAACCGCTACTTGTGAGTCGCGAAAATTAGAGCCGAAGAATCGTGGTTCGTATCCTATCGCAAAGGTTTTAAACAACGATCGGTATCTAATACAAGATGTACCGGGAATGCCTTTAAAATCGAGTAATTTTTCTTCTGTTTACTTCTTATAGCAAACTTAAACCCTGGTGTGACATCTGCCCTGAACTCGACTATGACTACTCAAGTAATACCGATTCTGAAACAATGGAATAGCAGATGATTCCATATCAGGATGGGCCGACTGTCAGCAAGCTGGTAGCTCTGCAACTAATTAGATAGTGTTACGAGGAATGTTGTATCGCCATACCCGAATTGCAGCGTCGGTCGATGAAGATATCTCCTGACAAATCGAGCAGATTCAAACAGAACGTAAGCGTAGACGGTCGCAAACACACGATAGGTATAAATATACGAGTATATAAAGGGTGATTTTTTAAGAGCTATAGGAAAGTTTAAAAAAAACACACACTTAAAATTCAGAAAAATGCATGCAATTTTTATTTAAATCGATAGTACATTCCATATAATTTAATGTTTGCAGATTATTTCATGCAAATGTTGACCGCGACTTCGCTTCAAATGGCCCACCCGCTTAGTCCAATTTTGACATACTCTTTCCAATGTTTCGGCAGGTATTTCACATATAAATGCTTTGATGTTGTCTTCCAATGCGTTAATTGAAGCAGGCTTGTCTAAATAGACATGAGCTTTAACATAGCCTCATAAAAAATAATCTAAAGGCGTTATATCGCACGATCTGGGTGGCCAATTGACAGGTCCCGATTGTGAAATAAACTGTTCACCGAACTCGCCTCTCAACAAGTCCTGTGTGGCATGTGGCACCGACTTGCTGAAACCATATGTCATGCAAGTCAAGCTCTTGCATTTTAGGCAAAAAAAGTTGGATATTATTTCACGGTAGCGCTCACCATTCACAGTTACGTTACGATTCGCAGCATCTTTGAAGAAGTACGGTCCAATGATACCTCCAGCCCATAAGAACCACAGTAATTTTGTGAATTAGGCCGCAGTGTTATACCTTATCGAATGCTTGTGCGACGTTTAAGAACAGTGCAGTGCAGTTCTCAAAGGACTTTCGTATAAAGGACACTATGCAATGAATGTGCTCAGTTGTTGTTGTTGTTGTTTTAACAGTAATAGAAGCCCCGTCAGTGTAGTGTAAATCACCGGTCTTCTTCGTCTGACTCAATTAACGGTAGGCCCAGGAAACTTGCTCTTTCGACAGGTTGGGTCCAGAGGGAGAGGGGTGTTAGATGAGTGGGTTTGATGGGGCATGTGAAAAGGCGGTTATTGTCGTGAGGGGTGCCTTCACATGCCGCATATATGTATGTTTAGTATGTCGGGGTCAATTCTGGATAGGTAGGAGTTTGACCTGCTACAATATTCGGAACGTAATTGTGCCAAGATTACGCGGGACTATCGGGGAAGTTGGAGCTCTTCGTCTGCAATGGGTGGTGGTTGAATAACGACATTCGGGGGTCGGGAGCTTAAGAAGGTGGCAAGAGTTCCCCGATGAATGTCGTTAATTGTCTGTCTGTACACTGTCCGATCCAGTAGTTGTCGGTCTGTTTTGTCCTGGATCTCGTCCGCGTAATTGAGGACGTGCCTCCTGACGTGCCTGGGAGGCGGCTCAGGCTCAAGCAGGTGTCTGCATGGGTGGGACCTGCGATAACACCCTAAGAGAAACTGCATTCTGGTCAGTTTGTTGTACTCCTTCACACGGAGCATATGTGCATCGTCGTGTATGTGTTGAAGTGGGCCATCGGTAGACATCCTGTCGCAGTCCGAATGCAGGCAGTGTTTGGACAAGTCTGTAGCTTCGTTCACTGCGAATCACCAGTTCTAGGCGACCAGACAGGCTCAGCATAATTTAAAACCGGCCGGCCTATTACCTTAAATGTCGATAGCAACATTTCTTTGTCTTTGCCCCAAGTACTGCCGACTAGCGATTTGAGGGCCTTGCTGCGATTTTGGACTTTAGTGGCAATTGCGATTGTGTGCACAGAGAAGGAGAGCAAACTTTCGAAGGTAACTCCCAAGATTTTGGGGTTGTTAATAGTACTTTGTCCAGGTGGTGATGAGGGTCACTGTAAACTTTGTGGGAGAAAATTGTATGTTCCTTGCAGTGAAGAAGCGCGAAAGGCAGGCGAGATAGTCGTTTACTTTGGCGCACAGGCCATCAATGTCATTGCCCTACGCAGTCGTCGACGTAGGAGACCAGGGAGAACTGCTTGCTTTATTTTCCTCTGTTTAGAGATTTGGTCTCGAAATAGCACCGACGAATGACGACCACTCAGGTAGTTCGCGGTCCACCTCTTCAGCCCTGGCGGAAGTGTCAACTGTAAAATATCATCTAGTAGCGTGGCGTGGCTGACTGTATCGAAAGCCTTTTGATTAGGTTCAACGCTACTAGGACAGTCCTCTCGCAGGGGCGGTTTTGGTGGAAACCACGGTTGATCTGAATGTTAATGACGGTGAGTGCTGTGGTGGGACTGTGCATTCTTCGGAAGCCATGCTGTTGTGTGGCTGGGGCTAGGTCTTTCGTGTAGGGGGAAAAGAGGGTTATCGGCCGGTAAGAATCGCCTTGGTTGGCGGGGTGATAACCCTTGTGAGGTACTCTACTCCCAATCGACCCAGTTTTTTCAGCATCAGCATGTTTAGTCCGTCAGGGCGATGGCTTTAGATGATTTCATTTTGTTGATGGCCCCCCTGACCTCATCGCCTGGGCTGCTTAGCGGAGACCATGCATTTTAGAGTATACAAGAATTTATTGTACCTATCTGGGTATCAAAATATCAGCTAATAAGGATACATCATTGGCAATAAATGATACGAGTTTTAACAGAAAATAAGTGTGTAAGCAGTGTGCCTCGGGCACATGTTTATAATGCCCAACGAGAGACCAGGCAGTTGAATTACGCCCTGTTGGAGGCCGAAGGAGAGGACGCCCCAGAGGTAGCCTTAGATAGAGACAGATGGCGCAAGGTTGTGAATGACGCTATGGTTCACCAAGGACTGTGATGCTATGAAAAAGAAGAAGATTCTTCCAGTCCATAGTTCGCTCAAAACGGTTGTTTTTTCTTGGATGTAAGGGGTGTTCTTGAATAGAAAGTATATATTTAATTAGTTCGACAATAGGCACACGTGATCTGTCAAAAAAAAACCCTATTCGAAAAAGTACAGCTTATAACACTTTATAATCATGAGGCGCTATCAATTGACAATATTTTTCTAATTCTGCGAAAAAACTAGCATTCTTGGCAATTTTGCTACACATATAGTTCAAATGACTTTCAAAATTAAAATTTTTATCAATAACTATCTCTACGATCTTAATTTCATTAACTTTTTCTATTGCTTCATTATCTATGATTACATCTTCATTTGAATTTCTATTTACTATCATAGTTTCGTTAACATTAAGTTTTAACTTGTTCATTTTTAAATACTCATCTCGGTTTTTTAAGTAACGTTTATTTTTTCAATGCGTTCGCGCATTGAAATAGGAGTTTAATCAGCAGAGTGTCATCAGCAAACTGGCAGATCTTGACGTAATACTTTTACCATATCATTGATTTATTTGAGGAATAGAAGCGTTTGCTGCACTGGGCCTTGAGGTATTCCCAACGCTATAGATTTCTGGCCAGACAACCATACGGATATCCTTGTGCACTGGCTTCTGTTGTTAAATAGCTTTCGAAACATTTTAGTATTTTTATTAGAATGCTTCTGTCGCTTGTTTCGAATACTCCCTTAAAGTCGAGGATTATACATTTTCTTTGAGATACTTCTGATTTCCACCTGGTGATCACTAAATTTCAGCTATGGCGATGTCTCATTCCATTCAAATTGTAATGGGTTATTATCCGTATGTGCTTCTAATTGTTTATGTAAAACTCAAATTTGATCTTAAAATTTTGAAAATCCACCCCCTTCCACCCCCTCACGTGAAATAGCGTATATTCTAGAACATAATCAAGATGCATGTTAATGTATATGTTTTTGGGGTCGCTGATTACGAATTTGATCTTAAAATTTTGAAAATCCACCCCCTTCCACCCCTATTGGCCACCCCCTCACGTGAAATAGCGTATATTCTAGAACATAATCAAGATGCATGTTAATTTATGTTTTCAGGGTCTCTGATTACGAATTTGATCTTAAAATTTTGAAAATCCACCCCCTTCCACCCCTATTGGCCACCCCCTCACGTGAAATAGCGTATATTCAAGAACATAATCAAGATGCATGTAAATTTATATGTTTTCGGGGTCGCAAGGTAGCATGTGGTAGCAGCTGAATCTTGTTTTATTCAGTAACCATTACTTTTTTGAGTAACCTTTAATAGGTTTCAAAGCAGCATATGACGGCGTTGTATTACTATACAGTTTGAAAACTCAAATTTTATAAAAAAAATTGCAAAAAATGTATCTACGTATTGCTGCAGCTAAAAATTTTGTGTCGAGGTATTGATATGTACTAAAGATTTCTCGTATTTTACTACCCTTCCGAAGATGATTCCATTTGGTTTTATTCAATTTACTCCATTACAAAATCTTTCAAATGTGTACAACTTTCACTATTCATCGACAGTAATACGATGCTCAAACGAAGGCCACGTTGCGACTGAAAATACAGAGGATACTTAAGGTACAGGACGTTGCTATGAACGGTTTTCACTACTCAAGGCATTACTGTAGCCAACCCAAAGACAAAAAAAATCTATCTAGAAACTTTTTTTTTCGACTTTTGGCCAGCTTTTTGGGAATCGGCCGCACTGTGCGCTCTGCCAAAAATTGTTTTCAGAAATTCAAATCTGGACACAATTGATGTTCGTATTGAGACAGTGACTCTATATCAGTGGTGAAGTGGATTTTTGAAGTTTTCTGCCTTTTTCTCTCCCCCATAAAACACATTTTCCATAAGAAAAAGTTAAAATAAAAAGTTTTAAATATTAACTGTATCACAACAATATACGCAATCCATGGATTGCAAACGGTGCAAACTGCAAATCCGTGGAGAGACGGGAATAAGGTGTGCGGGTGTATGTGGCAAAACGTATCATTCCCAATCGTAATGCTCGGGAATAGACCAATATACATTAGGAAAATTAGATGAATTTCCCAAACTTCGCTACATGTGTGGTTTATATTAGCAACGTTGACCTTGCAATTAAGGAGGTTCAGAGTGTAGTCGAGAAGAACGGTTCTCGATTGCTTGATTACAAGTTTGAATTCGAAAGTGCACTTAAAACTCATGAAAAAGAAACCAAAAGCTTACTGAAGGTTATCGAGAAAAAGTTCAGTGAAAGAATAAGTGGAATGCAAAAAGCGCAACAAGTATGCGAGCGAGCTGTGCGTGAAATGCATAAAATTCGCGAAATAACTGCAAGCTTCAATGAACAAAGTGGCAAAATATGCAAGGAACTGCAGAAAACCAGAGAGGAAAATTCGAAGGTATACAACGAAATCAAAGAATCGAAAAAGGCAAACATAGCAAATGATATCGGCCAAGTACCGTATGCAGCAGTGTTAAAAAACAACATTTCTCTCAAAACAGTGATGCCAGACTTAAAGAAAGATGCACCATTAGTGATTAAACCGAAATCGAAGCAAAAAAGTGAAAAAACAAACTTAGACTTGACTGCAAAAGTTGATCCAGAAAACTTAAAAATCTCAAATATTGAATCCAGAAGAAACGGAGTTATAGTGATTGGAGCTGAAAATGCAAACGAAAGGGAAAAAATTAAAAAAAACGATTGAAGAAAACATTGGTGAAAGCTACGATATTCAAATACCGAAGTCAATAAGACCAAGATTTATGGTATCACTAATGGGGTATAAGCATGATGAAAAGTCATTAGTAGAGAATCTAAAAAAGCAAAACAAAATTCTAGAAAATAGTGCAATCAAATTAGTAAAAATATATGAAGTTAGAAAGGAGAGTAGACTTCTTTACAACGCTATTTTGGAAATTGATCCCGAGACTTTCCCCTATGTTTTAAACTGCGAAAAAGTTAATATTGGATGGGAGCGCTGTAACGTATTTGATGGCGTAGAAATCTTGAGATGCTTTAAATTCCAGGGGTATAACCATAAAGCTGTCGATTGCAAAAATAAAGAAGTATGTTATAAGTGTCTCGAGCAACATAGATCAAAGGATTGTAATAAAGCTAGTATTCAGAAATGTATAAACTGCATACGAGCTAATGAGAAGTTACATCTTGGCGTTACGTCCAACTCAGAGCAAGAGATGCCCGGTATACCTCAACAAAGTTGAAATAGGCGAAAGAATATTAGCTATTAGCAACCAAAGCAACTTTGCAGTTTTTATAATAGGACTATGAATAAGTTCGTGCGGTTTTTTTCGAAATTTGAAACTTTATTGACGTAAAATGGTTACAAATTTAATATTCAAAGTATTGTCCATCGCTTACTACTACTTTTTCCCATCTTTCTGGCAATTCACGGATTCCCTTTGTGAAAAATTCGGTCGGTTTTGCCGCAATCCACGAATCGATCCATTTTTTGACTTCATCGTAATTACGGAAGTGCTGGTCAGCCAGGCCATGTTGCATCGATCGGAAGAGATACAGGGTAGGCCATTTAAAGCGGGCCCATTTGTTTCTGAAAAAAAACATTGAAAAAAACATTTTTTTTTTGTGTTGATATGAAAAATCATTTATTTTGATTCAAGGAGATTTGTTCCAGCTAGTTTTTGAAAATGATATCCTTCAAATGTTTGCCTCTGGCCTTGATGGCCAAATGTGTCCTTTTTTCGGCGTTTTCCATCGTTTTGGCCAATATTTCGGCCGGTATGCCGGCGATTTCGCGTCGGATATTGTTTTTAAGTTGAGTTAGAGTCCTTGGCTTGTTGATGTATACCTTGGATTTCAGATAACCCCACAAATAAAAGTCCGGTGGCGTCAAATCTGGTGATCTCGGTGGCCACGGAAAATCACCATTTTTCGAAATCAACCTTCCAGGGAACAATGGCTTCAAAAAATCGATTGTAGCGCGTGAAGTGTGGCATGTAGCCCCGTCCTGTTGGAACCAGTAGCCTTCCATGTCATTTTCTTCGATGATTGGCATAAACATTGGGATAACTCGATGTTCGCGGAGCCTCCTCAACACTGGCTCGTACAGCCTCGATATTTTCAGCAGAACGTCGTGTACGTTGTCTGGATGCGTGGCTGGTATTGCTGAGACTACCGTGGTTAATAAATTTTGCGTATAAACGCTGTAAAGTGCTTTTGGATGGCGCACTTTTAACTTTATTTTTTTTTTTTAAACGCACGTTGAGTTTTCACAATTGAGAAGTTATTTTGGAGGTAAAGCTGAATTATTTCAGCGCGTTCTTTTGGAGTGTACTGCTCCATGGTAAAAATTGTCTTGGACTGACGCTTCCAACGCGCTATGTCATTAGTCGATCTGACGTTCCTGTCAAAAGTTATAGGGTTGCCCGATGGGCCCGCTTTAAATGGCCTACCCTGTAGTAATCGGATGGCGCAAGGTCTGGACTATACGGCGGGTGGGGTAGGACATCCCATTTGAGCGTTTCTAAGTATGTTTTGACCACTTGTGCAACATGTGGCCGAGCATTGTCATGTTGCAAAATAACTTTGTCGTGTCTATCGGCGTATTGCGGCCGTTTTTCTCGCAGTGCTCGGCTCAAACGCATCAATTGTCGTCGGTAGACATCCCCCGTAATCGTTTCATTCGGTTTCAGTAGCTCATAATACACAACACCCAGCTGGTCCCACCAGATACACAGCATAACCTTCAGGCCATGAATATTCTGCGCCGACGTCGATGTTGAAGCATGGCCAGGGTATCCATACGTTGCCCGACGTTTTGGATTGTCGTAATGGACCCACTTTTCATCGCCAGTCACAATTCGATGCAAAAAACCCTTTCTTTTGTGCCGTTGAAGCAGTTGTTCGCATGCCATAAAACGGCGTTCAACGTCTCTTGGCTTCAATTCATACGGCACCCAATGGCCTACCTTTCGGATCATTCCCATGGCTTTTAAACGTTTGGAAATGGTTGATTGATCAACTCCCAAAGTTTTTGCAACCTCTTCTTGCGTTTGAGCCGGATCTTGATCGAGCAATTCCTCCAATTCGGTATCCATGAACTTTGGCGGCGCACCCTCGCGTTCTTCGTCTTCCAAGCCAAAATCACCACTTTTAAAGCGTGCAAACCACTTCTGGCACGTTCGCTCAGCTAGAGCATGCTCACCATAAACTTCCACCAAGATACGATGACTTTCGGCTGCTTTTTTCTTCATATTAAAATAATGAAGAAGAATTCCCCGCAAAAACACATTATTTGGCACGAAATTCGACATTTTCAAGTGTGGTAAAAATATTGTTGTTTACGCTTCAAATAAAAAACTTATACTGACGTTTGTGCCTTACGACAGTAGCTCTCCAATGAATGTTTGGAAATGTGGATCGATGGAATAATAATCAAGTTACGCCATCTGTTGTAAAACCGCACGAACTTATTCATAGTCCTATTAACATCTTATTACTTAGTTCTATAAAAATAAATTGTGTCCTTCTCTTTTTATTTATCTCTTCCTCTCATATTCTCTATTTCTCTTAACTCCTGTTTTAACTATACTTCCTGTCATATTCGGTAATATTCGGGTTTTAAAGGGTCTTATATGCAATGTTCTCTTCTTTACTTCTCTCTCCAATGATAGGTAAGGATAAACAGTTTCACACGGGCAGAGATACCACTTTTAATATGATTCGCGTACTAAGTAGGCTAAAATCTGGACTCAAAATATGTCATCTCAATGTTCAGAGTTTCATGATGAATTGATGAATTTCGATATATTTTTGAGTCTTCTGATGTAGATGTTATGTGCGTATCTGAAACATGGTTCACCAACCATATTAAACACTTGATTTGCAAACGCAACAAAGCGTACCGCAAATGGAAGAGCTTCAGAACTATGGATACTTCTAACACCTTTAAGGCTTGCAGACGAGATGTTAACAAATCAATTAGATTCAGTAAACTAAAATACTATGAGCAGCAGTTTAGTACTGCAGTGGGTTCGAAGCAGACGTGAAACAAAATTCGTGCGATCGGGATTGGGAACAAAAATCAACCTATGCTAGATTTATGTGATGTTAATGTAAATGTACTAAATGAGAATTTTGTGTGATTGCCCGGCTCTGTTAATAAAATATGTTATGACAATTACAATTCTAATCTTAACGTTGTGATGTCCAGTTTTTGTTTTGAATGCGTCGATGATTGTGAGGTAGTACAGTCCATACTTAGTGTCAAGTCGAATGCGGCCGGTCTGGATGGAATTCATCCAAAATTTATAAAATGCCTGTTACCAAAGATCTTAAAATATCTTACCTATGCTCTGAATACCGTCTTAACCACGACAATCTTTCCCAACTCTTGGAAGAAAGCCAAAATCATACCAATTAAGAAAGCGAATGGAGACTACCGCCCGATTGCAATATTGCTGTTCTTATCCAAAGTTCTTGAGCGTATTATGCATCGCCAAATAAACACGTTTCTGAATAACAACGCCTTGGTGAACACATTGCAGTCAGGGTTTAGATGTAGTAGGAGCTGCATCACAGCACACCTAAAAGGGTCTGATGACATAAGGCTCAACATTGACAAAAAGCATGTGACTTTTCTAACTCTACTTGACCATTCAAAGGCATTTGACTCCGTAGACCATAAACTCTTAATTTTGAAGCTTAAAAACTTATTTAGCTTTTCAACATCGGCTTTGACTCTTATAGAAACGTATCTTAGTGACCGATTACAAGCCGTATGTGGTGATAATACCATGTCAAACTTTCTCTCTGTAACCAGAGGGGACCTCAAGGCTCTATCCTTGGCCCTCTTTTATTTGTCTTGTACATTAACGATTTGTTCGGTATGATTAAATATAGTGATGTCCATGTATATGCTGATGACATTCAATTATATGTTAGTTGTCCCATTAGCTGTATTAATATTTGCAGAAGTAATATGAATTCTGACTTGAGCCCCACAAGCAAGTGGGCTTCTGACAACGGGTCAATTCTTAATCCCGATAAGTCCAAATATATCTTTATAATAAAAGCGGTCTTTTTCGTTTTAAGTCTTCTTGAGCAATGACAATTCGCTTTATTCATAGAATTCATATTAACGTACGCTTTATGTTACTAAAGCAGGTATGTTACAACATTATTACATATTTCCTTATTCTAGTATTTTCCAACATATGCTACTAAGCAGGTATGTTATTATTACATGGTTGCTTATTCAAGTATATTTCAACACTTCCCCTGAATGAGCAATCACATAATCCAAAACCAAGAAATAACTTTTCAATAGTTACTTTGAATGAACAATCATAAACTAAATATAGGTTTGAAAGTCACTAGAATTCAAGGTATTAAAAAGAACTTAGCAAAAATTTACACATCATATATAAATTCAATTTACTCCAAGGCTTTTTACTAATTAAATTTTCATGTTTTACAATAACAAGAGATTTCGTCAGGATATCAGCAAACATTTCATTTGTAGGACAATAAATAAGTTTTACATCGCCACTTTTAATCTTTTCTTTTACAAATTTGCATTTTATGTCTACATGTTTTGTCCTATTAGAATATGCGTTATTACTTGCTATATGAATAGCACTTTTGTTGTCACTATATAAAATCATCGTCTTAGATACTCTTCTGGATAACTCTGCTTCTAATCGCTTAAGCCAAAGAGATTCCTGAATCGCAGCAACAATTGACATGTACTCGGCTTCTGTAGATGATAGTGCAATAGTCTTCTGTCGCTTTGTAGCCCATGAAATTGCACCATTCTGACACAAATAAACATAACCCGTGGTTGATCTTCTATCATCAACATTGCTCGCCCAATCAGCATCGCAGTATCCAGTAAGCGCGTCTCCATTTTTCTTATATACGATACCTTTATTTATAGTGCCCTTTACGTAACGTAGCACTCGTTTAACAGCTTCCCAGTGTGCTTTACCAGGATTCTGACTGAATCTGCTTAACATATTTACAGCGAAACAAATATCAGGTCTGGTAACCTGACCTATGAAAAGTAATGCACCAACTGCTTCCATGTACGGTACATTCGCCGTATATTTTTTCTCGACATCATCTTTTGCACACATATCCAGTGATAACTTTTGATTCGGGTCAGCAGGAGTTTTTACTGGATTACAATCGAGCATACTAAATCGTCTCAGAATATTTTCAATATACTGCGATTGGTCGATTTTTATGTCACCATTCACTTTATTTCTCGTTACACGCATGCCCAAAACTGATGATACTTCGCCAAGGTCTTTCATCTTAAAGCTCTCCTTTAACTTTGCTTTAGTTTTGTTTAGCATTTGCACATCATTTGTAAATAATAACACATCATCAACGTATATTGCAACGATCATTATTTGATTCTCCTCTATTCTGAAATATATACATTGATCAACGTCGCTTCTTGTAAGTCCAATATCAACTAAAACATTATTAAGAGTTTCGTTCCATATTCTGCTTGATTGTTTTAGACCATAAATTGATTTCAGGAGTCTACATACCTTGCGAGTACCGTCTTCAAACTTACGTGGTTGTACCATATAGACCTCTTCTTCAAGTTTTCTGTTTAAAAATGCGGTGACAGCATCCATTTGGTGTATCATCAACCCATGGTTCGCAGCTAAAGCTAGTAGGAAACGAATCGATGTGTACCTAACAACCGGTGAAAACGTTTCTTCATAGTCAATGCCCTTCTTTTGACTATAACCTTTGGCGACTAATCTGGCTTTGCGGCATACCACTTCACCATCAGCATTTATTTTTGTCTTGAAAACCCATTTGGATGAAATTGCCTTTTTGCCGGCTGGCAAATCCGTTAATTCCCATGTTTTATTTAACAATAAGGAATCATACTCTTTCCTCATTGCTAGTTTCCACTCGTCAGCATGTACAGATGATAATGCCTGCTCCGGAGTATCAGGATCTTCAGTAATTTCCATTTCTTCAACATCACATGCAAAATTCGCTTGTTTATTTCTGGTGGAACGTCGAAGTTCTACTTCTGCTATGGTGACATCTTCTTCAGGAGTGTACGTAATATCATTCGCATCATCATAATTACTGATTTCACTATCAGTATTCGTTTCATATGACTCATTTTCAGTTTCAATTTCTTCTATATTATCTTCATCCTCGTCCACTTCTATAATTGACAATTCTAAGTCTTCTTCCCTTCCTGAATTGTCTATTTTGTTTTCATTTATAACAACATTTGGGAACGATGAAGCATTTTTTTCTTTATTCAAACACCCTTTCTCATTTTCGAAAAAAATAACATTTCGGCTTATTATTACTTTACTCGTTGCTATGTCAAGTAAACGATATGCTTTTGATTCTTGACTATAACCCAACATTATACATTCAATCGATTTAGCATCTAATTTCAATCGTTTCTCCTTAGGCACGTGAACCATCGCCTTGCAGCCAAATACTTTAAGATACTTCAAATTTGGCTTTCGTTTTGTCCAAATTTCTTCAGGACTTTTATTATTTTTTCTACATGGGATACGATTTAACAAATACGCAGCAGTATCAACTGCCTCTGCCCAAAAACTTTTATTTAACCCAGCATCAAATAGCATACAACGAACTTTTTCAGAAATGGTGCGATTCATTCGCTCAGCTACTCCGTTTTGTTCTGGTTTTGTTCTGAGACATATAATTTTGAAACATATTGTTCACGTATTCTTTCCCACTGTCAGTTCTTAGCATTTTGATTTTTTTACCAGTTTGTTTTTCAGCCATATTCTTGAATTTTAAAAATTGATCAAATACTTCTGACTTTTTCTTAATTGGGAACGCGAAAATTTTTCGCGAATAGTCATCGATGAAAGTTAACAAATATCGTGCACCCGAGTACGATTCAACTTCCAATGGTCCCATTACATCCGAGTGAATAAGCTCCAATAATTCACTAGCGCGATGACCACTTTTAGGGAACGGCAAACGCGTTTGTTTCCCTTTTACACATACAATGCATTTCTTATCAGTGATGTTTTTTACATTTTCTAAGCCTTTCGACGAATTTTTAACTGCAATTAAGTTTTCACGGCTTATATGGCCTAACCTTCTATGCCACAGTGCAAAGTCATCATTATATTTACATAGCATTGTACTTTCTTGGTTAATTTTACAATTTAATTGATATAAGCCATTAACCAAATTCGCGTTTGCTATCAATTTATTTTCGTCGTTAAAAATCTTGCACACATCATTTTCGAACAATACTTTATTTCCTCTCTTTGCCATTTCACTCACTGACAATAGGTTTGCACAAATATTTGGTACATAATCTATATTATGTATAGTGACGTTGTTTTTGTTAGGCATAATCACATTAGCGGTACCTGTGTATTCAACTTTCAATTTACCATTGTTTGCAAGTGAAATTTCTTTATCGCTCTTTCGCATATTAACTAATATGTTTTTGTTATTAGTTAAATGTACAGATGCGCCTGAGTCAATGTACCAATTACTGTTTGTATTTGAACGGTACTTTTCATTGTCTGCAAAGTGCCCATTTACACGATGTCTCCACTGGAAGGGAAACATTTTGTTCGGTGGTGAAGGACGGCCGGGGAAGAGGGAAGGGAATTTGTCTCCTGTACTGGCGACACGCTTTGCTCTTCTTATTCGTATTTCCAATCTTAAAGCAATTTTTGACAGTTGCTTCATTCGTTTTCTGCTTTTGTGGAAGAAAGTTCTAAGTTATGTGTTGGTTTTCATACAAACGGAAGAAAACAACGATGACAAACATCCGAACGCTGCTTGGGAAATGCACGATTATTTTTGGTAGTAAATTAGGTATAATTTAAAATAGTTATGGGACATGTTTATGTTGATTTCTAATTTTTTCCTGCATTTCTAGATACTCAAGTTAATTTTAAGTTAATTATTTACATATGAAGTATTTTTAATTTAATTTTTTTTATTCAAGTATAAGAATTTATAAATATATTTCAATAAAAAAAACAACAAATTATTTATTATTTAACCAGTTTGCATTTTTCATTCATATATTTAAGAAACTGTTGTCGAACGCTCTCTGCTTTACATGTAAGCGCGTGCTAGAATACATCCGAACCAGACGATGCTAAAGCATTAATGTCAAAATGTTGCCGAAAACAATTTTGCCCGTGTGTCCGCGAATGAGACATGAAAAGAGAAATTCCAGTGTCTCCCTTCCAGATGTCTCCGTGTGTAAATGGGGTGTAAGAGAGACGCAAGAAATCCGCTACCATTAGTATTGTTGTTCTTGTTAGTACTTACTTGCGGTTTTTTATTTGGACAGTTACGACTTATGTGACCAAATAAATTACAAGAATTACAGCGAATCTTCTTCTTGTTGTTGGTTTTTTTCACATGCATTACATTATTTTCCGTATGCGTGTCAAATTTAATATCTTGCAACATCAAATTTTTAACGACGTCGACGCTCAGCTGCGTTTTAGAATTTTCTACAGCTAAAACAAGCGCCCTATATTCACTTGGCAATCCAGCCAACATTAATGAGGCGACAATTTCGTCACCTATCTGCAACCCAGCATTATTCACCTTCAATGCCCTCATTACCATTGCGTTGATATAATTCTGCGTAGACTCGAAATCCTCCAACTTTATGTGAACAAGTTGTTGTTAAGGTTTGATATTATATTTATATCACCCCACCCCTTACGTCACAGGAGCAAATCCTTGCAGCAATCCTGCTCCAAATGCTTCTCCTCACGGCTGGAATCGAATCCAACCCTGGGCCAGAAGTATTCTATTGCTGCGTCTGCCACAAACGGCTTCACCCGAACTCCACCTCGGTTAGGTGTAACAAGTGCAACGGGTGGAGCCACCTTAAGGCCTGTTCAGGCCTTAAGTCACACGGAGTGGTCCACACGGTATGTGGCCACGTGTTGCTCCCGCCAGCAGGCGTCTGATGCCTCCACGGCTACTATACCCCCTGATAGGCCGGCACTACCAACCGCCACCACAACCAACACCTCCACGGTGAGGAGGCTATCGGAGCAACACAACTCCCCCTCAACCCCTCCCCTTCCTTCCTGCTCCAACCCCAGTGCGGGGACAAACCAGCAGCTCCTGGTCCTCCGCACAGTCTGTTCCGTGTGTCAGACCGTAATACCTCGCATGTGAAGGTACCCCGCACGACCCTAACCACCTCTTCACATGCCCCCTCAAACCGACTCATCTAACACCCCTACCCCTAGATTAGCTAGCCAAGATGACCGGTGATATGCCTACACTGACAGGGCTACCAGTGCTGTTAAAACAACAACAAGGAGAAGTATTTGGAGCACACTTGCTGCGCAGGATTGTTCCTGTGACGATAAATTAGGGGTGAGGTACGGTACACTAGACAGGGGTAGTTTACTGGCACGGCAGCCCTTGGTCGGGGAAAACCCCCCCGAGTCATTCCGGTAACGTACAACCGGCTGCCACCTTCATTTAGTGGAGGACGATAGTCGCGCCGCTGGTGAAGAAAACGAATCTGCGCCAGCTGGCAAATTCATTCGACTAGGTGTGGAAGTTGATGACAGTTGGAAAGCCGAACAACCAGAAGAACCACCCAGCCAACCGAAGACGAACACAGGTGGAAGGAGGCTGTGGGACAGGGGGAAGTCAACATGGTTCATCTGGAGGGATTGGTTTCATTTGGACCGAAGTATGTGGTGTCTAATCGGGACAATCAGACCTAAGCTGAAGGCAGTGTTGCAATCGCGAAGTTTCGCGAACCGCATCGCAACAATAGTGAACCACACGCTAGATGAGTTAGACGAAGACGACAGGTGACTAGTAAGCTGCTCCTACAACAGAACTCGCCAGAAGATACGAGCTGCCAGATCTAGATATTACGATAGTTCTTAAACACAATCGGAAATATTGGAACTTGTAAGCGGAAAGTAATAGAGGGATTCAGTCCTAAGTTGAACGTGTACATTTAGAAGTAAAGTGTTGGAAACAAAGTAAAGCAAGTGTGTTGCCATTAATTTATGTTTTTTATACGACATCCAGTGATCGAACTCAGAGAGTTATTGTACGAGATTTATTTGAAATTTACGTAAGAAAATTCGTAACAATACTTTAAATCACCCTTTCTAGATCGTGTATCTTTAATGTTGTGAACTGAAACTGAACATCGCTTTGCTGTACCTCACAGAAATAAGTATATGTGCAGTTTTATACCGATATCTTTCTTGATAGTAACGGTACATTTTTGTTTGGTATGCCAAAGTCTGTATTTGCAGTCGAATTTAACTTTGGGCCTACAAAATTCTTCTTTAGTCATTATTCTTAGTCCCGTTATTACAAATTTGTGTTGCGAGATTTGGTTTTCATATGAAAGAAGTATACTATATGTGCAATCAGAGATTAGTATTGATTTGGCAAGCATAGAGAGCAAGTTATCAAAAAATGTTGTTATTTGCATTGGTAGCATAAATAAAAATGTAAGTAAAAAAGATTACTTATTTTGAACAAAGAATAATTGAATTATTGATGGGTTAATCTGTATAATGCCACGTGAAAGACATTTATCCGATGAAGAGCATGGTCTGTCTCCAATTTGTTTTATTCCGACAAGAACCAACGCAGAATTCTATGTTGAAATATTAGAAGATGTTCTCATTGAGTTTGCGGGAAACATATACGGGACGACTGGGTTTTCCAATTTAATTTTTTGTACCTATTTTTCCTAAATATATATTAAAATTATTGTTTGAACCTTTCTCTTGCTTCTTTATAGTTTTTCATTTGATAATACCCTTGCGCATATAATTATTTCTGTGAGGTATATCCTCTTTATACTTGACTAATAGAATGCTATTATTAATTTTTTCACACTTTTTATAATGTTTCTGTGTTGAAAACGATTGAGTTAATTGTTTTTTTTAGTTCGTCCTTTGTTTAATTTTCCGCATTTTCAATCGATCACAATCAACTCATGATCTATCACTTCGGAGTCGGCTTGAAACTGTAGGTCCCCCTATTTGTGGAACAACATCAAGACGCGCGCCACAAATAGAAGGATGAGCTCACTACACACCCAAAGAGGGTGTACGCGCCAATTATCTATATATATATATATAGTTGATATCGCCACAGTGGTGGCATTCACAAATTGTCGAAAAATTCGGTGTAGTCCGTCTGGAGCCAAGATGTCATTAAAAGGAAAGAAACGATTTCCGGAATCAGTAGAGTTGAGATCAGTAATTTTGTTTTAAAATTAAAGACAATAAATTATTTTCAAAGAATACTGTGTTTTTTAATATACATATATTTCCTTAAAGCTAAACTTGCTGCGACTAGGTGGTACTCCCATCAGAGAAATTTGCCGGTCTCAAAGAGTTAATGTCGCGCTAGATTTAGTTACTCTCGTGGATTCATTCACTATTTGCCTGTATGCATTATCAGAAATCAATTATCCAATTTGTTTTTTTGTGCAAACTATTCATACGCCAATCAATGTTGAAATTTCCTTTTATTAACGTTTCATTATTTGCATCTCTAATTTCCTCAATTCGCTCCTTAAAAAATTAAAAAAATATATTTTAAGGAGATTTCGGTTTATCTGGCGATATATACATAGACTACCACTAATGTCAAAGTTACATTTTTCTGTTTGACCGATATTACGAGCCAATAAATCATTTTTCCTGCAACGAATTCACTTAACACTTCCTCATGCTATTAAGTATCGATATACAAAAGCACACCTCCAGTGTGGTTGAAGATACTGTCACATCTTACTACATAATTTTATTTCACTATTATTAATAGCATCTGTTAAAGGTGATATTGTAGCACAAAGAAAATCAAATGTCGTTTCAAAAATTATAGCTTCTTGTGGTTCATATTTTTTCTAAAGCAAAAAGTATTGCAGATTTACAAACATCCTTTTAGTCAACATTTCTGCATGCGAACACCGTTCTTGTTTGAAGTGTCTGGCAATACTAACTTCTTGCTAAATTACACAACTTTAACAATAAATTACTTAAAAACTATAAAGGCTAATATTGTGAAAGCTGCTGTGAAAGCAACATGCATTTGACTTGCCGGGAAATGTTGCTAGCAACATTGATTGTCAAATGAGAAGAAACGTCAAATTTATGAGCAGCGCTCCAGAAGCAATTAACAAATTTTGGTAAGAAAAAAAAATTTCAAATGAATATACATACCTCAGTCATCGATTCTCTCTCCTCGTGTGTAGACGTGCATAAAAGTTTGTTTCCTGGGCCTATCATTAGATGAGCTAGACGAAGACGACCGGTGATTTACACTACACTAACAGGGCAAAGTTTACTGCTAAAACAACAACAACAACGCGCTACTACATATTGATTTTTATTCTTCCAGAGCACTCTACTTAAGAAATCATGTTTCCTAAATTGACTTCAAAAAGCATTCGTTCGCATCGATGTGCACATCGTGATCGAAACGCTCGGGAATCGGCCGTAAAACTTTTCATTCATTTAACCAATCGTATTGTCAGAGTTATGGTCAACAACTCATTCTCGGATACCCAACAGTTGCACAACGGAATCCCACAAGGTTCACTCTTATCCGTAGTGTTTGTTGTTGTTGTAGCAGCGAAAACATTCCCCAAACGTGTACGGGGGGTCCTTGTCCGAATATATAGTAAATCCGAGTCGTTCCGGTAACGTAAAACCGACTGTCGCGGGAAGGTATCCGTAGTGCTATTCTAAGTAGCTTTCAACTTCATTAACAATATCACACAATAACACAACTATTAAGTAATTGTATACGAGTATACGCTGACGATGTATAGTGTGGAGATCCGTAAATGAAAACGACATTATATGAATAATAACATCGGTCACCCTGTATGTATGCACTTATATATGCAGAGCGGTCAGGGTGGATAAAGAGTGTACTGAGAGTGTTAGTCGTTGTCAGCGAGTGGCGAAGCGAAGACGTAGGTTGTTACATTGGCGACGAGTATGGGATCTTCTACAATAAAGGTATAGGTAAAACATTAAAACCACTAACTCTTCTTTCTTTTGGATAGTTTATGAGGCGAGAAAGCAAAAAGAATCCACGTGGTAAAAATTTTATTTTTCGATAAAGCGAATACTATTGCATCAACCAATTGACTTTGTTTTTGGAGTGCAAACGCAAAGCAACGAGAGCGAGTAAAAAGAAACACAAGTGTTCGACCAATTGCGCAGAAAAAAAAAACAAATATACGAGAGTGACGCAATAGAAAAGAAAAGGTGAGGAGGTAAAAACAGTCACACTGAGCGAAAAATCGAAAAGTGAAACAAGCGAAAGAAATAAAAGAAATCTAATTAGAAAATCGACCATTCAATTGGTAAATGTCATTCCATTGAATTGGAAATAATATTATGCAAAGATTTATTTTAAAACTTTACATTTTGTTGTAGATAATTATAATTCAATGCGTCCATTGAATTGGTCCTAGGAGTAGCAGGTGTGAATCCATTCAATTGGGGCCATAAGTAACGAGTGTGCAATCCATTCAATTGGTGCCATAAGTAGCGAGTGTGCAATCCATTCAATTGGTCCCATTAGTAACAAGGGCGCAGTTAGCTAAATTGTGAACAAAATTTGATCGGAAAATCAAGTGAGAATTTCGGTGCAAGGGAATTATATTAACAAAAATTTCTCAAACAATTATTATTTCCTAGGCGATATGACAACTGAAATGAGACCATTCCTTTGCGATAGCATCGACAAGTCGTTATTACGAAGTGAGTGGGAAAAATGGCTAAGGTCCTTCACTTTGTATCTTCAATCAGAAGATATTAAAGACGCGGTTAAACAGAAAAGCAAACTCCTTCATTTAGGTGGACCTCAACTGCAGGAAGTTATCTTCAATACTCCTGGCGCTCTGGTAGAAGCTGACGTGGAAAATAAAGTTGATGTGTTCAAGGTTTTGGTCGAAAAGTTGAACAATTACTTTACACCAAAGCGAAATTCAACGTTCGAGCGGCATCTGTTTAGAAGCATTGCGCCATTGGAAGGAGAACCATTTAACAAATTTTTATTGCGTTTAAGACACCAATCCTCTAAATGTTGTTTTGGTGAAACCAAAAGTGAAATCGAAGACATTGCTTTGAAGGACAAAATTATTGATTCTTGGGCTAGCGTAGATTTAAGAAAACGTCTCCTTGAAAAGGAGCAAAGCTTAAATGAAATTATTGAGACGTGCCAGATTAATGAACAAATTCAAAAGCAATCGCAAAGCATGATTTCTAAGCAGGATAGTGAAGTGGTTAATAAAGTGTCTTCAACTATGCAAAAGGGTAGACGAGGTGGTGGTGAGTGTTCCAGATGTGGTCAACTTGGTCATGTGAGTTTTGACACATACTGCCCGGCAAAGAAATCGAAATGTAACAAATGTGGGTTAACGGGGCACTATGCTCGGAAATGCAAAACTAAGGGCTTAAAGCGGAAACATGAAGAAGCTGGGTCGGGTACCTCAAAACAAAGGAAGTTTCAACCATCAAAGGTAAGGTGGATTGGGAAACCCGAAAACGATTTTTCAGACAACTCAGGTGAATATGATTGTCTTCAGGTAGAAACTTCTACGTTAATGAATGAATTTATAAAATGCAACATCGGGGGGCACGAAGTCACTATGATTATAGACTCGGGCTCGCGGTTTAATTTGTTAAGTCAACAAGCCTGGGACGAATTGGAAAGTAGCAAAGCAATTAGGTGGAACATTCGCACTGAAACTGTAAATCAATTTAAAGCATACGCGGCAAATCAGCTTTTGAAAGTTCTGTATGTTTTTGAGGCACCAGTGGGGGTCAGAAAACAATCAGAAAAGATCGCCACCTT
Source organism: Anastrepha obliqua (assembly GCF_027943255.1). Taxonomy (NCBI): domain Eukaryota; kingdom Metazoa; phylum Arthropoda; class Insecta; order Diptera; family Tephritidae; genus Anastrepha; species Anastrepha obliqua. The sequence goes on from NC_072897.1 coordinate 61,924,622, forward strand.
CTACGTTATTAAAGATGGCAAGCAATCTTTGCTTGGTCGCGATACTGCCATCCAGCTTAAAGTATTACAATTGGGTCTGGGGGTGAACAGCGTTGAGATGATGCAGCCGTTTCCTAAAATTTCAAATGTGAAAATCAAATTGTCGTTGGATCCGGCAATAAAACCGGTTAAGCAACCAGTACGCCGTATCCCAATTGAACTTGAGAGAAATTTCGAAGACAAGTTAAACGAAGCACTAGCCAAAGACATTATTGAGCCGGTTACGGGGCCATGCGGTTGGGTTTCACCAATTGTTGCTGTTTTCAAGGAGGGTGGAGAAATACGCCTATGTGTGGATATGCGTAGGGCTAATCAGGCGGTCTTGCGCGAAAACTACCCACTCCCAACTTTCGATAGCATCATGACAAAGTTAAAGGAAGCCAAGTTCTTTTCTCGCCTAGACCTCAAATGGGCTTATCATCAATTGGAGCTTGAGGAATCAAGTCGTGAGATTACCACTTTCATAATCCACAAGGGATTATTTCGGTACAAGAGACTTATGTTTGGCATTAGCTCTGCTCCGGAGATTTTTCAACGCGTTTTGGAGGAGTTATTATCAACATGCAGAAATTGTTTAAATTACATTGATGACGTGATTATATATGGAAGCACTAAAGAAGAGCACGATTCATGTGTAAAAACGATACTTGAGGTATGCAGAAACAATAATATATTACTTAATCATGAGAAATGCGTATGGGGTGTTACAAAGCTTAAGTTTTTGGGGCACATACTATCGGATGCTGGCATACTTCCCGATCCAGACAAAATAAAAACTATTCTGGATTTTAGGGCACCACAAACAAAAGAAGAAACCAGGAGTTTTCTGGGATTAGTTACCTACGTATCGAAATTCACCCCAGACGTGGCTGATATAACAGACCCTTTGAGGAGCTTACTAAAGTTAAATTCTAAGTTTGAGTGGGGTGCCCCACAACAAAAAGGGTTCGAAAAACTGAAACAGCTCTTATCGACTATACCAAGTTTAGCGTACTTTAACCAACAAAACCGGACTAGAGTAATTGCAGACGCTAGTCCAGTAGCCCTTGGCGCCGTTCTTATTCAATTCGACTCTAACAACGAAGCACACATAATTTCATTCGCCAGTAAAAGCCTTTCGGACGTTGAAAAAAGGTATTCCCAAACTGAGAAGGAAAGTTTGGCACTGGTTTGGGCTGTAGAAAGGTTTTACTTTTACTTAATTGGTTTGGAGTTTGAATTGGTAACGGACCATAAGCCGCTTGAAGCTATATTTAAACCAATGTCTAAACCAGCGGCTAGGATCGAACGGTGGCTTCTTAGGCTTCAATCATATAAATTTAAAGTAATTTATCGACCGGGAAAAGAAAATATTGCTGATTCAATTTCGAGATTATGTAAAATCGAGAACACAAAATGTTTCGATGCAAACGGAGAGCAATCCATTTTTCATATAGTTTCTTGTTCAACACCTTCGGCCGTAACCATCACCGAAATTTCCGGAAAAAGTTCTCGAGAGAAAGAAATTACTGACGCTATTGAATTTGTTAAGAGTGATTCCTGGCCACGCGATGGTCAGAATAAATACTATCCATTTCGTCATGAGCTGTCAACAGTAGGCGACATCATCTTGCGCGGAACTCGCATTGTAATACCAACATTGTTACGGAAGAAAATTTTAGACCTAGCACACGAAGGACACCCGGGAGAGTCCGCCATGAAGCGAAGGGTTAGAGCAAAAGTTTGGTGGCCTCTTATCGATAGAGACGTAGAAGCTTATGTAAAAAACTGTCGCGATTGTTTGATAGTATCCAGGCCTAATAACCCAGCACCCATGCAAAGGCATTATTTTCCTAATGGTCCCTGGCAATGCGTGTCCACCGATTTATTAGGACCTTTACCTAACAATGAATACGTTCTTGTACTAATCGATTACTATTCTCGATATCAAGAAATCAAGTTTTTGAGAAACATTACATCCAAAGCAATAATTAAGGTGTTCAACGAAATCTTTTGCCGCCTGGGTATACCTAAATCTATTAGGGCAGATAATGGCAGGCAATTTGTGAGTAATGAGTTTCGAGAGTACTGCAAAGATAATGGATAAACCTTAATCACCACGCCCCCTTATTGGCCTCAGGCAAATGGGGAGGTCGAAAACATGAACAAATCTTTAGTAAAGCGACTGAAAATTGCTCATGCCAACAAAACAAACTATAAAGAGGCAATTCAGAAGTTCATATTAATGTACAACGTCACTCCACACAGCACCACAGGGACAGCTCCAACAGAACTCATGTACAATCGCGTTATTAGAGACAAAATACCTGGAATACACGACATAACGGATGATATGCTGGACTCGGCAGCTAGAGACCTCGACATAATGAACATGCAAAAAGGGAAAGAGAAATGGGATATGGCAAGGAAGGCAAAGCCGTCCGATATAGCTCCGGGGGATAAAGTACTACTTCGAAATGTCGTTTTCTCACATAAGCTAACACCAACGTTTGACCCCACGGAGTATGAGGTCTTAGATCGAGATGGAAATGAAGTTATAGTGATGGGGGATGGGAAAAGAGTTCGCCGGAATATAAGCCATGTAAAAAAGTTGCCATATGGTACGTCACACAACCCCGACGATGTAACTACTACTTTTGAAAACACCGTTCCATCCACTGCCCCGGGAACATCTTTACATTCAGCTGCACCGACATCGGCGTCATCAAAGAACACACCTTCAGGAACCTCAAACCACCTCGCCACCCACCGACCTGGAATCGACGCACCTGCTGAGGAATCCAAGTTGCGCTTGAAACTTTATAAGGAGGGAGGGATGTGGAGATCCGTAAATGAAAACGACATTATATGAATAATAACATCGGTCACCCTGTATGTATGCACTTATATATGCAGAGCGGTCAGGGTGGATAAAGAGTGTATTGAGAGTGTTAGTCGTTGTCAGCGAGTGGCGAAGCGAAGACGTAGGTTGTTACATATAGTATATATGATAGCCAAAAGAAATAACAACAACGACAAGAATACACTATTTAGCACCGTCGTAAACGAAATCTGTATCTGGGCAAACATTACTGGTGCAAACATCAATGCTTTCAAAATCAGCGTTTCTGCATATCTGCCCGATGCAATTTACCGGATCTTCGAATGAACTTCTATCGAATCATACAAGTAGTTTTCAGCAAAAATTACAAATGGAACAACCACGTCTTACACCTGGAAAATCCCTAATGCCTAGAATCAACTTAATCCGGTACTTAGCAGGAAGCTACGCACATGTCAACACACTTACGTATCTGGTAAAGGCACTTGTGCTGAGCAAAATAGCAAATGGTCTATTTCTATCTGGAAATAGTTCAAACATCTTCAAACTTTCATACCACCGAGCCAAAAAGGGCAGTATAGAATATATGCGATTGTCAACACTTAGATAAACAACACTTTACCTGAATCAGGCCTTCCAGCACTGTAAGAAAGAGTAAAAGAAAACAGACTCAGCAGACTAATCCCTGAAATCCTGTTCCAGAGAAACTCGTTAATTGACGGCGACCCTCGGCTATACACAACATTCTTAACGAAGGGCCACTTTAACTCTAAGTTATGCAGCACAGAGTTTACAAAATATATAATATAAAATACAAAACTCCTAACATATTATATCTACAAGTATTTAGTCAATAACTGTCCCAATTTCGTACACAAAATATGAAATACTTTCCATAGATGCCTTAAAAGAAGAACACAACACCGTATATGAAGTAGTAGAATCAAAAGGCCAGATGCTATCAAACTTCACTATGATAGACGCTATCAAACTACCGCTGGTATACTGGGCTATTTTCAGGGCCAAAAGAAGAGGAAAAAAGCTGTCATTTTTACCGACAGCCTTTCAATCATGGAAACCATAAAAACATATATAACAGCAACTGGGACACCATAAACATGCTACCGGATATGCTCTACCAATCCCGACACACCAAACTACAAATTACTGGCAGAAGATGGCAAATACTGCAGCAAAGTCTGCATATATTGCATCAATCTTTAAAAGCTTATCATGGAGAAAATTGATCTCTTACGAGGTAGTCTCCTACAAAAGTAGGAATATGTATTTCATCAACTATGTTAAACTTCAAATTACGCTGTAAAAACTTGATAACTGAAATTTGCTTTATTATACACATATATGTAGGAATATTATTATTGTACTACATATAAGCATATCTTATATATAAAATAAAGTCAACTTTTTGTGTGTGTTCGCTAACCGGCCGTGTCTTTGCACCGAATTAAACCAAACTTACACACATTGTTAAGTAGGTATTGAAGATGGTTTACGTATAGTTTGGATGCCTATTGGTGGATAGGGCTCGAGATATAGGTCAAAACGTGGACCCGGGTAACCTTCGGATGTGTATGTACAATATGGGTATGAAATGGAAGCTGTTGGTGAATGCTTTAGTTCAGAGTATTTTTCATGCCGCTCCGTGACTAGAGTCTTGAGATAGAGACCACGTGGAGTCTAGAATGTGTTTGTACAATATGAATATCAATTGGAAGCTGTTGGTGAATGCTTTATTACAGAGTATTTTTCATGCCGCTCCGTGACTGGGGTCTCGAGATATAGATCAAAACGTGGACCCGGGTAACCTTTGGTTGTGTATGTACAATATGGGTATCAAATGAAAGCTGTTGATAAGTGCTTTAATACGGGGTAATTTTAATACCTATTGATGACTAGGGTCTCGAAATATATGCCAAAACGTGGACCCGCCGTGTCTTTGTCCAGCGAAGCGGGCCGGATTTGCTAGTAAATGTACAAATTGGGTTTTAAGACCGTAAAAACTAAATTAAATAAAACTAAAATAAAGCATCGGAAGAGCACACTCTCAACATCACCATTACTCAATCATAAACACAAACAACACACCTGTCAACTACAATTGGAAAAAAAAGTAGTTTTGCGTTCGCTTTAGCCTCACAAACGTAACACATTCCCACCTGCTAAGCAATCGACAAAGCAGCAACTGTCAACTTTGCAACACACACCTCACAGTCAAACATTTAATCGAATACCCGGTACTCCACAAAATTAGGTCATCCTTCTTAAGCAATCACAACCCACTCAGCCTACTGGAAACTTCCACAACTCAAAACATCAATACCATTTATAATTACATCCGAGCCATCAAAGTTAAGATATAATCTCCTACTTTTACATTTTCGACACCCCCATTGGCCCTAGTAACTAGCGCTAGTAGTATAATAGTAAACTAACTTTACTACTAAATTTTATAATTTATTATAAATTTCATTCAATAAATAAATAAATCGGTTCCGCGAGGCAACAGATTGGTTGTAGGTGACTTTAATGCGCATCACGGGCCTTGGCCTACCAAACGATCGTACAGGACATTAATTGGCAAAGCAGATAGACGATTCGACTTTCAGCACTGTGAACGACGACGCCCCCACCCACCATTCCCATGGCAGTCGGTTCTACGTACCGGAATGACTCGGGTTTTTCCCGACCAACGTCTGCCGCCCCAGTATACTAGCCCTGTCTAGCGAAACACACATCATCCCACCCCTCATGTCACAGAAGGAAACTCTCGCAGCAATCCTGCTCCAAATGCTTCTCCTCAGGGCTGGAATCGAATCCAACCCTGGGCCAGAAGTAATCTATTGCTGCGTCTGCCACAAACGGCTTCACCCGAACTCCACCTCGGTTAGGTGTAACAAGTGCAACGGGTGGAGCCACCTTAATACCTGCTCGGGTCTTAAGTCACATAGGGAGTGGTCCACACGGTATGTGGCCACGTGTTGCTCCTGCCAGCAGGCGTGTGATGCCTCCACGGCACACCTCCACGGTGAGGAGCCTAACGCAGCAACACAACTCCCCTTCAACCCCTCCCCTTCCTTCCTGCTCCAACCCCAGTGCGGGGACAAACCAGCAGCTCCTGGTCCCCCGCACAGTCTGTTCCGTGTGTCAGACCGTAATACCTCGGAATCTGGTACCAGTCCAGTGCAATTCTTGCAATGGCTGGTGCCATTTTCGGAGATGTTCCGGCCTGCGCACCACCCGTGAGTGGACAACTGCCTACGTTGCCCCCTGCTGCAGAGCTCTGCACCCGCTACCGCACCCGGAGGCGCGACCACCCACCACCATCTGGCCGCAACAATCACAGTGGATTGCGCAGCAGGTCCAACGTCGACAACCCCACGCGTCCCTCACCTAGGTCATCTCTGATTACCAGGGATGGCTATAACGTGCTCAGACACGATCGCGAGCGAGACAATGGTGGTGGCCTAACCGATTGGTTCTAGGTGACTTCAATGCGCATCACGATCTTTGGCATTCAAGCCTGCCAAATGATCGTAGGGGACAGCAATTGGCAGAGCAGATAGACAATTCGACATTCAGCACAGTGAACGACGACGCCCCCACTAGGGTAGTGGGCAACTGCAGCAGCTCGCCTGACCTCGTCGTGTTACCAGAAGGCTGTACAAACTGACGAACGACAGTGCGCTACTTAACAAGTCGAAATCATCGAAAGTCATTGGCCCGACGGTTTAAACGCGCTGATGCTGAAGCATCTGGGACCCCTGGGAGTAAGATTCCTCACTAGGGTTTTCAATCTGTCCCTGGCCACTCTCATCATCCCTGACAAGTGGAAAGCAGGGAGAGTGGTCCCACTACTGAAACTTGGGAAACCCGTCAACCAAGGGAAGTCTTATCGGCCGATAACTCTCCTTTCCCCAGTAGTGAAGACACATGAAGCCCTCGTACTCCCACTCTACACGAAACAGCCATTTCACGCTAGTAGATGACATTTCACAGTCGACACTTCCGCCAGGGCTGAAGAGGTGGTTTGCACACTATATTAATATTTGCTGTGATAATTTTTTCGTATATCATCAACACAATCTCAGTTTTTTTCATCAACTAACCGCTGTCATAACACTGGATATGTCAACAAATCGGCTGATTCCTTCAAAAACGGTGAGAGCCGGTTTACGATCTGATATTGGCCACACTTCTGCAATCCGTACATAGTGACATGTATCTATATATATAAATTTCACCGCCAATATATTGGTAAAATATGTAAATCCTAAAATAGTATGTTATCGACCCTCTTAACGGCTGGGATTCGCAATAATGTCTATTCGACAATTTTTGGCAAACTATAATGTCTTTAGTAATGAAGCTTGGTGGAGATGTTAGTGAGGTGTTAAGAAACACTCTTTATAACCCCACATTGTTCGGGAAATAAAGGGTGTAACCCATCTTAAAACTGAAAACCGACCTGCCGGAGGCCTATAGTTTTTAAGTAATTTAATGTTAAAGTTCTCTAATTTAGCGAAAAGTTAGTGTTGCCATACACCTGAAATAAAAACGAAGTTCGTATGCAGAAATGTTCAGTAGAAGGTTCAGTGTAAAACTGCAGTATTTTTTGGTGTAATTTAAAATTGAGAAATATTTTTGAAAATAAAAACCTACAACTCATCGAAACTTAAAAACAATGATATTAAGCGTATCACAAAAAATAATAAAGTAATTAAAAGCCAAAAATTACGGTTTATAAGTGTATTGTATTGCTTCGATCAGTTTTACAGACGGGTCCTCATTCATAGAACTTTTTTCGCATGGGCGGCCTTCGGCCGCGCTTAAAAAAAATAACCCTCATCAGTCCCACTCCGGCTACGCAATCCACAGTATTTTTGCGTAGAACTCCTTTCCGAGTTACACCCATTGAACCCAAAATTAAAACGTCATAGCCGTGTATGTAGTAAGGAGGCACAATAACCCCCATCCCTATCATTAACACTAAACTCAAATACTTAATTTTTGTTTTCATTTGCAGCCAGGCATCCGGCAAAACATACTGTTGTCATTCCAATCTTCTTCTTATTCGCGTTTAAAATTGGATAGTAACTGTATGGACAATGCATTTGCATTTAATTCTAATGAAAATAATTCGAATATTAGGATAAAAATAAGTAAAAACACACATGTGAGGGTATATTTGGTGAATTTTAGTGAAGTGTTAAAAAATATATAGTGTAATGTGGCAAATTATAGTGAAGTTCCTTCCCGAGGGCATTTTGAAGGCAAATAATTACGAAATTATTATATCCCGAATAATTTGGAGTTATAAAGACTGTTCTTTAACACCTCACTAACATCTCCACCAAGTTTCATTAATAAAGACATAATAGTTTGCCAAAAACTGCCCAATAGACATTATTCTAAATTCCAGCCATATTTTTTAAAACCTCACTAAAATTCACCAAATATACACTTACACTCGCGTTTTTACTTATTTTTATCCTTATATTCGAATTATTTTTATTAAAATTAAATGCAAATGCATTTGTCCATACAATCACTTTCCATTTTTATAGCCGCTGGTGACGCTCTAGCATGCATGTCCAGCAGGCTTATATGTGTGCGTGTCGGGTGACACTCGTACTTGCTTCGTGTCACACATACTTGTTGTCGGCTTTTGCATGATGAAAATCAAAAATTTTAGATATATTAGCGTCAAGCACCCGACACGCACACACATAAGCTGCAGAACAAGCATGCTTGAGCGTCACCAGGAGCTATTAAACGCGAATAATGGCCTCTGGTAACGATACAGCATGCTTGACTGCGCTTTGTATGTGTTAGTGCAGTCGGGTGGCGTCGTGTCACACATACTTGTTGTCGGTAAAAATCAAAAATTTTAGATATTAGCGTCAAGCACCCGACACGCACACATATAAAGTTCTTGTCAAACAATGCTTGACCGTTACCAGAGGCCATAAGAAGAAGATGGGAATGACAACAGTAGGGTGTTGCCGGATGCCTGGAAATGAAAAAAAAAAAAAAATATGAACAAAAATTAAGTATTTGAGTTTAGTGTTAATGATAGGGATGGGGGTTATTGTGCCTCCTTACTACATACACGCATATGACGTTTTAATTTTGGGTTCAATGGTTTTAACACGGAATGGAGTTCTACGCAAAAATACTGTGGATTGCGTAGCCGGAGATGGACTGATGAGGTTTATTTTTTTGAAGCGCGGCCGAAGGCCTCCCATGCGAAAAAAATGCTATGCAAAAATATTTCTTAATTTTAAATTACAGCAAAAAATACTGGAATTTTACAATCAACCCTCCACTGAACATCTGTGCATACCAAGTTAGTTTTTATTTCAGGTGCATGGCAACACCAACTTTTCGTTAAACTACAGAACTTTAACATTAAATTACTTAAAAACTATAAACCTCCAGCAGGTGCGGTTGTAAGTTTAAAGATGGGGATATACCCCTCTATCGGCCCCTTTTAACCTTTTTTTGCAAAGCAATACACATTATACTAAACATTTCCACTCTTAATACCTTAACAATACCAAGCAGCTTTGGTTAATTTGTGGATCGGCTTTCAAACAGTATAGAAATTTTTATTAACCATACATTTTTATTAAAAAAAAATAGTGAAATTTCACCCCTAAGTGTATTTACTTTCACGTATTTAGTGATTGAAGAGAAAACATTATAAGTGTTCTTCGTTAATAATTTTTCAGCGCTGAGAAAAATCATGGTGATTCTGCAGTTTAGCCACTTCTGCTAAAATCGATCGTTCGGAGTGTAATTTTTTGCTAAAACGATACTTCTCAATCCCAAATTCAATATACAAGTGGCGGAGACTTCGTGGAACTCCATTCAGAAAGCAAAAATTAGTCACGATCATCCTTTTGTAGTAAGTTAAATTTTTGTCCCGAATGCTTCTCGTATGAATCGAGGCCATAAGTGAGCCTCTCCGATTATAAAGGGTGGTTAAATTTCAAGGGCCGATGTTGAATGTGAACCACACCTAAACGTCAACGACACTGTTGGACTTCTTTCTTTGGGGTTATTTTAACGAAAAGGTGTACGTCGATAAGCCAGCAACAATTTAAGAGCTAAAGGATGAGATAATTCGGCACATTAACGGTATAGAACCTCAATTATGCCTCAGCGTCATCGAAAATTTGGACCATCGGATGGAGGTGTGCCGCCGAGGCTGCGGCGGCCATTTAGCCGATATTTTGTTCCATACGTAATTGAGCCATACCAATATTATCATAATATAGAGAAATGACAATAATTTCCTAAAAAAGTTGTATTTTATTCAAAATCAACACCGGCCCTTGAAACTTAACCACCCGTTATATTGCAATGCCACCCAAGGGCTAAAATTTATCAAATTAAAATAAATATTCATTCTTTTCTCTGCTTCATCCTGCTCAATACTGTCAACAATTTCTTTCGATAATTGAATAACTTCTTCGGCGATGTAACAATATTCATCATCGCTGTCTACAAAATATCTTTGAGCACACTTCTCATGACTAAACTCCATTACTTGTTCCAATAATTAAAATACACGGCTAGGACCCATTACGAAGCCCCGTCACTTGTTTTGAGAGAAATATTACGAATTTCCAATGAAATTCACAGGAGATGTTGATTTAGTGCTTATTTTGCTAAAACTAGCACCAACACTATTCAGTTAATAATAGTTTTTAAGTTATTTGTTAATAAAATTTGTCTTTTACCTTCACCATATTTTGATACAATAAGTGCACTTAAATTTCATTTTTAAGTTGCAAACTCCGAATATGCCAGCCAAATTAACAATAACTCAAAAGCATCGCTGAAATGGAGTGCTCCCAGAAGCAAAGAAATGGAGGGCTGGCAGAAGCAATAAACAAGAAAACTTCTATTAGAATAATGAGATGATTTTCGCTTGTAGCGCTTTTTTTTAAATATAACTTATATATATATATACATATATATATGTATATGTATCAAATAATTCCGCGATTTTTATTTCGAAAATTTAAAAAAAATATATATATGTATACATATATATAATATAATAATCAAATTTTGTAAAATCGACCAAGAATTCTCCTATTCTCTCCAGCAGAAGTGCTGCCAGACATCTTATAAACAAACAATTTTATAAGATAATAAATGAATAAAAATACAAACTTTTCCAGTTTATTTCAATATTATATATATATATATGCCTAGACGCATATAATATAGAAATAAACTGGACAATTTTGTATTTTTATTCATTTATTATCTTCTAAAATTGTTTATTTGTAAGATGTCTGGCAGCACTTCTGCTTGTTGAAATAACCAAAATAGGAGAATTCTTGGTCGATTTTACAAATTTTGAAATCAAATAACTTAAAAACTATAGCCCGCGCCAGGGGAGGTCTTCACTTTTAGAAAGTAGAATATCCCCCCTACCCCCTTTTTTTAAATTCATGGGGCATTATGTGGAAATTTTCCCAAATACACTGTAAAGTGCATTTTAAAATTCATAATCAGAACTGTATGTTTTTGTTTACAATTTTTGACACTTTATCATGGGTTAAGTGTCGTTCTTTAGCGATGCAACTGATTAGTGCTGTCCTCTATTGGCTATCACCAGCTGTCCCTTTGCTAATGCTATGGTTATAAAGATTTCTCACTTACACTGCGAAATACATCATACACACACATTTGGCAAGTTTGACATTTTACAACTTTCTATTTGCGTTAATAATATTTAATAGTAAATGCAGATAAATGTGCCCATAATATATTCTGAGGGGATTCTGCTGTTTCCGTGGCGCCGCAATCTTAAGGCGGATTCTTATAGAACTCGACAAAAGAGAACGAAATGAAAGAGTAAAATTTTTTGATATCTCGCTTAGTTTTCGAGATATTGAATAAAAAAAGGCCTTCAAAATGCCCTTTGGAACTTCACTATAATTTGCCACATTACACTATATATTTTTTAACACTTGACTAAAATTCACGAAATATACACTCACACGCGTGTTTTTACTTATTTTTATCCTTATATTCGAATTATTTTTATTAAAATAAAATGCAAATACATTTGTCCATACAGTTACTATCCAAATTTAAAAGCGAATAAGAAGATTGGAATGACAACAGTATGGTGTTGCCGGATGCCTGCAAATGAAACAAAAATATGAACAAAAATTAAGTATTTAAGTTTAGTGTTAATGATAGGGATGGGGGTTATTGTGCCCCCTTACTACATACACGCATATGATGTTTTAATTTTGGGTTCAATGGTTTTAACACGGAAAGAAGTTCTACGCAAAAATACTGTGGATTGCGTAGCCGGAGTTGGACTGATGAGGGTTATTTTTTTGAAGCGCGGCCGAAGGCCGCCCACGCGAAAAGGAGTTCTACGCAAAAATACTGTGGATTGCGTAGCCGGAGTTGGACTGATGAGGGTTATGTTTTTGAAGCGCGGCCGAAGCCGCCCACGCGAAAAGAAGTTCTACCCAAAAATACTGTGGATTGCGTAGCCGGCGTTGGACTGATGAGGGTTATTTTTTTGAAGCGCGGCCAAAGGCCGCCCACGTGATAAGGAGTTCTACGCAAAAATACTGTGTTAATTAATTTAATTTTAACTGCTTTATTATTTTTTGAGATACGCTTAATATCATTGTTTTTAAGTTTCGATGAGTTCTATGTTTTTATTTTCAAAATTATTTCTCAATTTTAAATTACACCAAAAAATACTGCAGTTTTACAATGAACCTTCTACTGAACATCTCTGCATACGAACTTCGTTTTTACTTCAGGTGTATGGCAACACCAACTTTTCGCTAAATTAGAGAACTTTAACATTAAATTACTTAAAAACTAAGCGAGATATCAAAAAATTTTACTTGTTCATTTCGTTTTCTTTTGTTAAGTTCTATAAATTCCGCCATTAAATTGCGGCGCCACGGAAACAGCAGTATTGCCTATTCTGAGCCTGTTTGTAAGTACTATATATCCTATTGGTGGAATTTTAAAATTTTTCAATTTCAATCATTGATAATACTTAAACTACTTGCAGAATCTTTTTTTGGCCACTTGAATATTAACTTTGGGACTGAAACACATCGTTTTAGCCAAAAAAAAATGCACTCCTCAAGGTCGATTTTAGCAGAAGTGGCTAAACTGCAGAATTACCGATAATTATTAAGGAAAGTTCAGCTTAATCGAAAAAATCTTAAAATTATTTAACGAAATATTTCTCGGTTAAAATATCACCATACAAACACTTACTAAATTACTGAAGCATTTGCCACATCTTCTGTTATCACTAAAATTCTAGACAAAGCTTAATCTCAAATAATCGATTCTGTGTGCATAGAAAGGAATGTTTAGGATTTGCATGGTAACTTCGAAAGTTTTCAACCTGATCTACGACAATTCAAATTTAGTGATGACAACACTTGTAACAAATATACTCAAAATATGCAACATCATATAGGCAACACTGGGAAAACCTTTGCAGGAATTTAGTTCGTAAAGATTGGTTGGGGTTTATTAATTTTTTCTGAAGTCTATATAAGAGGTATACATGGCTTTTATACACTATCTGCCTTGCTTACTCTGCACATTCATACCATTACACCAAAATCGAGCAGTAGACAGATAATATATGCATGCATGAGATAACCCCTTGTGCATATTATAAAGCCTAAAATAAAAGTTAAATAAACATATATGCTCATAAGTATTGGTGTATAAATGTGTGTATATATATAAACGTATATACTTAAAAATTTATATAAATGTATATACATATAAATTAATACAGATATATATACATATAAATCGATATATATTTATTTATACATATATCTATATAACATTGCTGGCAGTAGTTAAAAGAGCTCGCCGGGCACTAAAAAAACCTTGTCAGTAAACTAAAATAACTATATTATAAATCAGATAGAAATCTGAAGAACAGAAATAAATATAGCAAAATGCATGAAAAAGGAGTGTAACACTTACATACGTACTTGTATGACAACGGGATGCAAAACTAGTAGGTTGTAGAAAATCTCACGATTGTTGTTCTTGTATTTATTTCGCAGTCTTTATTCTTTGCGCTTACACCTTAATATATACATACATACCTAGGTGTAGATATGTGTAAGTATATATGAACTGTTTATATTACATCCACTATTTTTAACGTCTGGACTGCCTTACCATTCACAAATAGGAACGAGTTAAATAATAATAAAAAAAAAAGAGAACTTGCAATTTCTAGCATATATGCCCGAGAAAAAATTTTAGTTTTAGCAGCCTTAGATTAATATTTTCCCCATTTGTTATATTGTTGACTTTGCCCACTTGTACACACTTCCTGGTTTTAAAAGTTTAATACTATTATTTTATGACATTTCTGTCTTTTACATTAAAACTGAAATTTTTAGTCTTATTCGTAACCACGACACGACGCATACACAAAATAAATTTTTATTAAAAAACGATTCCCTTAGCCGATTGACCAACTGTCGAAAACGAAGCAAAACGACAGCGCATGGCGTCCAAGCGCAATACAATCGCTAATTTGCGAAAACAGTTGATTTACCGATTGTATTCAGAAAATGTAAAAAAAACAACGAATTAATAACAATAAATTTAAAATCTCTTAATCTATAAGTTTTCTTCTTGTCCGATGGAATTAAACGACTCCGCTATTTCCTCTGCAACAAAAACCGAAAAACTTACGACGTTGTAATGCCAAGCAGTGACGCACGTACCCAAGCCGTCCTCTTTTTGCGTGTTCATATGCTCGCTTATTTCACTCTTACACACATTAGGTTGTTTCCACGGTTGCCACTTTCACAAATTTTTAGTAGTGCATACTCACGATGTAGAGAATACTGAATGAGCCGCTTCCGAAAACCGCTACTTTATTCTTGGCGAATTTGACAGTTGAGCGATGACGGTACACAAAATAAGTAACTCTTTGTGCATGAATGTATGAACGTGCAGATGTATTTCTGCACGTCTGATTCGATACTTATGGCTTTCCACTCATTTTCCCTTATTCTTCCACTTCTTTTTCTCTGCTTAATTTCTGTAGTGACGTACGCCACATACTCGAACGTACAGTGCATACTCACATAAAATACTTTTAACGAAAGTTAAAATACATACTCATAAAGTGCGTTCACTTCTGCAGTTGTTACCACTAAATTCACAAAAATTATTCTACCCTGTTTGAAAGGTTTTTGCTAATAGGAATCGGTATATTTATAGGCATTTGGTGGAATATTTCATTGTTTCTGGTTTGTATAATAATTGCTATCGTTTTAAAAAAGGCAATTATAATACGTTCACATATAAGTCGATTATCTATTTTTTTCGTGCTTAACCCCAGTACGTAATTTAGAAGCGAGATTACCCATACGAAATTTCTGTCACGAAATCTGAGGTTATAAAATAATCCTAGGTTATTGCCGTAGTTTTTTGCAACCTGCGTTTTCTATATGATAAATAATTATTTTTACGGATTTAAAGAGAAACGTCTAAGTAAAAACTAAATAAAATGGATGCCGGCAAAGAAAACACGTTTGTAAGTAATGACTAATTTCTAATAATACATAATTCTAATAAAATGTTTGCTAGGTATTATTAACCATACATCCATTTAACAGAAATAAAGCCTATGTCTATAAATGCTTTGTTCTCTTATTACCTTCATAAAATGTAATACCGAATTTAGAATGCGTATTGCTACCAAAATTTTTTGAATCCTAGGTTATTGCCGTAGTTTTTTGCAACCTGCGTTTTCTGAATGATAAATAATTATTTTTACGGATTTAAAGAGAAACGTCTAAGTAAAAACTAAATAAAATGGATGCCGGCAAAGAAAACACGTTTGTAAGTAATGACTAATTTCTAATAATACATAATTCTAATAAAATGTTTGCTAGGTATTATTAACCATACATTCATTTAACAGAAATAAAGCCTATGTCCATAAACGCTTTGTTCTCTTATTACCTTCATAAAGAGTAATACCGAATTTAGAATGCGTATTGCTACCATAATTTTTTGAATCCTCAGTAATCAGTGTTTACGGACTTCCTCCAATTACGCAATTAAATTAGCTATTCCCTATTGCTTCTCCTTGCCTTTTCTTCATATCGTTAATAATAATTAAATAAACCAAGAACTCGAAAATATTCCACCAAATGCATCTATGTGTACAGGCTTTTTTCTGTAATATGATTACATTATTAATAAAAGCAACCCAAATTTTACTAGAGGTTTGTCGATAAACCTCTTATCTTTGCCTTTGTAAAATAGTTATCTATGTCACAGATAATACATAGTTGTACAGCAATAAGCATATTTATAATCTGAGACTATATTATAATCTATAATCTAATATAATTACATAACCTCCATTCAAATACACGACAAAAATTGTTATCTAAAATCTACGGAATTGTTGCCATACGGTCGACTGCAAGGAGAATTCACAAAAGGTACTCAGTAGAACAATACTAACAGTTGTATGTGTCATATCCAAGGCGGATTGAGTACTGAAGGTGGCGCCATTAGGAAACAGTTACTTTACTTTGTCGTTAGCTCTTTTGCAATGCAAAACAAACGAACAAAACAAACAAAAGTAGGTGATATTACATGTTTGTGAAAGTTCAATGAAACACTTGATAATATTGTGATTTGTGAGATTAAAACTGAGCAAACGAAGTGCCGCGTGTTAAATCGTTAAAGCACAGATTAATATAGAGACTAAAAATGTAGTTTGCTTGCGTTTATATGCGGATGACGCCGTGGCTAGAAAGTATGCCTGTGTGGGTATGATTATAATTGTTTCCATTGCTTTCTTCGCGGCGAATTCGGAAGGCGCAATCTTTTTCTCTACCATTCTTGTACCATATCCAGAGAACGTAAATTCATAGAGAAGGCGCAGTCCCGGCCCTTTCCCCATCTTGCAAGAATGATAGAAAGAAGATTGCGCCCATCAGAGAGTACGTGACGTCACGTTTTTCCAATTTGTGCGGTACTGCCAACTATTTGCTCTTCGCAATAAATTTAGTGCTCTTTTATACCGAAATTGCGAAAATTTTGAAGTTTCGTGTTTGTTTCTTTTTTTTTAATTTAAAGCTACCGGAACTTTAAGTTAAAAAAAACTGTATTATCGTACAAAAGAAGGTTAAAAAAGGTCACTCTGAGAAGATTTTAGTGCTAATGAAAATTAGTTGGTTCTTATAAAATTTGATATTTTGAAAGTGTGAATTTAATTTTTTGCTCCTTTCAAGGTTATGCAAGAATATTAAATGCCCCTCTCTCAACTCTTCTTAAGATTGAAAGCCTTTTTACACATTTTAAAAGGCGTTTGAGATTACTGAATTCGGATTAAAATCATAGAGGTGTAATCGTTTCTTCCGGCCATCAATCCTTAGTGGGAAATAGGGCATCAAGAGGTGTATTGATTGTAAAAATAAGCCACAAAACACCAGAAAATACTAAAGAAACCGTACTGAAATTTTTACAAAAGGAGTAGCTTATCTAGTTACATAACCTCAAATATAGCAAATAAGTCGTTTCCTTAGCCAAATAGTCTCGCTTAACAAAAAAAAAACTCAAAAATTAAATTGTACATAAGCATAACACATTTAGTAAAAAACACACACATACGAAAGACAATTTGTCACGCATAAAAAGTTCTTTAAGTGATTCAATAAAAATTTGCTCTTTTATTTTCTTTGAATGGGCATTTTAGTGCGTTTTTATATCCAAAGCTAGACAACACTGCAGTAGCGAGAGAGAGATTTCACTGCCGAAATCAGAAGAGCACCAACAACACCTGCAATAGCGGACAATGCCACCAGATGTTAAAAAAAGTAAAGCTAAATAAAACTAAATGAATTATTGAACTAATTTTTTTAAAATGTATATTTTACAAAATTATAAACATTACATTTTAATTAGAACAGGCTAGAAAAATGTCATGAAGGAAGAAGTAAAACTCCGGGACTAAATAACAAACCAAAATGCTAAATTCAGTTACGAAAATGGTAATCTGGCCATACTGGAGCTAAAATCACGTAACTCGTTGTCAAATTCGCTGAGAGCAAAGTAGCGAGACCACAATAGGCGCCATCTCATTATTCTTTCCATCATCATCATTTTGGGCTCTAACAAAACACGGGTAAGAAATTCACTCAGAAATTACTTCACCACAAGTTAACAGTAGGAAATTAATTAATATGGCTGCCGGAGATAAATGAGAGGGAGAGAGTGAGTAACCTTCATATATGTACATTAACCTTCGACTACTGCGTTTCATAGTAAGAACTACATACGCAAAGTAATATACAAATTAACTACTTATCTACTATAAGAGAACATAAAATAATTGTTTCGAAATTTTCTCGTAGTCTTGAAATGTCTGACACAGGGCTTTTTTATAAGCTACTTATGTAATTTTCTGCAACTTACTGTATGCTCATGCGCGCACTTGACTACCAACAGCTGCGGCTGTCGAGCATTTAGAAAGACGTATTTACATACATACTATATTAACCCATACACCGCGACCATTCGACATGACAAAAATTCAAGATTTACCAAATATTGGCAAATAATTCAACGCGAAATATTCCAATATTGACTATTTTCGAATGGTCGAAAAAATTGGCATGTGGGCGGCTCGTTTTATGAATGAAAATGCTTTGTTCGTAGAAATATGAGCTCGAACTTTTCAATGAATTTGTTTTTGTTGTGCTTTTTAGCGTTAAGCGCCACCGCGTGTAAATAATCATGGCCGCTACAACTGCGTCTATGAATGCATTTTGTTCTTGTAGTTGCTAGGCGTAAAATTTTGGTTTTGGAAACATATGCATGTAGAGGCATAAAGTGAGTGCGTGCGGTTATATGTACATACATATGTACGTATGTATATACGAATGTGCATTGTTTTGCTTAGAATAGAAGCATCTTCGTACCTACATTGTCCCAAAATATGTATTCATATATGCATACATACATACATATGTATATGTAAAAGCATCCGGTTTAGATGAGATTTTTGCATACATATGTATGTATATTAGAAATATGTTTCCATGTGTAGATATGCATATAAGCTGTGTTGTGAATATGAATGTAGATGTTATTATTAGTTGAAATAAAATCCACGGTTTGCGTTATGGTGTAAAATATTTTAATATGATTCGGCTTGTGAATATACTGTTCTTACAATTGCGAATGATGTTGTCTCGTCGCCGGTTGAGAAGAGAAGAAGGTATTTAGAGAGAGCGTGCTAACGACTATTGTCAAATGACGAACTGTCATTAATTAATTGAGCAGGGATTCTGCCACATTCTCTCCCACCAGTGATTGCATATGATCACGTTAAGAAAGTCACAAAACGATGGGGTTTTTTTGATACTCGACCTGAGCGTGTTACAACTTCCGTGGGTGCACTGTTAGAGTTATTGTGTTCTTTGGAATTACAATTAACATTTGATGTCTTAATACTATTTTGTACAATTTTCTGTTTATTATCTTCTTTTTTGACATTAATTGCATCATCGTCTATTATTGCGGCTTTCAGTCGGTCAAGAGATACTGTCGATACTTTGCCATTTACCAGAACGTCGAAATGTTTTTCTTTATGTTTCACTACTTTAAATGGGCCATCATATGGCTGCTTAAATGGTGGTCGCACAGAATCATCGCGAATGAATACATGCGAACAATTTAAAAGTTCTGTTTGCACGTGAAAATTGTTATTTGAATGATTAGACGTGACAATGGGGTTTAATTGATTCATAGTGTTTTTAAGATTGTTGACAAAATCTGATGTGTAAACTAGGGGTTTGTCATCAAAGAAATCGCCTGGCAATTTTAGCGTCGTAGCGTAAATTAACTCTGCCGGTGAAGTTTCAAGGTCAGCTTTGAACGTTGATCGAAGACTAAGAAGTATCAGAGGTAATGAATCATACCAACGCTTGTCTTTGTGACACATGATCGCAGTTTTAAGGGTGCGATGGAAACGTTCAATCATGCCATTAGCTTGTGGATGATAAGCGGTAGTGCGTAAATGCTTGCATCCAAGAAGTCGATTTAACTCCTTGAACAAATTAGATTCGAACTGTCTACCTTGATCAGTGGTAATAAAATTGGGTGTCCCAAAATATTGGACCCAACCATGAATAAGAGCTTCGGCTACAGTTTCAGCCGTCATATTTTCGATGGGAATGGCTACGGGCCAGCGAGAAAAACGACCAATACACGTCAAACAATAACGAAAATTGTTGTTGGTAGGGAGTGGTCCTATCAAATCGATGTTGATGTGTCTAAAACGACCATCGGGAACATTGAAATTAACCAGTGCAGCTTTGTTGTGTTTATGAATTTTACTCTTTTGATAAGGTATACACTGCGCTGTCCACTTGGCGACATCAGATTTGACATTTGGCCATATGTAATGTTCAGTTAAAAGTTTGATGGTAGCTATTTTACCGGGATGTGAGAACCCGGGCACAAGGTTGAAAACTTGTCTACGGAGGTTCTCGACAACAAAACGTCTAATAAGTTTTATTGAAGTGACACAATATAAGTGTAGTTGTGAATTGGGTAGAGAGATTTTGCTCAGAGCGAGAGAATGTTTGGATTTTCCATCAAGAATTAGTTGCAGTTCTCTGCAATAAGGTCGAAAGAAAATTTGTCACAACTGACTTCCTCAATTCTAGATAAGACATCTGCTACTATGTTGTCTTCGCCTGAAATGTGGCGTATGTCCGTGGTCATTTGACCAATAAAGTCCAATTGTTGTAATGGGCGTGGCGAAACTTGTTCGGGTTTTTGAGAAAATGCGAAAATGAGTGGTTTGTGATCAGTGTACACAATGCATTCGCGTCCTTCGATCATAAATCGATGATGTTTAATTGCTTGAAAAATTGCAAGAAGTTCACGATCGTATGTACTGTAACGTTTCTGAGTGTCTGTCATTCGTTTATAATAAAAACTAAGGAGTTGCAATTGATCGTTTGAAACTTGATGAAGAGCTGCTCCAATGGAAAAAATTACTGGCATCGACTAGAAGTACTAATTTCGCGTTTGGAATAGGGTGCGCTAAAAATGCGACATTAGCGATATCAGATTTAGACTGTTCGAAAGCGTCAGAGGTTTCATCGGTCCAAATAATTGGGAAAGTGTCTTTTTTTTTGTTGCCTTTTATAAGAGATTGAAGTTTGCCTTGAATAAATGCGGCATTTGGCACAAATCGACGATAGAAATTCAAAAGTGCGATGAAACGTCGGAGTTCGAAGGCTTTTTCATTTTTATAACTTCAACTTTGTCAGACAGTGGTATGCTTTCGCTTTTTTTGATTAAATGTCCCAAAAAATTTATATCGCTTTTACCGAAGGTGCATTTTGCGAGATTGATTTTAATATTAAATTCGCGTAAACGTTCAAAAACTAAGCGTGTACGATTTTTGTGCTCCTCGCTGTCTCTAGAGGTGATGCAAATATCGTCGATGTAGACTACTACGAAAGGCAAATCATGGAATAAATTATTCATGAAACGTTGAAAAGTTTGAGGTGCGTTTCTCAAACCAAATGTCATTACATTGAATTCGAAGAGACCAAAAGGGGTAATAATTGCTGTTTTTTCTTTGTCTTCTTCGGCAATTGGAATTTGATTGTAAGCACTTACGGGATCAATCTTTGAGAAAATTTCCTTATTAGCACAAATGTGTGTCAAGTCTTGAATGTGAGGTAAAGGGTATCGATCAGGCGTGGTGATAGCATTGAGCATGCGATAATCGCCACAAAGGCGCCACTGTCCTGTCTTTTTTTGAACCATATGCAGGGGCTTGCCCAAGGACTTTTGCTTGGTTGACAAATACCAGCTTTGATCATCAGTTCGAATTCCTTTTTTGCTATTGCTAGCTTTTCTGGATTAGGACGCCGAGCACGGGAGAAGACTGGTTGTCCACTTGTAATAATCTGATGTTTGACTGAACTTTGTTTCAGATTATTACCTTTATTGAAAGTAGGGGGAAGCGTAAGATCTTTGAATTGTTGCAATAAATCGCTAAAAATCGAGTTGTCGTCAATAGTGTTGACTCTTTCATATTGAATTAATTGAGAATTGCATTTGGTGCGTAACTTAGTTTTCGCATCGATTAATTGCTTGTTCTTGATGTCAACTAAGAGGCCAAATTCATTGAGAAAATCTGCACCTAATATTGGCTTTGCTACATCGGCGATGAGATATGACCATGTGAAGTTACGTCGAAGTCCAAGGTCGACTGAAGAAGTGAAATAACCGAAAGTAGCTATGGGTGTGCCATTTGCGGCGAAAAGTTTATAGCTATCGGGAAATTTTAATTTTTTGAAAAAATTTCGAGGTAAAACGGAGAAATCTGCTCCGGTGTCAACTAAGTATTTGCGGCAATTTGAACGATCTGTGACAAATAAGCGGCGAGAATAATTCAGACCCACTTCGTCTACCGCAAATGATGAAGTGGAATTTAGTTTTTTGAATGTTCATCACATTTATCGTCGGACTTTTTGAATGCGCATGGCTGTTCACACTTGCGTGCCATGGCCTAAAAACGATAATGAAATCGACAATACGGTCTTTTATTACGAGATTTGGAACGTGAACGACTCGAATTGTGTGACTTCTGGGATTTATTTGGACTATTGTTTCTGCTCGCTCTAAATTCGCGAAAAGATTTGGCTAATTCATCGACACGAGCGTTCAATTGAAGGAGTGTGTTATCCGATTTAATCTCCGAAATTAGTTTTGGGGCAGTCAATTCGACAACTTTATCTGCTAAGGTAGCACAGGTGTTGAGATCGTCGTTTGAAATTGCCACGACGGCACCCGTTCAATCCAAAGGGACTTGATTACTTCATCGGTGAGAGCATTTTTGGCTAAATCACGCATTTTGAGTAACAAATGTGACGGTTTGTCATCACCAAGTTCGATTTCAGTGAGTAAAACTCTCAGTTTCCTTTGATCAGATTGAGTGTATTCACTAATTAGACGGTTTTTAAGTGATTTATATTTGTTTTCCGCGGGTGGACTATAAATCAAGTCAGAAACCATTGATAAATACTCAGGTTCAAGAACAGATATTATATTACAATACATGATTATACTTCGAATTGTCGTGAGTAATGCTACCGTTAATGAATTGTGCTTCCATTTGAATAAAAAATAAATACGGTTCTTTCATAAAGAATGTCGGTGCTGTTATTGTAATTCGACTGATTTCTGGTAAAGGCACAGAATTAACAGTACTCACGTTTGATGTGTTGCTTGACTTTGAAGTCCCGCTCGAGTCGATATCTTTAGGCATGTTGTATGCACGAAGTAGATTTTCCAAGACTTTGTCACGATTCGACTTCCAGACGAAAGGTCCCTCAAACAATTTCTGCTAACGATCGCTCATGCAAGTCCAATTGAAAAAAATACGACGAAAAAACCCTCGCAATATCGGCGCGTTGAAACCACGTGGCAGCAATGAGGTCTTCTTTTTCTTAATTGCGTTTATGGATAGCGTGTTAAATTACGTCCAAAAAAATTTCGAGTAAATTACGAGTATATTCCGTTGATTATTTAAAAAATTTATTTTCA
Organism: Anastrepha obliqua; assembly: GCF_027943255.1. NCBI lineage: Eukaryota > Metazoa > Arthropoda > Insecta > Diptera > Tephritidae > Anastrepha > Anastrepha obliqua. The sequence continues at coordinate 61,948,155 of NC_072897.1, forward strand.
AACGTCGGGGTCACCAATATGGATTTATTAGTTGAAATAAAATCCACGGTTTACGTTATGGTGTAAAATATTTTAATATGATTCGGCTTTTGAATATACTGTTCTTTCAATTGCGAATGATGTTGTCTCGTCGCCGGTTGAGAAGAGAAGAAGGTATTTAGAGAGTGCGTGCTAACGACTTTTGTTAAATGACGAACTGTCATAAAATAATTGAGCAGCGGTGCTGCCACACTATGTATTCAACAATTTGTAGTATATTAACATACATACATACATAATAATTTAAAAAGTACAACGTATTGTTGAATATAAACCCTTGATGAATGGCTAACAAAGTTAATTTTTATGTGGATATTTTGAAATAATTTTGATAATACACTTAATATCAATACATATATATTTATATAATTGGCGCGTACACCCTTTTTGGGTGTTGGGCCGAGCTCCTCCTCCTATTTGAGGTGTGCGTCTTGATGTTGTTCCACAAATGGAGGGGCCTACACTTTCAAGACGACTCCGAACGGCAGTTATTTTTTATTAGGAGCTTTTCTATGGCAGATATACATTCGGAGGCTTGCCATTGCCTGCCGAGGGGCGACCGCTATTAGAAAAAACGTTTTCTTAATTTCTTGACTTTTCACCGAGATTCGAACCGACGTTCTCTCTCTGAATTCCGAATGGTAATCACGCACCAACCCATTCGGCTACGGCGGCTGTCAATACAATTTAGTTAATTAGATACTTAAAATTTCACATTCATGCATGCATACATATATGCACTTAGAATTAATTTATTTATCTCACAAGAAAAAATCCATTTGCGCATGCAAAATGCAAAATAAGCATGAAAGAAAAATGTACAAGTCTGCTGTTATTTTCTTTTGCCTAACACCAAATCATGGCATTTTACATTTCAATGCAAACGCTATATTTAATTCTGTTGACTACGCTCCGCTATGTTAACTCTCTTCTGTTAACTCTTCCAAGGCCGTGGTGAAATAATAAAAATTTCTTACCCGCGTTTTGTTAGCATTTGGCATTTAACTTGCTCATTCGTTCCTGAGCCTTCTCTATCAATTTACGTTCTCTGCCATATCTATGGTATGTATCAAGACGAATTGAGTAGCTTAGGTGGCGGCTCTAGAAAATAGTTACTCTATTTTCCGCGATTTTGACAAGTCCGGCGTCAGCTCCCTCCCCGACAAAAAACAAACGAACTGAACAAACAAAAGGAGCAGAAAATGTACATCTTTGTGAAAATTCAGTGAATGGCTTGGTAATATTGTTATTTGTGAGATTAGAACTAAACAAACTAATGCAAACGATGTGCCGCGTGTTAAATTGTTAAAGTACAAATGAATATAAAGCTTCCAAATGCAGTTTTTTACGTTTTCATGTGGAAAACCCTGAGTCTAGAACGTATGTGTGTGTGCGTATAATATCTTGTGTTTGGCTTGCTTTATGCTGTTAACTTTTGGTGAAAAATGTTTATGTAATGATTAGTCTTCGTGGGACAAGTACTCCTCAAAATTCCATGCGTTCCGGTCATTAAGACTTCTCCATACATTATCGTTCTCTGTAATACATGCCCAAGAATGGTAGAGAAGAAGATTGCGCCTTCCGAATTAGCCTTGTCGCAAGAGTCCACCTATAAACAAACAAAAGGAAGGGGAACTACTTGTTTGTGAAGAAGAAGAGTAGGCGAAAGCAATGGAAACAACCAAACATAAGAAATTGTACGCCCACACACATACTTTCCAGCCACGGCGTCTTCCGCATAAAAACGCAAAAAACTGTTTTTGAAGGCTTTATATTCAATTCTACTTTAAACATTTAACACATCTTATAAATCACAACATTACCAAGCCATACACTGAATTTTCCCAAATATGTAATATCTCCTACTTTTGTTTGTTTTGTTCGTATGCATTGTATTGCGAAGGAAGCTGACGTCAGACTAGTCAAAATTACAAAAAATGAAGTAACCTTTTTCTTAATGGTGCCATCTTAGATACTCAATTCGCCTTGATTTAGAGGTATAAAGTGAGTGCCCTGTGAGTGCGGTTACATGCACATGCATATGTGTATACTAATAAGCATTATTTTGCTGGGAATAGCGTCACCTTAGATACTCAATTCGCCTTGGGCTGCGCCGATGAATGTATTTTGTTTTTGTAGTCGCTTGTCATAAAATTTTAGCTTTGGACGACATACGAATTTAGAGGCAAGAATGATAACGAAACAGATTACGCCTTCCGAATTCGCCGTATCCTAAGAACCTGAATAAACAAGCAAAAGAAAGACGGATTACTGGTTTGTGAAGAAGAAGAGTAGGAGAAAGCGATGGATAAGACCAAAAACAAGAAATTATACGCAAGCACACATACCTTCCTGCTAAGGCGTCTTCCGCATAAAAGCCCAGAACCCGCATTTAGAGGCATTATATTAATTTGTACTCTCACAACTTAACACAACGAATATATGAAACTCCTCAGCATGCTCTGTTAGAATGTTCTAGTTTTAATGGGGAGCGAAGCAGGTGGCGCCCAAATATTGGCAAGAGCATGACAGCTGCCAGCTTAGTACAATATATGTCTGCTAGAACCTCAAGGATGATAGAGTACGTGAATACGCCACGCCTTCCGAATTCGCTGTGTCATAAGAGCCCATGAATAAACAAACGAAAAGAAGGGAAATTACTTGTGAGTGAGTAGGTGAATCAATGGAAACAACCAAACGCAATATATTATACGCACACACTCATCCTTCTTTGCCATGGCGTCTTCCGCATAAAAACAAAAACAAATTGCATTTAGAGGCTTTATATTAATTTGCGCTTCACAATTTAACACATGGCACTTCGTTTTCATTAGTTTGTTTAGTTAAAATCCCAAAAATCACAATAGTATCAAACCATTCACAAAAATCTATATTTTCTACCCCTTTTGTTTGTTTTGTTGTGTATTGGAAAGGGAACTGACGTCAGACTTGTCAAAATCGCGTAAAATAAAGTAACTGTTTTAGCACAAGGCGTATTGAGTACCTTAGGTGGCCCCTGTAAAAACCAGTTCCTTTATTGTTCGCGATTTTGACGAGTCTGACGTCAGCTCTCTTCCCAATAGAAAACAAGCGAACAGAATAAACAGAAATTAAATGTTTGGGAAAATTCAATAAATAGCTCGGTAATATTGTGATTTGTGTGACTAAACAAACTAATGAAAACGAAGTGCCGTGTGTTAAATTCTGAATTTCTTGTATTTGGTTGCTTCTATATCTTTCGCCTACTCTTCCTTTTCACATACAAGCAACGAGTTCGGAAGGCGCAATCTATACCTCTATCATTCTTGGTTTTGCCAAGGCACCGCCTCAGTTAATTCAATTCATCTTGCGAATAAATGAGAAAGTGGTTCACTAAAACAAGCAATTGTGTTGCCATTAATTTGTGGTTTTTATTTGACAATCTAGTGATTGAATTCAAAGGAATTATTGTAAGAGATTTATTTAGATTTTAAACGTAGGAAAATTCGTAACAATTGGTGTCCAAAGTGGGATAGTTGAATAAAGTCCGAAGAAAAGGATCGTGAAAATGGCAAAGTTGAGCTCAAGGTTCAGGAGCTTAAGAAAGAGTTGGAATAGCGTGGCTTTTTAACTGTTAGGAACATAGCAGAGTTACAAGTAAGGCTGTTCACGGCTATGCAAGCAGAGGGCGTCGATGTGTATGCGTTCCAGCTAGTAATGGAAGGGAAGGCATAACCTGCGGGACCTTCACCAGGTATAGACATGGGAGGGATTATGGCTGCATTATCGGAAATGTCATCCCACAAGGAATCGTAAATGCCGCAGATGTCTTCGCAAATATCATCGCAGTCATCGTAAATGTCACAAGTGTGATCGGAAATATCGTCGCAAGTAGCAGCGGAAATGTTTTCGCACATGTCACAAATGTCAGCGGAGTTCTCGTTGAAGTTAGATGCGCGACTGGATCAACATGATACCCGTAAATCCAAGTTAGAAGCTGAGAAGCCACGTATTACGTCGCAATTAGAAACGATTGAGGCTGAGGTAGATGCTGTGAAGACACATATGACATCACAACTGGAAACGATTGAAGTTGGTGTAGATGCAGTAAAGACTCGCCCCTCTGAATTGTACTTGAATTGTCCAAATATGTTAACCAGTGGTCTGAAAGTAAAAGCACTATCATTCAACGGCAAGAAGATGTAGTGCTAGGAATTGATAAGAGATATATGAGATTCGGACACGAAACAGGCACCATACCAGGTATATACCTATGAAGTGAGACTTTCAGCTATTAGTCCATAGATGTCGCTAGGAGTATTTTTAAACCTTCCCAAATGTCTTGTTTTTTTCGTCTGGCATCTGTCAACAATATTCAGTTCATTGTTTGTTACGTTTCAAACAACAATGCATTTTTGTCGCTCTCAAAAATTTCGAATTTCGTGCCTTCAAACTACGATTTGCGGACATCATTGATTTTCTGTTACCAATTGAAGAAAAACGCTTCTCCCTGTTCAAAAGGAAGTCTTTTTTGCATCGAATCGTTACGGGTGATGAAAAATGGGTGTATTTCTCCAATCCGAAGCGTAAACGATCATATGGTCCGCCCGGCCACAAGCCAAAAACAACGGCCAAACCAAATCGCTTCGGCCGCAGCTCAATGCTGTGAATTTTCTGGGATCAGCGTTGTATGATCTGGTACGAGCTATTAAAACCAGGTGAATTGGCCGATTTGAACAGCGCTATCCAGGCTTAGAACTCTCTCATACATTAAGTTCCATAGCAGTGGACCCAGAACTGATCCCTGAGAAACACTTTCTGTCACGATGTACAGTACTCCTCAGCGCCTTTGTCGCTTCTAAGCCGCACTTTACCGTTCGTGAAAGAGCTCTCAATAATTTTGATAATAAAACTAGGCGACTCTATTTTTGCGAGGGTTTCCAGTTTACGTTGCCAGCTAGCTGTGTTAAAAGCGTTTCTAACGTCCAGAGTTACCACAGCGCAGTACTTTTTTCCCCCGCCGCGCCATCTCTTGCTTTCAATGGCTTCTCTTGCTAAATCTACAACGCATTTGAAAGCATCCACTCCTGAAGCCAAACTGGTATGTGGATAGAATACCTTCATCTTCAGCGAAAGATGACAAATCTGTCGCAAATAATACTCTCGAGAATTTTTCCCATTGTGTCAAGTAGACCTATTGGTTGGAAAGACTCGGGCTCGCCAGGCTTTTTGTATTCCTTAGGAAAAGCACCAGTTTTTGCTCCTCCCACCTCTTTGGGAAAGTTCCTTCGTTAAGGTAGGTTTGGAATACAGATAGAAATACATATGTATGGACGTATGAAAATCGCTAATTTCAGGGTTATATTTGGTATACCATCTGGACGTGGAGCTTTCTTAGACTTTATTTTATTACACGCCGCTCGGAGTTCTTGTTCGGTGACACGAGGGATGTCACCTGCTTCGTGTTGTGTGCAGGATGGCAAAATGTTTTCAAATCTTTGAGGCAAAAGAGTAGTAACAATTTTCCGCAGCCTTATTGGGCAAGTAATTTGGGGTGTGTGTACGCTTTTCGCATTGGATAATACCACCCGGTACGCGATGCCCCAGGGGTTGATATCAGCTTCTTCACAAAGCTTCTTGAAACTTTCTTGCTTGTTAGTTCTTATTGCTTTTTTTAGTGCATGGTCTGCTGATCTAAGATTTTGAACATTTTCTACAAAATCAGGCCTCTCACGGCTGCGGTGCATCTTGCGTCAAGCGCGGAGGCATTGAGATCGTAGTGATTTGATGTTTTCGTTCCACCACCAAGCTTCTCGTCCTTCCACTTGGGCCTGTCAGCTTGGGTGCAATTTTTAGCCTCCTTTCAGTAATGTCCATTAAGATAGCTTGATGGTCACTGTGGGTGTAGCCCTCGCTCATCCTTCATTTGATCTTTTGAGCATGGGAATCATTTGCCAGGGCAATATCTATGTCTGACCCCACTCCCATCTTAAGGTAGGTGTAAGTTGACCCGCCATTCAGAACCGTAACGTGGAGTGGAGCGAATGCTTCAAGAAGCATCTCTCCTCTTTTGTTTGCGCACCGGTTGCTCCATTCGGTTGCTCAGGAGTTGAAATCACCCGCTATGATTAAAGACGATTTCCCACTAGCTTCGAGTACAATGTTTTGAAGGAGCTATTTGTACTACCCTGTTGTCAGACTGGGTCATGCGTAGCAACTGACAAATTTGATTCCATTCATTTTGGATCGTACGAACCCTTCACCAGCACTCATTGAAAGCGAGCCTTCCACAAAGGCAGATGGCCACTGCTGCTCCCTTATAATGGCAATATCTGCTCTAATTTCTTTAACACTTTGTGATAATAGTTCTTGGGCGGCCTCATAGTGGTTAAGGTTTATCTGAACAATTCTCATTTACTTTTATTGTCACAGCTCTCCTGAATGCCAGGCACCTATAGCTGCCTCCCTTCTGTCGGTCTCGCAGAACACACATTTCAGGACTATTTTGACAATCCTTGGCGAAGTGACCATCAACACTACATTTCCTGCACTACTGAGATCCATCGAATGCACCATCACAGTTGCGCGACATGTGGCCGTATTCTAGGCATCTATGTATAGGTTGTTGAGAATTAAGAAAACATATACAACAGCCTTGCACGTCCAATCAGATGGAAGGTTCGAAAGATTCAACCGCACTCTGGAGGAGCGCTTTCGAAAGATAGTTGGAAAGTGCCAACGAAATTGGGACAAACACATCCAAATGTTCTTGTTGGTCTATCTTTTAGCTGTACATGAAACTCGCCTACTTTGACCATTTTTGGAAGTAATTTAATGCTGCCGGGTGGTTCGGAAGAGTTCGGAAGAGGTACCGCTCTTACAATGGTAGAAGGTAGGAATTCGGAAACACTGCAGGATAGCACCATCATGTGATTCAGCATACCCAGCTAAAGAGTAAGAAGATGAAGGACAGATTTGTACATACTGTGAACTCCGAAGGATTCAGCGAAAGTAGTTTAGTACTTCTTTTTAATCCGCAAAGAAAGAAAAGGATTTCTCCAAAACTACAAGCGGCCTGGGAAGGTCCATACAAGGTGATGAAAAAATTGAATGATTAGATGTATCGTATACAGTAATGAAAAATTTCTTCTTCTTTCATAGCGTTAGAAGGCGGGGTATGTCAAAGCTTCCTTCAAAATGCTCCTCCAAACCGTTTATCTTGAGCTGTTGCTTCATAGTAACGTACCAGGTATATACCTATGAAATGAGACTTTCAGCTATTAGTCCATAGATGTCGCTAGGAGTATTTTTGAAGCTGCCAAAATGTCTTGTTTTTGCATCTGTCAACAATATTCAGTTCATTGTTTGTTACGTTTCATACAACAATGCATTTTTGTCGCTCTCAAAAATTTCGAATTTCGTGCCTTCAAACTACGATTTGCCGGCATCGTTGATTTTCTGTTATCAATTGAAGAAAAACGCTTCTCCCGGTTCAAAAGGAAGTCTTTTTTGCATTGAATCGTTACGGGTGATGAAAAATGGGTGTATGTCTTCAATCCCAAGCGTAAATGATCGTATGGTCCGCCCGGCCACAAGCCAAAAACAACGGCCAAACCAAATCGCTTCGGCCGCGAGGCAATGCAGTGTGTTTTCTGGGATCAGCGTGTACGATTTGGGACGAGATATTAAAACCAGGTGAAACAGTTGACGGTGCACGCTACCAACGACAATTGGCCGATTTGAGCAGCGCTATACACCGAAAACGCCCAGAATATGCCGATCGGTGTCACCAAGTAATTTTTATTAATGACAATGCACCGCCGCATGCACCGCCACATCGAACAAGAGAGACCCGGGAATTGATGGAGACGTACGATTGGGAACCGCTGGTGCATGCGGCTTACTCACCAGACTTGGCGTCTTCCGATTATCTTCTGTTTGCATTGATTGGCCACGCACTTTCCGTGCAGCGCTTCAATTCTTACGAAGAAGCCAAAAAATGGCTCGATGATTGGTTTGCGGCCAAAGACGGCCAATTTTTTTGGCGCGGTATCCCCAAATTGCCTGAGAGATGGGAAAAATGTGTCGCGAACGATGGCTATTATTTTGAAGATTAAATTTGTAACCTTGTTTTGTTAATAAACGTTTGAAATCGAAAGAAAAATTTTCATTTCATAGGTATACACCTGGTACTTAACACCGAAGGAGACGTTTGCTAAAACATTGCCATTGCATTTGCTTGTGCACAAAGTTCACCGGCTTGATGTTGAAAAGTCTATTTCGCTGGCAGAAACAATCAGGAGAATCATGAAATATTACTTTCTTCACTTTCCTCATACGACTCAGAAGCTTGAAGATAAAGTGCTACAACTGCCATAAGGCTCGATATATTGCACGAAGCTGTAGAATAAGGTAAGGTAAGATAAGGCTGATTCAGTACTGCGGCGACCTGGCGATATCAAGTGTAAGGGTTGTCCCGAGACCAATAGATCGGAGCGGATAGTTAACATCAATTTAATGCACTTGGAACCCGATGATGATGAGTGGGAACCAAGTGCGATAAGGAAAAGTAAACAGAATGATGCTGACCTAAAAAGTTCATGGAAGCGAAAGTCGCTGGAAAGAGACCATCATAACTGAAATGGCCAAAGAAAGTCCCGTGGCTAAGGCTAAATTAGTACAAAGGAATAGCCTTAAAGTCATTGATGAAATTCTGCGCCGCGTATGGGAAAGCGAAGACGGAAATCATTTTCGTATTCTGATTATATGTATTTCCTAAATCCAGAATTGCATCTATTTCAGAGGAATTCCACAATGAGAAAAGTGCCGCTCCTGCAATAGACGAAGGTAGTCATTGGGATACACTACAAGCTGACATGAATGAATTACACCATCATTTAAGAGAACATACTCAGATAATGAGGAACAAGATGACGGATGGATTTAACCGTGCTGTGAACTCCGAAGGATTCAGCGAAAGTAGTTTGGTACTTCTTTATAATCAGCAAAGAAAGAAAAGGATTTCTCAAAAATTTCAAGCATCCTGGGAAGGTCCATACAGGGTGAATAAAAGAGTTAATGATGAAATGCAAACCATGGACAGGGAAAAGTCAAAGTAGTGCATCTGGAAAGATTGGCCCCATTTGGGTCGAAGGGTTTGGTGTCTAGTCGAGACGATCAGACTTAAGCGGAGGGTAGAGCTGCAAATGGTGAAATTTCGTGAACCGACACAAAAAATAGCGAGCGATAACGAGATGCTAAAACAAAAAACATGAATTAGCCTTGATGGCGACAGCAGATAGCGAGACAGGGCACGCTTTATGGGTCTACCGTTAGATGAGTTAGACGAAGACGACAAGTGACTACATTGCACAGACAGTGCCTAGTAAGCTGCTAGAAGATACGAGCTGCCAGATCTAGAAATGATGGTAGTTATTAATCACATTCACATACATAAGAGGAGATGCACATAGGGTGTTCAGTCTTAAGTTAGAGGTATCTTAAATAGAGGAGCGAATAAACGAAAAGTAATAAAATTTGGCTGCCGTAGCCGAGTGGCTTGGTGCGTGACTACCATTCGCTGTACGTTAGTTCTAATCTGCGTGAAACACCAAAATGAAGAAAAACTTTTTTCTAATAGCGGTCGCCCCTCGGCAGGCAATGGTAAACCTTCGAGTGTATTTCTCCCATGAAAAATATCTGCCTTTCGAAGTAGGTTTAAAACTGAAGGTGATTCACTTAAGGAAGTGTGTTGCCATTAATTTGTGACTTTTATTTAACAATCTAATCGATTACACAGCAATTATTGTGAGAGATGTATTTGAATTTTGACGTAAGAAACAATATTATGAAATGAATGCTTATTGAAGCAAAAGAGGGTTTTAATAGAATTTATGGTAGTCGTAGACGGTGGGTACGACCATAACTTCGTGATCGGGAAGCACATTAATTTCGCAGGACAATTTGGTTAAGGCTAGCTCTTTCTCTACTCTTTCAAGCGTTTATTAATAAGATATTTGTGGAATTTGAACTGACTCAACCGTTTATTTTCTGCATTTAATTTGATATAATAAAAAACACCATCGATAAAAAGTTGCGCGATACAAAAGTGTTTTTCTTTAAGCTCCATTACTTATGTTCTGTTCCAGTTTCACAATAACAATTGCCTAATATAATAAAATAAATCTATAAAATCGTTAAAACTTGTTAAAATCATGCGTATAAGAGAAATATTAATTTTAATGGAAGTAAAAAACAATAAAATACACGTATTTAACAAGTTTTATTAATCAAATGTTAATTTGTTTTGAATGGGCAAATGTCTTGTTCGGATGACAATGTTCACAGAGGCTGTTCTGTATATTTATATAATAGGACTATGAATAAGTTCGTGCGGTTTTACAACAGATGGCGTAACTTGATTATTATTCCATCGATCCACATTTCCAAACATTCATTGGAGAGCTACTATCGTAAGGCACAAACGTCAGTATAAGTTTTTTATTTGAAGCGTAAACAACAATATTTTTACCACACTTGAAAATGTCGAATTTCGTGCCAAATAATGTGTTTTTGCGGGGAATTCTTCTTCATTATTTTAATATGAAGAAAAAAGCAGCCGAAAGTCATCGTATCTTGGTGGAAGTTTATGGTGAGCATGCTCTAGCTGAGCGAACGTGCCAGAAGTGGTTTGCACGCTTTAAAAGTGGTGATTTTGGCTTGGAAGACGAAGAACGCGAGGGTGCGCCGCCAAAGTTCATGGATACCGAATTGGAGGAATTGCTCGATCAAGATCCGGCTCAAACGCAAGAAGAGGTTGCAAAAACTTTGGGAGTTGATCAATCAACCATTTCCAAACGTTTAAAAGCCATGGGAATGATCCGAAAGGTAGGCCATTGGGTGCCGTATGAATTGAAGCCAAGAGACGTTGAACGCCGTTTTATGGCATGCGAACAACTGCCTCAACGGCACAAAAAAAAGGGTTTTTTGCATCGAATTGTTACTGGCGATGAAAAGTGGGTCCATTACGACAATCCAAAACGTCGGGCAACGTATGGATACCCTGGCCATGCTTCAACATCGACGTCGGCGCAGAATATTCATGGCCTGAAGGTTATGCTGTGTATCTGGTGGGACCAGCTGGGTGTTGTGTATTATGAGCTACTGAAACCGAATGAAACGATTACGGGGGATGTCTACCGACGACAATTGATGCGTTTGAGCCGAGCACTGCGAGAAAAACGGCCGCAATACGCCGATAGACACGACAAAGTTATTTTGCAACATGACAATGCTCGGCCACATGTTGCACAAGTGGTCAAAACATACTTAGAAACGCTCAAATGGGATGTCCTACCCCACCCGCCGTATAGTCCAGACCTTGCGCCATCCGATTACTATCTCTTCCGATCGATGCAACATGGCCTGGCTGACCAGCACTTCCGTAATTACGATGAAGTCAAAAAATGGATCGATTCGTGGATTGCGGCAAAACCGACCGAATTTTTCACAAAGGGAATCCGTGAATTGCCAGAAAGATGGGAAAAAGTAGTAGTAAGCGATGGACAATACTTTGAATATTAAATTTGTAACCATTTTACGTCAATAAAGTTTCAAATTTCGAAAAAAACCGCACGAACTTATTCATAGTCTTTTTTTTTCTTTGTGGATGAGGGGCTTAAAGTTTGTAATGCATCATCAAAACTGCCGTCGCAGCAATGGTATGTCCGGAGACTAAACAAATCCTTCTCATCTGAAACCGTCGTTCATTTGGAACCGCTTTCGCATTACTTCAGAGTGGCGTTCCATCTTCCTCATTACAACATGTATGCTTGTGTGCCCACGTCCGGGTCTCGCCGTTTTAGCTGGAGAATCCTTTCTGCGAAACCACTGAGAATTTCCTACGTTTCCTCGCTGCTTATCATTTTGTCGCTCACATTTTCAGTGGTAGTGTGGCCGATTCCATTCTTCAGCGTTCCAGGTTCTTCCTCTCAATGCATGCATTGGAAAAAGGTGTGTTCAGCGTCATCTTCGGCACCATCACGTATATGCATGTAGGGTATTCACTTTTCCTTATTTTCAGGCGATATATATGGAAATACCTGTGCCCCGAAAGCATTTGGGTTGTGTAAAAATTAACTTCACTGAAGTTCCTGCTGTACCATGTAGCGACGTCTTTTATAAGCCTAGTCGTTCATCTGCCGCATGTTTCGTTAATCCAGCAGTCTTGACATAGGTTTCATCCCTAGGTTCGCACGCTGCAGGTTTGCTGACTCTTTCTTCCATTCCCTGTTTCTTTAACGCCCATAACTTTTTCCTTTCAAAGCTAGTAAGCCTATCGGTATTGAACCGCTTATTACTTGAACAGCTGGCCTTGATACTGTGAGGTATGTGGACACAACTCTCACGGTTGCCTTTCGTTGTATCGATGCTAAGAGCTTACGTCAGTGATTGATCTTTAGCGCATTTGCCCACAGTTCAGCTCCGTATAAGAGATCGAAGAGCGTGGTAGCTACCATTATTTCTCGTTTCCTTTGGGTTGGACCCCCTGAGTAGGGATGCGACTTAGCGACTTTCTTTGTTGCGTGTTTTATTTGGGCCCAGAAGGCTAGTCTTGAGTCCAGTCTTATGCCTAGGTACTTTAGAACCTTTTTTGTGTTTAGCGTGTTTGAGCAAGTTTGCACGCTAATTTCTAACGGGATGTGCTTCTTGGTTAGAAGTATAAGCTTCGTTTTCTCTGCGGCTAATTTGAGACCACGTGAATTTATCCCCGTTTGTGTTCGTATCATGACTTGGTTGAGTTTACGAGCTTTTTCAAGGCTTCGTGCTGTGTTGACTGCTGCGATATCGTCTGCGTATCCGATTAGAAAGGTACTATCGAACATTTTCGTATTGAATATGCCATCATAATTAATGTTCCACCCGTCAGAACTGAAAATTTATCGTTATGCCGTTCCGGATGTGATGTCTATACAACGAGAACCCTCTGGGATTTGATAAACGAGTTCGCAGTCTCGCAAGTAATTTCTCATGATACCATGTAGGTATGCCGGAATTTTGAACCTTAGCGCTAAGGTGGCCAATATGTCCGCCCTCTTACGCTATTGAAAGCGTTCTTTACATCTCAAGGGGCAAGGAGAACTACGTTTCTGGATTAAATACTGCCCTGTTGCGCTGCTTTTATGCTGTTTATGACAGTTTCGATTGTAGACTTTTCGCGTCTAAAACCGTGCTGTCCCTCTCTTAGACAGGCCTTGTACATGTCTAGTAAGACTTGTGATATCATTTTCGCGTTCTCCTTGAGGACTTCTGCGGGTATTTCATCCGATCCTGGTGCTTTGTTGTTTTGGAGCTTCTTCGCAGCTGAATGGAGAACCTCACTGGTGAATATTGGATGCTATTCTATCATGTTTATTTGACACTCAATGCCTTCTCTGATTTCGTGACTTGGAAAGAGTTTTTTACAATGTATTTCATTGCGCTCGAGCTTAGTTCCGGTGTAGGTAGCCTGGCTCCCAGTTTCTTCACCACAATATTGTACCCAAGACCCCAGGGATCCCTATTTAGATTTGTCTGCAGTTGTTTTAATTTTTTTTCTTGCCATTTGCAATAGCGACCTTTAGCTCTTTCCACTCTTGCATGCTTCTGCGTCCACAGTGGCTTGCCCGATTCGTCTGGCTCTGGTGTATTTCCTTCTGAGGCGAGGGCAGTCACGTCTCAGTTCGGCTAATTCATTTGTCCACCTATAAATAGAGCTGTTAGGTTTTTTCTTCGTAAGAGTCAGCATCGCTTTATTACAAGCTTGTTTCGTGAGAAGAATTTCTGCTCTAATCACTTGTGTGGCGCTTTTAAGGGTTGTGTCTCCGTCTGAATGTGGAAACCCTCCGTGGGAATGTGGATACCCGCTTTTTCTTATATTCGCCCCTGGTGCTTCTTTATGTCATACTCTCAGCGTAAAGTATTAGTGGTCGCTGCCGGTGAAGCTTTCGCTGATCTTCCATATATTGATTAGTCCAGCAATGCGATCAGATACGGGCGTGATAGCTGTTGTTGTTTCTTTGCAAGTGGGTCTTCTAAAAGTGGTTACCACTCCTGTGTCCATGACCCCATCATGTAAATCCCCTTGCTGCAGGGATGAGGGTAGCCATACATCTGCTTTACGGCGACATTGGGAGCCATCCAAACACCATGCGAAGATCACCGTACCGATGAAGATCGCTCTCCTTGCCCACTTCTTAATCGAGGGTGTTATGCGACACCGTGCCCATTGGATGGTTTGCAGCCAGGGGGCTTACCAGACCGACTTTATCTTAACGGCGCTTCCCTACCACCGGGTCACCTTAGGGAGTAACTGTGGTCATGCCATGGCATGGGATGCTACCGTGGTGGACCATTTGAATTCCCCTTTATTCCACATAGGCCACTGTGTTTGCCTTGTCGAGCAGATGGTCGTACGAAAAAGACGAATTCAAATATTGACTCAAGTGACCAAGCTTCTACTGTAACGGGAACAGGTTACAGTGGTGGTAGTACTACTGTCAAACATTTGAAAAACGCTATGCAACGTACTGATGCCATAGTCTTCGAAGACTCGTACCTGGAAAGTGTTGCAAGCGTGAACACAAACGAGGAAGAAGCTTTACTTCGCACTCCGGCGAAGCTTATGGTGCCAGTTCTGTGAGTAAGAAAGGGCCTAGTGCTAAGCCAACCAAGGGGGGGATGAAAGCAAACTGAAGCGGGACGATTGGCATGGGCTAAACAGGAACACATCGCGCTGGGTGTGCTACATCAAACCCGAAGTTCGCCAAAAAGGTTGAGGAGAAATATGATATTGCCAAAAGCACTTGAATGTGGCACTTATTGATCGTGGTAACCTGCTGGGGCAAATGTCGCAGGAGCAGTGGAAATGAAGCTTTAGGACGCTCTCTTTACCAGAATGACGCGGATCTATCCCTACATTTGATGGAGCAGTATGGTTCAGCTGCGTCAAAGTCATAAAGTGCAAGGACGACTCGTCTCTCGCATGGGTTAAGTAAGCTGTGAAGAAGCTTAAAGGTCTATGGGAAGGTGCCGCACTTGAAATAGAAGATTACAGCTGTGTACCGTCGATACTAAAGGCGAAGGTGTTAATACCGTGCACGGTAAACGCAGGGCATGTACTGCGTCTGCTACAAATGCAGGATAAAGATGGTCCTACCGACGACTGGAAGGGGTTGAAAGTGCCTAAATCAGCGAACGCAGATGGAAGCCAGAACTACATCCTCCAGATAAATAAAACAGCGGAGGACATTTTGTACGAACGATTTGGGGGAAAAACGCAAACGATTTGGGGGAAAAACGCAACCCAACAAACGAAAACGAGAAGGATCTCGGCATTGAATACATCCTCGTAACCTCTCTTAACATCTTGGACAAGAAGGTGAGTAAGCTGGAGCAGATATCCAACCCCGGGAAGGAACCAAAGCCTGATGCTGAAGGTCCTTCAAATTAACCTTCACAAAAGCAAAGAAGCCTCAGGTGAGCTCCTTAAAAATTAAGAGGGGGTCAAATACGACGTGGGTCTAGTCCAGGAACCATGGATCGGTTCGGGAAACGTGGTATCTGGACTGGACTCACCAAACTATAATACATACTTCCCGAACGCTACGAATAGGTATGAGCACTAATACTTGTTAAGAAAAGTGTATGTTTCTACTTTAATACCAATCTCTCCACAGATGACCTGACAGTGGTGACTATTCAGCGCTGCTGAAATTAAATATTACTTCTTGGGTCCTGCTATATAGTATGTTACACGAAAGGGAAGTACCGCCAGATGAGCTTCGTAGGGTAGTTAAGGAAGTCAAGCGGAGGAAGCTAGTTGTAGTCTCCGATGCTAACTCTCATCACACTCTCTGGGGGAGCGCCGACAAAAACGATAGAGGTGAATACCTACTCAACTTTATTTTACAAAGTAGCCTAGAAGTAACAAACCACGGTGAGGAACCAACATTTATTGGACCCACCTCCAAAAATATTCTAGACTTAACTCTTTTTTCGAATAACTCTACGATTGCGGAAAATTGGAGAGTATTAAAAACGCAATCTTTCTCCGACCACAAATTCATACAATTCAAAATAACATTCTCGCCCAAGCTAAAGACCAAAACCTTCAGAAATTCTAGAAAAACAAACTGGGATCTGTTTAGGAAAGTGTTAATGCAAAAACCATTGAGACGTCGCAGGTTCAGCTGCATATCACGCACCATGCCCTCTCCTCCGCTTAAAACGCAGATCAAAGCCACCTTGGTGAAACAAGGAGCTGGGGTCAAAAAGGCGGAGCGTAATAGAAATCTATAAACTGGCTCCAGTAGCCGATAATGAATCCTGCTGGGAAGAGTATAATGATCTACGAGAAAGATCCAAGAGAGTGTCATGAAAAGACGTATGTGGCAGTATAAAAAGCACAAACGAAGCGGCTAGGCTGAGGAAACTGTTATCAATACACTGGATCGGACAGTGTACAGACAGACCATAAACGACATGCATCGAGAGACCCTTACCACCATCTTTAGCTCCCGTCCCCGAATGCCGTTATCGGAGTTCAACCATCCCCAATCGCAGACGAAGAGCTCCGAAATCTCCGAGAGTCCCGCGTAACCTTGGCACAATTACTTTCTGGATATTGTAGCAGGTTAAACTCCTACTTATCCAGAATCGACCCCGACATACTAAACATATGTCCAGCATGTGAAGGCACCCCGCACGACTAACCACATTTTCACATGCACATTAACACAGCTAGTTTCCTGGGCCTACCGTTAGACGAGCAAGACGAAGACGACCGGTGATTACGCTACACTGTCAGGGCAAAGGTTCTGCTGCAACAACAACAACAACTACGCCCAACTTAATACGTAAGTCCAACAGAGACTGGAGTGATAGTTGTGAAGAATCACTACAAGATCTAGTTAGTACGCATTGTTCAGGATTTATAGACTACATAAGTCAGAAGCCTGTAAGAAATAACGTAGTTAACATCCCGAGAGACATTATTACAACGCAAAAAAAGGACAATAAACACTTTTGATCTATTTAAATCACCAGCTTTAGACGGAATTTTTCCCGCAATGCTCTAAGGAATGGGCAATCTATTAGTACCATGGCTAAAAGCGATATACACAGGATGCCTGAGGTTTAACTGTGTGTCAATACTCTGAAGAGAAGCAAGGGTTGCGTTTATACCGAAAGCAGGTAAAAGCAACCCCTCACTCTCAAAGGAATATAGGCCCATTAGTTTGACCTCATTCCTTCTGAAAACGCTTGAAAAAAACTTGGACGCACACATTAGAGAAAATAGGATGTCAGACTTTATGTCTAGGGCACAACACGCGTATACTAAAGGTAGATCCACAGATACTGCATTACACTCACTAGTGTTAGTTTTAGAGAAAGTTCTAGAGTATAACGAATACGCTTCAGGAGTATTTCTAGACATTAGTGGTGTATTCAAAAATGGGTCCAGGGAAGCAATTCTAAGGGGCTTAGATACAACAAATATAGAACCCGCTGTTTATTCATGGATAAAGAACCTTTTAGGTTGTAGAATAATACGTGCGGAATTGAACGAAGCTAAACTCACTAAACGGTATTGTGACGGTATGTCACAAGGTGCCATTCTATCGACACTTCTCTGGTTATTTGCAGCTAATGACGAAACGAAATTTAAAGGCACGGCATCTAAACTAATAGCATATGCAGATTTCATAGCCATAGTAGTGACAGGCAAATATCTAGATAGAGCGACATAATGAGAAATATATTTTCAACAGTGCATTAATGGGCAAGTCGGTCAGGCTTGAGCACAAACGTCGATCAAACGAATATGATACTTTTTACTAGAAGGTACAAGATCCAAAATTCCAACATAATATATACGTTGACAGTCAAGCGGCAATAAAGACAATAAGCTCATATGAAATTTCATCTAAAAACGTTCTTAGGACCAAGATAGCTATAGAGAGACTAGCCGCAGACAGACGGTTATAGATAGGACAGCAAAACTATCGTAGGTATACTGAAAGGCCACAATTTGTTAGCGATACACGCATACAAGATAGGGATTCCAAACAATGAAAGCTGCAGATTTTGCAATGAACTAGAAGAGAGGAAAACTCTAGAACAACTTCTATGTTCGTGCCCTGCATTAACTAGAACCCGAATGAAATGTTTAGTAGCTCTACAATACGAGAGGTTACAATATCTCTCGGGGCTAGAGCTTCAGAGCTTACTTAGATGGACAAAAGACACTGGCTTATTACAAGAAGCCTTCTACAAGGAAGCGTAAGGCTCAATCTCCATTTGGTACCACTAAGGACCAATACTAGGTCTATGTGATGGCTTTCAGGCAGCCAGATCAACCTAACCTAACCTAACCACCTGCACCTTCTTCGCCAGGGACACAGAATTAACTTTTACTGGGTCAAATCTCACATTGGTATTGAAGGAAACGAGAGCGCAGGTGAGCAGGCAAAAGAAGCTGCAAATCGTGGAGTTGATCGAGTATACACTGCATTTCCTTTAAGCTACGCTATACGGCAAATTCGTCTTAAAATATTCGAGTCATGGCAACAGGAGTATGCCGACGATACCACTGGCTCCATTACGAAGACTTTCTTCCCAATTCTTGAAGATATGCAACTATACCGACAACTCTTTTTGATATCATTCGAATTGACACAGCTGTTTACTGGCCATGGTTTCAATAAGGCATACTAGAAGCGATTCAAAATCATTGACGAAGACTGGTGCCCGTGTGACCAACTCACTGTGCAGAGTATGCATCATCTTCTGGACGACTGCCCACGCTTTCACAATGCACGACAGAGACACGAAACATTCTGTGCACAATATTAAACAAATTTTAAAGTATCCTAGTTTGATAACATCATTCAATGATTTTGTAAAAAAAATTATCGATAATTTAAAAAAACTCAATACTTCAAACAATCCTACCTCATAATAGTAATATAGTAGAATAACTAATAAACTGCTTGTATCCAATCGCAGGCATTTTATTTCAGTTAGCTTTGTTAAACTATAAAATGTAATCGAAAATATTTCTAATCTATCTGAATGCCATACTGCACACAAATATGTATAAAAATATTTACACTAAAATACAAATTAATTGAAATAATAAACTACTCGAAACGCAGTAAGCGCGTAGAGACCAAGGAAAAAAAAAACCTAATCATGATCGTCAATCCAAGCCTGGCCACCATATCCAGAACCCCCTGCCTCTTGAATTCGTAGTTGACATACCTCACTAGATGGCTTTGGAGATGAAATCCCCGGTAACTATTCCCGTCATCAGGTATCGAGAGCCATATCCTCAGTGTCATCTAGTTTGTTTTGGAATTCTTCGCTGGGTGTAAGATAGCAGCTTATTATTCATATATTCATTTAGTTAGTCAAGAGAGAGAAGAAATATCTTTTGAATACGTTCAAGCCTATTGATGTGACACTGATGATAAGGCCCCCAAATAAAGACGGATCCAATTTGGATCGTACGAGGGAAGTAAACAGTGACTTCAAAGTATAAGAATCCGTAAAGTCGTAAGCAAACGGCCGAAGGAAGGAAAGTGTAGAATACGATTTGGCGATGACAATATTTAAATGACTAAGAAACTGAAAGGTGGAGGCGAAGATTACTCCCAAATCAGTAATTTTATTAAGAGTACTTACCCTGAGTTCTTTATAAAATAAGAGGTAGAGATTAAATGCTTTGACTAAGAAAATGACACATGAGAGTATTTCTTAATATTTAATTGAAGTAGATTCCTATCACACCATGCCACGAGCTGTTGAGATCTTATTGAAGATCGTATTAATCAGACAGGTTTCGTATAGTTTTAAACATTTTTAAGTCGTCTGCATATAAAAAAACTCGGAGAAATGAAAACATTCAGATATGCAATTAATAAAAATTACAAAGGGCCCAAAATGCTGCCCCTGAGGGACACCGGAAGGGGCAATAAAAGGACAAGAAGACACATTATCGAACAACTACACATTCACGATTGAAAAGGTACCACTTTATCTATTTAAGGAAAGTACATAGAGTAAAACCCAAAACTTATTAATTTAGAGATTAAAGTTGAGTGACAAAGTTTATCGAAGGCGTTGGAAAAATCCGTATAAACTGTATCAACTTGAAGGCTGACGTGCAAAAATCCGAGAAAACAACAATATTTGTGCAGTTGGCCTACCAGCCATAAAGCCATGCTGATTACATGATATACCTATTACGTTTTACAGTGAAGTATAATTTTTGTTTTACAGTATACTCAAAGAGCTTTGAAGCCCTTGAAAGTTTGGAAATAGGTCTGTAGTTCGCAATGTCATTTTTATTCCCATCTTTGAATATAGGTGAGATAGAAGTAACTTTCCAAGCATCTGTTTTTCATAAGCTAATGAATTCTTGAAAATTAGCAGAAATGGATAGGCTAGAGCAGAGCATTTTATGACAAAAAAATATGATAATCCATCAACATCCACTTGCCATGAACTTTTTATGTGCTGAATTCCATCCCAATATCATCAACACTTAACTGGAGATACCCAAAATTAACAGAAGCAGTATCCTCTCTATCATATCTAATTGATTCTGACGCTGGTACAAAATTGGAACTAACAAAGTCCGCAAAAAGGTCAACTGCCTCCTTGGTAGAGGAATCATAGTTTCCATTGAAGATGTTACAACACTCCTCCTCACAACTGTATTTTTAATCCCAGATCGCCTCTTAGTTCTTGGTGTCGAGGTCCGCTTAATCCCTTTGTCAAGATATCCGCGGGCATTCTAGACGTGTCTTGATATTTGACCACGATGTTTCCATTTTGTATGTGTTCTCTCAAAAAATGTATTCGCAAATCGATGTGCTTGGTTTTGCTGCTTATTATAGTATTTTGGCATAGCTTTAGTGCCGCTTGGTTATCGTTAAAAATGATAATAACCTGTTGCCTACGTTCAGCTATGTTTTCAAGAAGAAGTTTAAGGTGCAGCGCCTCCTTTGTTGCATCCGACAACGCCATGTATTCTGCTTCTGCTATGGACATGGCTGTGGTCCTCTGCTTCCTGGATTCCCAACTAATAATGCCATTTGACATCATGAAACAGTATCCGGTGTAAGATTTTCGGTCTATGGTACAAGCTGCCCAGTCAGCATCTGCATATCCGATCAACTCTTTGTTTGCATTTTTATCAAAAGTTAAACCTATTGCCTTTGTGCCTTTAAGGTATCTTAAAATTCGTTTCGCAGATTTAAAATGCTCAATGCCATAACAGTTATTAAATTGTCAAAGATAACTTACGGCAAACATTATGTCTGGTCTGGTTGCTACAGCCCAAAACATCAGGGATGCAATCACGTTTTGGTAAGGCAAGCTTTCATCGCATTTTGCTAGTTTTTCCAGCTTTAGGTGCGGTTCTATTGGTGTAACACAACTCTTGCATTCTTCCATTTTAAATTTCGCAAGTAGTTTTTCAATGTATTTTTCTTGTTTCAATGTTATCGTACTATGTGTTTGGTTTATTTCAA
Source organism: Anastrepha obliqua (assembly GCF_027943255.1). NCBI lineage: Eukaryota > Metazoa > Arthropoda > Insecta > Diptera > Tephritidae > Anastrepha > Anastrepha obliqua. Next base: position 61,969,751 of record NC_072897.1, read on the forward strand.
TACCAACAAAATCTTGTACAGGCCCAATATCTTTCATTTCAAAGGTGGCCATCAGTTTTTTCTTGATTTGTTCAAAGGCTTGCTCGCAGGAGTACGCCAATAATATATCATCGACATATAGCCCGAGTAGTATCTTGGCTCCTCCTTTCCGCAGGACGTAAATGCAGGGGTCTGCCATTGAAGGATTGAAACCAAGTTTCTTTAATTCGGAGTCCAACCTTTTATACCATTGTCGTCCGGATTGTTTTAACCCGTATAATGCCTTTTTCAAGACACACACCTTTTCCTTTGAAGAATTGTTGATTTGTTTTAGCATTTCCTTTGCTTTGTAGTACACACTCAAGTCTTCATTTTCGCTCTCATCAACTAAAATTTCTGCGATATATTTTTCTAGGTATTCGGGTTTCTTCATTATTATTCGCTCATCTAAGTCTCCATTTAGGTATGCCGTAGTAACGTCTAATAGATGTTGATGTTGAGCAGCAATTGATGTCAATAGCCTAATAGAGCTCAATTTTGCAACTGGAGCCCACGTTTCAACGTAGTCTACACCTGGTCTCTGTGAGAATCCCCGTGCGACAAGGCGGGTCTTTTTGGTATCCCCTTTTTCTTTGAGTATCATTTTGAAATCAATTTTTTATGTGAGCTCTGAGTTCCGATTTGATGGCATTATGCCATTCTTTTTCTTCGGTTTGACACATAAACGTTGACTCATCAATGCCTCTTTCGCAAAAATTTGATAGGTACTCATCAGATGTTTCTTCCTCATCGGCTGCATAGTCATCTAACCAATTTGGACGTTTTCGATCTCGGCGAGGTCTCTGATTTTCTCTGCCGGTATTCGATTCTATCGTGCTTTGAGCATTTTCCTCACTTTCGGATTCTTCAACGTTTTCTAGCTCGTTTATGGTTCTAGTATTACTCTCGATTTCAGATTGTGTACCTTGGCAGGATATGGCTTCAGGGATATGGGAATTTTCAGAAATTATCTCTTCACGGTCTGTTTCTTTTGATGTGAACTCAATACCCACCATAGGTCTACTTTTAGACAGGTTTTCTTTTTGCAGTTCAACCTCATCTGTATTTGATTGATTTCTTATTTCTTCATAAAAGAGATTATCATAGCTATTCGTTTCATTTGTGTTTATCTGATAATACATTTTATCAATTACTTTGACATCTCTACTAATTATGATAGAATTTTTTTTCGGTAAGTATATGCGAAAACCTTTTGCGTTTTGTGCATAACCGACAAAAATACCTTCTGTAGCCTTTGGTGTAAACGTACCCTTTCTAAGTTTGTCTAACACGAATGCCTTGCTAACAAAAACGTGTAAGTGATTTCCAGATGGCGCACGTCCTATCCATTTTTCGTGTGGTGTACAGCCCTTAAGTGCCTTTGCGGGATTTCTGTTTAGTAGATAATTAGCAGTATATACCGCTTCCGCCCATAACTTCTGGGGTATGTTTCCTTCTATCATCAGGCATCGGGCTTTATCCAGCAACGATCGATTTTTTCTTTCGCTTGCCTATTTTGCTGGGGTGTGTAGGGTGCACTCAGTCTTCTTTTTATTCCGTTTGCTTTTAGGTAGTGATCAAATTCGCGATTGCAATATTCTGTGCCATTGTCAGATTGCAAACTTTTTATTTTTCTGTTGTGAAAGTTTTCAACTTCATTTTTGTATTCCTTAAATCTTTGGAAAACTTCGTTCTTATGAGCCATGAAATATATGTAGCAGTCTTTTGTAAAGTCATCCAAAAATGTTACGAAATATACGGCTCCGCCTAAAGATTCGGTTTGTATGGGGCCACACACGTCACTATGGATTGTTTCTAATGGCTGGCTAGACTTAACACCTTCTATGGAGGTAAATGATAATCGAGTCATCTTACCTTTTATGCAGACTTCGCACTTAGATAAGTTTTCATTTCCTAGATCCATGCCTTTTATGAGGTTTTTTCTTGCCGCCAACTTTAAGTCGTTTTCATTTAGGAGTCCTAATTTTGTCACATTTCAATTTTGTTTTCAGTGGTGTGGACAATTTTTGCTTTTTCGCTCGTTGTATAATAAAGACCACTTTCTTTTTCAGCGATTAATGTCATATTACCAGATTTATCTTTTATGAAAGCTTTTTCATTTGTGAAAATTAAGCTATTTCCTTTTTCAGTGATTTTTGATACTGACAATAGGTTTGTTGATAGGTTGGGTACATACAGGGTGTTGAGTAAATTGTATTTCTTGTTGTTAATGTTGACTTGTACTTTGCCTTTTCCTTCGACATTTACTGTGTGACTATTTGATGCTAACTTTAGTGATCCATTTTCAGCGCACATTGTTTCGAAATAGCTTTTCTGAGTGCACATGTGGGAGGTGCTTCCACTGTCTAAGCACCATGTATTGGGAGAGGTAATATTCATACATGTGGGTGTGATGTTGAAACTTGTTGCATTATTTTTGCCTATTTTCTTTTTACTCCAGCATGTATCTGTCGTATGACCTTTCTTTTTGCATGATTGACAATAGATGTTCGCGTTTTTCTTTTTTGTGTAAAATGCTCCTTCGCCACTTTTTGTGCTATTTCTCGCGTCATTTTCTTCGATTATTTTAACTTTAAGTTTTTCGGGGCTAGGAAGTGTATCTCTGGATTCAATAGCTATTCTAAAATTTTCGAAACTTGGCGGAAGGCTATAGAGCATCATGATGCTTAGTAATTCCGTATTGATTTTTATATCCATGTCGGCCAGTTTGTCAACTATATCGAGGAAGTTATTAAGATGGTCTCTTGTATCATCTGCCGTAGATGCTTTTTGCAATATAAGTTGTTTTAGAAGAGTTGCCTTTGTTGCAGGGCCAGTGCTTTGATAGGTTGCTTTTAGTTTATCCCACACTTGCTTTGCTGTTGAACAGCCTTTTACTTGTTTAAGCTCGTGCGGTGAAATTAAGAGGAGAATTTCGGCTTTTGCCATCATGTCCTTTTTATTGAATTAAGCTTGTTGCTCAGCAGTCGCTGTGGATGCTAAAATCGTCGCACCGCTAACGTAATCCCATAATTCGGCTTTTATTAACACTGCTTGTGCCTGAAGACACCACGTGTCGTAATTGCTTTTTGTAAGTGCCTCAATACGATTGTGCGTGGAAGTAGCCATTTTGAGTGTTTAAGATGATTACTGAAAACCTTGCTCTGCTACCAATTGTTGGATCGAGTGACCTCTGCTAACGTAATATAATGAAAACACTTATATACCTTTTTTGGTTTAGTAAATATCACGATGTAGTGATATTATATATTTATTTCAAATTTGGTTGCCGAAATACGATATGCTTTGTTACGCGTCAAATATAAAATAAATATATAATATCACTACATCGTGATATTTACTAAACCAAAAAAGGTATATAAGTGTTTTCATTATATTACGTTAGCAGAGGTCACTCGATCCAACAGAAGAAGACATCCAAGGGAATACTCGAGCAGCACTTCCTGGATTTTACATATCGGCAGAACGCTTTAGGGTTCGTTTTAATTTCATCCTCAAATCCTCGAACATAATTGCACTGTAGAACTTTACTTAAGTACTTAAATTTTTTAGCAAAGCGTAAATATTTATCTCTATGAACTTTGGCATTAGATTGTTTACATTTTTCAAAAAACTTAGTCTCAAGCTTTTTAATTTTAGTGCACACCTAGGAATTTTATAGCTCTTACTACTATGTTTTTATGTTTTGTTTTTTTTCTTTGTCATCTCGGGAGCATTGAGCTTCGACAATGCTCTTCCATTATACACGGTTCTGTGCTGTTGTTTTTGCATTCTTCAAGAGTTTTTTAGTCGATCGCGACCCCTGCTCACTTGCGGCTTTCAGCCCAGTGCCATTTTCGTGATGCTATCAGGTAGTTTTCTCAATGTGTGACCTATAAATCGCCACTTTCTGCATTTGATTTGCCTAAGGATGGGTTCCTCGTTCGTTTATCTCCACAGTGCGTCGTTACTGATGGTGTTTGGCCAGAATATTCTGCAGATGATGCGGAGGCATTTGTTGATGAAGGATTGTAGCCCCTGTGTGATGGTGTTAGAGACCAACCTTCCGTACAACATTACGTCTGGAGATTTGCGAATTCGCCCATACTGTATGCATTCGCCCGAATGCCGCTCTTACTTTGTTTAGACTGCAGTCGACATCTTCATCTGCTCCACCACGAACACCATGTAGAGCGGGGAGCGCCACTCACCTAATTGTTCCATAGGGTGGGCCATGTAAAATTTGCTTTTTGAATCGGCTATAAAAAAAACTAATCAATATTTTTTCAAACTTTTTTTTTTATTTTGAAGATTGAACATTGTCATTTATGAATGAAAAATAATATCGTTCAAATGACTGCCACGACTGGCTTAACAGTAGGCCATTCGATCAACCCAATTTTTAAGCACATTTTCGATGGTTTGGGCTCCAATTTCATGAATGGCAAATTCGATTTCATGTTTTAAAGCATCAATCGTAGCTGGATGGTTCGCATAGCATTTGTCCTTAACGGCTCGCCACAAAAAATAGGGTTTAAATCACAGCTCCGAGGCGGCCAATTGATATCGGAATTCAAAAACGGTAGCCAAAAGTTCGAGTGTAACTTTGGTAGTGTGACAAGTTGCACCGTCCTGTTGAAACCAAATGTCGTCCATGTCATCCTCTTCAATTTTTGGAAACAAAAACTCCTTGAGCATGTCACGGTAATGCTATCCCTTTACTGTAACCGCGGAAGAAGAAGAAGACTCACCACTTTGGAAATAGGTTTTCAATATTTCCCAATTTTATTGAAGCATATAGCGTCTCATTTCGTAAATGTCAAACCTTTAAGTAAATTATGAACACATTTGACATGTCATTTGTGTTACCATTCTCAAAAAAATAGGTGGTTCAAAAGCAAACGCTATATCGCCCACCCTGTACTATAACCGAAGAGTGTTGACCAAGCCAACACAGCTTTGGGGATGGCGAAAACCAGCTTGCTCGTCTCTTTCTTAGGCAGCTTCACAATGATCCTTTTTATCCAGGACGGAGGCAGATTTTCATTGCTCCAGACGGCGGTATTTGTGGGTCGGCAATCATTAGTTCAGGCCATCTTCGCCCGCAGCTTTATTGAGCTTCAGCTTCTTAATTGCATTCTTAATCTCCGCGGCCGCTGTAGCCGAATGGGTTGGTTCGTGACTACCGTTCGGAATTCAGAGAGAACGTAGGTTCAAATCTCAATGAAACACCAAAATGAAGAAACAGTTTTTTCTAACTAAGCAGTACAACTATCTCATGTGGTTTCCTTTTGCTGCCGCTTCGGCATCGCTAACAAGATCTTCAACGAACTTTCTCTTATGGTTTCATGCCGATTTCTTTACTTACTTCGCCACTTCTCTGTAGGCTGGCCGAAGGGAGCCATCGGTGATAAGTTACCTTTTATGTTCGTTTCTGCGCTGAATGATGCCCCAAGTGATGTGAGAGATCTATGGCTTGCTGTGTGTGGTCTTTATTGTGCTAAGTTTTTCCTGGGCGATTTGCCTGAGCATGGCATTTGTAGCTTCCCAATCAGTGTTGTAGTGGTTAGTGAGCAACTTCTCGCGAAAGGCGCTAGTTGTTTTTTTCTGGTTGCGGGATCGCGCAGCGGTTGAACGTTGAGTCACTTATGTCTGCGTGGTGTGCAGCTTTTTTTACTGCATTTCATCTTGATCTTGACGTCACCGGCAATAAGCTCGTGATCGCTGTCTATGTCGGATTCCCGTCTGTTCCTTACATCACTCATCACTCCTCTTACGACTCACTCAAATATGGTCTATTTGGTTACGAGTCGTCCCACTGGGTGAGGTCCAAGTGTATTTGTGTGCTGAAACGTCTGGCTCACATCAATTAGTCTGCTGCCGTTATTGTTGCGTGATCCGTAGCCATGCGCAACCATGATTTGTTTTAGGCCAGAGTTGTTGTTGTCTATTTTTGCATTGAAGTTACCCATGTGGAAAGTTATATCGCCTCTACGGATGAAGCTTAGTGTGGCCGTTAAATGTGCGTAGAACTTATCTTTGGTAGCACAGTTAGCGTCCTAACGTGCCGATGAGCGTTATTGCAGAAGCGTGCTAGGATTGTGCGGTCTGAGATTGGCTTCCAAGAATGCAAGGTGTTACACATTTCCCTAGAAATTTTTAGGCCAACGCCGCTTTCAGCTCTGTCATCTTTTCCGTTGTGCAGTATTGTGTTGCCATACACTGATGTGCTTTCACCCCTGCCGTTCCATCTCATTTCGCTTACGCCGAGTATGTCGATGTTGCAAAAAACTCTGGATATGATTGACACTTGGTGCTGTGCGAATGGGCTATCGGCAAACCCCACCAAAACCGATATTGTTCTATTTACCAGAAGGAGGAAGCTTGATGGACTCGTTCTCCCTAAGATAAAGGAGTCACAATCCAGCTGTCCAAAGAAATCAAATATCTTAGAGTAATCCTCGATAATAAACTTCTTTGGAAGTCACACGCTGAAACAAAGACATCCAAAGCACTGACAGCTTTCTGGCATCAGTTTTAAACCTACTTCGAATAGCAGACATTCTTCATGGGAGAAATACACTCGAAGGTTTACCATTACCAGCCGAGGGGCGACCGCTACTAGAAAAAAGTTTTTCTTCATTTTGGTGTTTCACGGAGATTAGAACTAACGAACACCGAATGGTAGTCACGCACCAAGCCATTCGGCTACGGCAGCCAAACTTTATTACTTTTCGTTTATTCGCTCCTCTACTGAAGACACCTCTAACTAAAGACTGAACACCCTATGTGCATGCACCTCTGCTTAGATGTGTGCATGTGATTAATACATATATATATATAACTAGCGGACCCTCACCCGCTTCGCTGGGTGAAAGAAAAATATAAATGAAAAGTGTTCTTTGTTTTTTTCTGGTTTCATCATTTAATTCATGCTCGGCCATTATTTTGTGACTTATTCTAATAACAATGTGTTATTTATTTTAGTGACTTACTCTAATGATTGTAAACTAACAACTTATTCTAAAGCCTCCTGATACACACAATTTTTGGTTTTATTTCCATGCGGTGTATAAATATAAACTAACGATGGTTTCCCTACTCGAGAACATCCTACATACAGTTGCCCATGTCCAAAGCATGTATAAGTTACGTCAATTCCACATAATTGAAGTGTTTGACCTTGAGACTTATTGATTGTAATAGCAAAAGCAAGGCGAATGGGAAATTGAAGTCGATTAAAATCAAAAGGCAAATCTGTTGAAATCATTGGAATGCGCGGAATCAAAACATCTTCACCTTTAAATTTGCCTTTCAAAATTGTTACTTCAATTACATTGTTCATTGTTCGTTTCACTGCTAATCTTGCCCCATTGCATAGTTTCGGCTGATTGATATTTCGCAACATAATGATCACTGCGTCGACTTTCAATTGCAAACGATATGGTGGCAACCCAGGCAAATTAAGTGAATTCAAAAATTCAATTGGATAATTCACTACATCGTCGGTATTAGTGATTGAATCAATTGATTTATAGGTGACAACTTCACCTGGAATTTGAGTCAAAATACTGGCATTGATTTCATTTACATCGACATTTTTGGCAGCTAATATAGCTCTCTCGCTTAGCCAATCTTGATTTTGATAGTTTTGTGCAATATTTGGGAATACATTTTGCACTAATTGTACTCTTGATTCTGTTACGGTACAAAAATTAGTTGGAAGTGTGATCATGCCTGTATTCTTATCAATTGGCTTTCGTCCATTTCCAATTTGCAACAAATGTTCGGGAAATTCAGCAGCTGTTGGATCATTCTGTAACTGCACACGAACATTAGTAGTTAATGTGAGTTTTTGAATGTGGTTATAGTGGCAATTAATTGTTTTCGGTTCAGTAAAATGTATCTTTATTTTTAGTTTTTAATTACAATAATATTTAGGTTAAAATTAGGATTTAATTAGGTTTAAGGAAAAATGTATGTGATGCGAATTAATACAACGCGTCTGTACTCGCCGGCGATTCGATCAAACTCTGCGTGTTCAATGCGTTTTTATATTGTCCTGTTACTGTCAGGGTTGCCATCGGGTCATCCGTTCAGTCTGGTTGCCACATAGGTCCCCCCAGACTTCACGTTCTGAAACGTACGGGAAGTCTTATTTCTCGTCCGATACGGTTTGTTGGCGGATTGCTTGTAGATATCTGATTTTATGGTGATGGTGATGGTGTTGTTTGCGATTGCTCTGGATTTTGTTGAGTTGACATTTTTGGGGGTTGGATATCCGATTGCAGTGTTTCGATAAAGGCTGGTTTCAGTCGGTCTATGGAAATGTTACTTTTGTTGTGGTTTTTGATTTTGATGGTGAAATATTTCGGGTGTCTGGAGATAACCAGATATGGTCCGTCGTATGTTGGTACGAACGCAGGTCGTGCTTTGTCGTTGCGCACGAATACATGCGTTGCTTCTGCCAGTTTGCTGAATACAAAGGTTTTCGTAGCGTCGTGATTTGCGGTTTGGGTTGGTCGTATTTTTTTCATCACGTCGATGAGCTGTTTGGCAAAATCCGATTGTGGCTGATTTATATGGCGATCGTGAAAAAATTGTCCTGGCAACCGGAGATTAGCACCATATACAAGTTGTGCAGCTGTTGCTCCGATGTCAGGCTTGAATGCTGTACGAAGACCAAGTAGGATTATAGGTAGGCGATTAATCCAATCATCTCGTTCATCACAGGTAATTGCTGTTTTCAACGAGCGGTGCCAATGTTCGATGATTCCATTCGCTTGCGGATGGTATGCCGTTGTGCGTAAGTGTGATATGCCTAGCATGCGTGACAAGTCGTTGAATAACTGTGATTCGAATTGTCTACCTTGATCGGTAGTGATACGTGCGGGTATACCAAATCGTGAGAACCAAACACTGACTAGTTTTTTAGCGATTGTTTCTGCAGTAATATTTCTAATTGGGATTGCTTCAGGCCAACGCGGGTATCTGTCTATGATCGTAAGACAGTGTTGGTATTCGTCTGATGGCGGTAGCGGTCCGATAATGTCGATATTAATATGTTCGAATCTACTCGATGGTAACGAAATTGGTTGTAGTGGGGATCGCATGTGTCTACTGAACTTGGTACGTTGGCAGCTTAGACAGCGTTGGACTACATTAGCTATTTGTTTTCCCATGTTCGGCCAGACGAAACGTGTTTTGATAAGTTTCGTTGTTGCGCGCGCGACATCGCTGGCGTCGGTGCTCAACGATATTTGGGCGTTTGGTGCTGGATGAACTAGGAGTGTAGCATTTGCTAGTTGTTTCTTACACTCGTTGAAATGAATGACTGAGTCGTCGATCCACTTGATTATGATCTTGTCGTTCTTTCGATTTCCGGGGATTAATTTGACCAGTGGTATTTGGTGATCTACTGCGTTAGGTAGGAAGCGGCGGTAAAAATTAATCATCGCCAAAAATCTTCGCAATTCTTTGGCGATCTTTGGCAGAGGGAAATTGGAAATTGCTTTAACTTTTTCCGGCAATGGCTTAATACCTTCTGCTGTGACGATATGACCAAGAAATTAAATTTGTTTTTGAGCGAATTTGCATTTATTAAGGTTGATCGTCAGATGAAATTGTTGTAGTCGTTCGAAAACTTGTCTTAAGTGCGCTTTATGTTGCTCGATACCTTCTGAGGCGACACACACATCGTCAATGTACACGAACACATATTCGAGTCCACGGAAAACTTCGTGCATAAACCGCTGGAAGGTTTGTGCAGCATTGCACAAGCCGAAGGTCATATGCGTGAATTCGAATAATCCGAACGGCGTGGCTATTGCCGTCTTAGGAATGTCATTGGGCTCGATTGGAATTTGATGGTAGGCTCGATTGAGGTCGATTTTACTGAACACGTTTTTTCGGTACAGGAAGTGTGTGAAGTCTTGTATGTGCGGTAAAGGGTAACGATCTGGAATGGTCTGCGCATTTAGGGCTCGATAGTCGCCACAAGGACGCCACTCACCATTTGCTTTCTTGACCAGGTGCAATGGGGAGGCGTAAGAGCTTTTCGACGGGCGGCAAATACCGAGTCTGCTTAAGAATTCAAATTCTTCCTTAACCGCGTTTAGTTTATCTGCAGGAAGGCGTCTTGGTCGTGCGAAAACAGGCGGGCCTTTCGTTTCGATGCAATGAGTTACTCCGGTCTGTGATGCTGATGGAGCTAATGCGTTTGGATTACTGATCTCACTGAACTCGAGAAGTAGGTTTGCGATTTCAGTGTTGTACCCTTGTGTTTCGAAGCTTGTTGTTTTTCCGAAGGCGCATATGTTCGCGCGCCTTGGTGCTGTAGTGCTGACAGTTAATGTAGAATTTACGATGTCGACGATTAAATTGAAATGGCGGAGGAAGTCTGCACCGATGATTGCATACTTTGTTTCTGCAATGATGAAATCCCAAGTAAGTTTGTGCTGAAGGCCGAAGTCAAGTGTGCGACGTATCATGCCATACGTCTTGATGGCTGTACCGTTTGCTGCGTAAAGCGTGGAACCGTTAGAGTTTGACAAGCGACACGCACGAGTTGCTGGGATGACCGATACTTCTGCGCCGGTATCGATCAAAAATAATTGAGTTGATTTTCTGTCAGGAATGAAAAAACGTTTAGATTTGGTGAATTCGGAAAATTTTACCTCTAGTTCGCATTGTGATTTGTTGCTCGACGATGTTACCCTGCCAGGACTGTCGAGCTCGATCCTTACGGCAGATTTAAGTTTTTTATTGAAGTTTGGATTTTGGTAGGGAAATCACATGGATTTCGACATTTACGGGCCTGAGTGCCATACTCACGATGGTACCAACAGATCGGTAATTGCTCAACATTGGTTCTGCGATGTGGTATATTCGGCCGTTCGGCCTTGCTCCGTGAACGTCCACGTTGTTGGCTGCGGTCTCGGGACATAAGCATACTTAATTTGTTGCTCAATTTTTCGATGGCTATGTCTTGCATTTCGATTTGCCTTTGGAGTACGGTGAATTGATTTGTAGGGGTTGTATGAGATTCGATAGCGTTGACGGCTGCTGCTCGAACTGGTGGGGCTGAGTTAGAGTCGAGTACTGCATCGGCGGTAATGGTGAGTTGGTGTAAAAGTGTGCTTGGTTGGGCCTGCAGCATACCGGCAATAACAGCGCGTGCAGCTTCAGGCAATTGTTTCAGCCAATATTGTTGTATGACGGATTCATCGTTCGTCGCGTTTGTTCGCTGCATTTGACTCAGCAAATGGCTGGGTTTACCGTCACCCAACTGAATTCCCGTTAGTTTGTCGAGTCGGGCCATAGCTGAGTCACTAAATTTTTCGATGATGGCCTTTTTAAGCGTGTAATAAGGCGACTTTGTTGGTGGCTTGCATACAAGCTCAAAAACTTGGTCGAGGAATTTTCACTGGCGTCACTCTTACACCGCACATGCACTTTTAGGTTACCTAAAACTAGCGTCACTTTTTCCGTTTTATGTGCAGTTATGTGCTGCAGCGCTTTAGCCGAATTTTTCGTCACTTTTTTCCGTTTTGTGTGCAGTTACGCTCTGCACCGATTTAACCGAATTTTTTCGTCACTGTTTGTTCCGTTTTATGTGCAGTTACGCTCTGCACCGATTTAACCGAATTTTTTTGACACTTTTTGCTCACTATCACCTTTTTTACGGGGTCACCACTTGTGGGTATAGTGGCAATTAATTGTTTTCGGTTCAGTAAAACGTATCTTTATTTTTAGTTTTTAATTACAATAATATTTAGGTTAAAATTAGGATTTAATTAGGTTTAAGGAAAAATGTATGTGATGCGAATTAATACAACGCGTCTGTACTCGCCGGCGATTCGATCAAACTCTGCGTGTTCAATGCGTTTTTATATTGTCCTGTTACTGTCAGGGTTGCCATCGGGTCATCCGTTCAGTCTGGTTGCCACATTGAACATATCTCCACAGATTAGAAGATTTAAGGCACGCTCTCAATTCATCATCTGCTGTTGATTTGGGAATAACAGGTAAAGTTTGTCGAAAATCACCGGCCAATAGAATTAGTGCACCACCAAATATGTTTGTGTTATTTCGAAAATCTTTCAGTGTTCTATTTAAGGCTTCCATACAATAATTTTACATGTTTGTAAAACCTTTCCCATTCCAGAATTTTTGGAAATGTTGCAAGTTGGTTCTTCATTTACTTGCATATTTAATGTTAACTTTAATGCAGAATGTGCAGTGCGACCGCCGTCCAATAAAGTTGCCGCTATTCCAGATGATGCCAAAGCCAATGCAATATTATTCTGTGATCGAATGGTGGCCAAAATTAACGACAACAAAAACGTTTTTCCAGTCCCACCTGGTGCATCTAAGAAGAATATTCCTCCTTTTTCATTTGCAACATTGTCTATAATTGTGTCATATGCCTGCCTTTGTTCTGTGTTTAATTTTGGTAGGTTTGTTGTTACAAATGTTATCAGATCATTTCGATCATATTCTTTTTCACGTCTTAATTCTGCATTGTATGCATCATGCATCGGACAATTTGGTGCGATCATAATATACTTAACTCACTCAGAGTTTTATTTGCAATCATCAGGCAAAAGTCTTCGATTTTAATTAATGCCTCATTATATAATTCAGCTGTATAATTCAAATTTGGATTTGCAACAATGCGACGTACTTGATGTAGGATATCTTCTGTCATGTATTCTTGGTAAGTACTCCACAATTCTTTTGGGTTTGCTGGTAAACATATAGCAATAATGATGGCAAATAATGTTCTTATTTGGTGTGGAGAACTTGTTGCAGATGCATCCATAAGAGTTGCATCCCACTGATTATCATTCTCAAGCAAATTCAATTCTTTGCATGCTTGCTGATAAGTACAACAAAGAGGACCATTAACTCGTTTCAAACTTTCGAATGATATTGGGCCGGGAATATCAACTAGGAGTAAACGTAAATAGAAACATTCCACTTTACTTAGATGCACAGTGTAAAGTCGTCCGATTGCATCACCCAAATGAACACCTGGATATCCATCTACAGGTATTCCTCGTTGCCTTCGTACTCAGGACCTTGATGATGCATTCCAAGTATTATATTTAGGAACATTTGAATAAAGCAATGTTCTTGCAAATGAATCTGTTTCACATAAGTTGAAAAATGTAGTTAGTGTTGTTGCTGGTGGTCGTTCGGCCATTTGTTGAGCAGTATTTTCAGTGAAATAAACACTTTGTTCATTTTCTAAATGGACTGACAAATGAACAACAGCTGGATGGCGATCATGAATCGGAAATGATAATATTCTGCAAACTGCTTCGTTGCTACTAATGTATCTTCCCATTTGGTAAATAGTAATTTCATCATTTCGATTTACAACTCCAAATACTGCCATGTCACTTCCTTTATTGATATATTTGCATATGTATTTGATGAATTTTACGGAGTTACAATATTCAACTTTTATATGTGCGTTAAATGTTTTCGATAATAATTTGGAATACGGAACTATCCAACGGTTATGGATCTCCACATCTTGATTATTTATTTTCACAGTGACTGTTTTTCCATTATTTTCTGGTGATCTTCTACGGTACAATGGATATCCATCATTTCCAGTCATTGTTTCAGCAATTATTTAATTGCCTTGGGTAGTTTTTTGAACATTTATCATCAACCATACATGGAGAATTTTGATTTAACGTACCACACGGTCCATGAATCATGTTTTTGGTTACAGTAGTATGTAATTCTGGATCTTCATTTATATCTGGAATATCAGCACATATAATATGATCAATTTTATTTGTGGTTAGTTTTTGTTTTAGAGACTGTAGCTTTCGTCTCAACACTCTTGCAGTAATGTGATGCCTATCAGTAGCTGATTGTCCAGTATATGTGTAAATGATTCTTAATATCATCCCATTTCGGATTGCATGTGAATGTTATGAATAAGTCGGGTCGACCATAATTTCTGACATAACACATTGCATCTTGGGAGCATTCATGCATATGCCTTGGACTGCCTGTATACGATGAAGGTAATATTACCATTTGACCAATGTTATTAACGTTGGTATCGTTGTTAATTGCATCTCGTAAATGTATATATTCGTCACAGCGTAATTTTCTTTGTTTGAATCTAATGTAATTCAATCGTTCTGTTTCTATTTTCGCATACATGTCAACAATATACTGATGAAATAATTTACGACATTTTAAAATGTGATTCTCTTGATTTTCTCTTATCATGATTCTGTATGCATAATAATTCATTGCGCTTACAGTTTTATTTGTTTCTTGACCATTTGCTGGATTTATTTGTTTTATATCAATCGAATAACCATCTTCACCACGACAGAACATAAGAGGATATTGTAATGCATCATATTTTCGATGCGTTTCATTAACACGTTGCAGTGTATCATTTCTTCTTTGCAAAACAATGTATCTTGGTTGAAATTCATCTCCAGATATAACAATTGCAACCTCGTTGCTTGAAGTTGGTTGATTGTAATATCTTCCACGATGTTCGCCGGCAGGTGTTTTTTTTGTATCAATTTTAATTAGATGACAATCTTTCGATTGTTGTTTTAAAACTTTGCACCAAAACATTGTCTGTGTGTAATAAATCTTGTAACTCTCTCATAATGACTCTGTTTATATTTCTGGATAACACCGTGCTTCAAGTTCATCATCGTTGTCATTAATAAAAAAAATTTGCAAAAACTTTGACTCTTGATCGGGTAGTGGTAGTAATGAACCTATTAAGAGATATGCTTGCCCTTGAATCTGAAAAAAGACATAATTTGTGTCCATAAAATCTAATGATTCATTAGATGTGTCAGCGAATGTAGTTGAACGTTGAAGTTTATGTATTACCTTGAACGTTGGCATGAAGTTATCGGTTATAATTTTTCCAGCACCAAAAGATGTCATTTGAAAACATGAATTATATGTGGAAATTTTTTCAAGAAAATGTTTGGAATCGGGTGATGTTCCCGATAATAATGTAGCTAATGGTTTGGGCGGATATTGTATGTCTGGTAAACGAACTTTTCCTGTAGCGCAACACATGCCTGGCGTTTCAGTTTTGAATTTCAATGCTTGACAAAATCCGCAAATTTTATCCATACTTCCAATGACAACGTATTTGTGAGATGAATAATCAAGTTGTGGATTATATTGAAATGCTGCACAATTCAATTTTACAGAATTGATATTTATTGGCCGATTTTGAGAACGTGACCTAGTACGATCTCTTTGTTGACTTAATCTATCAGCATGATTTTCCTCACTTTCATTTTGTCTGTGATTTTGCACATTTCTATTGTGACGTGTATTACGTCCGATGTTAGCATGTCTCTACCTCTTGACATTTCTTTTACCGAATCAAAGTGGTCTTCTTTATGTCACTCTGAGCTCTTGATTGCTACTTTTCTTGTTTTTAAACTGGAATTCAAATTAACATACTGTTAGCGCCATCTTTTAAAAATGTAATTGAACTGTGAGCACGCGTTGAAATGAAAATTACACAGAACAGAAATGGGAAATGATCAGCAAAAATAATATATATTTTTGAAAATTTTCTTTAAAATATCTACGGAAAGTGTGAAAACAATCTCTTTTCTTAAACATCTTAAGTAAAAACTTCCAAAATATTAATTATTTTTGCCGATTTCTTTTGTGTGTATTTTTCACACCATTTATTCACTGTTTCACTTGTTATCAATCATTTGCAAAATTAATATATATTCTGTAAATTTTTCGTGAAAATATCGTTGGAAAATGTGAAAACAATCTCTTCTCTTAAATATTTCTGACGCACTTTTTTTATCTCTTTGGTTGATGTCTGGAAACTGCTTCACTTCAACACTTTACCAAATAAAACACTTTCTTGTTAGTTTTAACACTTACTTTCACTATGCACTATTACTGATAACCTTTGCCTTGCTTAAGAACTTTTTTAGCGACGACCTGTTCAAGTTCGTTGAGCTAATGGTTTTGCTTTGGTTATCCCGAAGTGTGGGTGTAAAGAAAAATTATTTAAGCAAAGTGTTAAGTTAGTCACAGCAGCATTGTGTTACGATTAATTATTGCAGGCGGTCAGCTACAGCTGTGCCTGCTAATTTGTATGTTTCTATTCTATGCGAATGCAGGCGTGCAGCCACTGCTGTATGAATATATGTATATGTATATGTATGTATGTTTGCATTCCATTGAAATGTATGTAATGGAATGAAAATTTAGGCATAAATACTGCTGCGTTAACTTGTACATATGTGAGTAAAATGTACGCTCCATGCAACCGATTACAATAACAACCACACGCGTAAAAAGAACGCTGCCTCGTGTATACTGTGTGTTGACGAAGAAGTAAAGGAGATTTTAACCAAAAATAGTTACAAACCTTCTCCACATGTGTCTCTTCAATGTGGCAAAGTTTGGTTAAAATCAGTTGAGCCATTCTCCGTAAAGTTCATCACAACGTGAAAAACGGCTGAATTTTATATATATAGATTGGCGCGTACACCCTTATGCGTGTTTGGCCGAGATCCTCCTCCTATTTGTGGCGTGCATCTTGATGTTGTTCCACAAATGAAGGGACCTACAGTTTCAAGCCGACTCCGAAGGGCGGATATTTTTATGTGATTAATAACTATCGTAATTTCTAGATCTGGCAGCACGTATCTTCTTGTTAATTCTGCTTTTGTAGCGGTTTACTAAACCCTGTTTGTACGATGTAGTCACTTGTCGTCTTCGTCTAACTCATTTAAGGGTAGACCTACCAGAAAACGTGCTCTGCTGTCGCCATGAAATGTAATTGATGTTTTTGTTTTGGCATGTCGTTCACTATTGTCGCTAGTCGGTTCACGAAGTTTCACCATTTGCAACACTGCCCTCTGCTTAAGTCTAATCGGCTCGATTAGACACCAAATCCTTCGATCCAAATGGAGTCAATCTTTCCAGATGCACTACTTTGACTTTTACCTTTCCAGTTTTGCATTGCTGTATACGATACACCGCATCATTCAATCTTTTAATTACATTCTATGGATCATCCCAAGACGATTGCGGTTTTGGAAAAATCCCTTTCTTTCTTTGCTGATTATAAAAGAGTACCAAACTACCTTTGCTGAATCCTTCGGAGTTCACAGCACATCCAACCTCTCCTTCATCTTATTACTGTTTAGCCAGGTATGCTGCCTCACATGGTGGTGTAATTGAAATGGTGAACCTGCGTCGTGCTGCTGTAATCTTCCATGACTTCTCTTCTTTGGACCTTTCGCTTCCATACATTACGCGCAATTTCGAGTCGAATTAGAGAGATTAGCTCCACTTGGCCCATTATGGAACTCCTCTAACATATGTATACGCAATTCTGGATTTAGGATACAGAAATCCGTCAATTATTTTAAGACTAGTCCACTGTACCCAATACGCCTTAGCCACAGGACTTTCTTTCGCCAGTTCATTTTATGATGATGTATCTCCAGCGTGGTTTGCTGCTGTGATCTTTCCCAGGTCAGCATCACCCAATTGACATTTTTTTAATGCACTTGGTTCTCGCTCATCATCGGGTTGCAACGGCGTTAGGTGATATCAACTATCCTTTCACATCTCTCGACTTTGGAACAATGCTTACACTCTATAGCACAAGGTCGCCAAGGTAGTGCATCAGCATTTCCATGTTGTTCCCCTTTTCGATCCTCGATCTAAAAGTCGAAATTTTGCAGCCTTTCGGTAGACCGAATTTATTCTTCCGCTGCGTGGTCGGTTTTAACTGGTCGGTTTTTATTTGGAACGCAGTAATTCATATCGAGCTTTCCGAGGACTCTGCTATATGTAGTATGCGATCAATTTTTCTGGCCCATTGATGTTCTGTGACAGTACTCCTATTCCGTGTGCGATAGCGTCTCTATCCACAACGAACTTTTCTCCCGCGACCGGATACGCTAACATAGGTGCAGTACACAGAAACTCTTTTAATTGCTGGAACGCTTCCCCCTATTCTTTGTGCCACACAAACGAGCGATACCTCTTAGTAATATTGGGGAAACTCCGGGCAACAATTGCGATTCTTGGAACACAACCACGGTAATACGTGCACAGTCCAAGGAAACTTCGCCCTTCGTGCAGATTTTTTGGTCGTAGCCAATCTTTTACTGCTTTTATTTTCTCTTCGTCAGTCATGGCGCCCTCGGTTGTCACCTTATGTCTAAGATGAATAACTTCTGTTTTAAACAAGTACACTTCTTTGGATACAGTCGCAATCCCGCAGATGCGATGCACTGAAGGACTTCTTCCAATTTTTTTAGATAGTTGTTGAAATGTGTACCCATGATGACGATGTCATCCAGAGAAACCACACACGTTTTCCAATGTAGTCCCCTTAGCACGTGCTCCATCAGACGCTCAAAGGTTGCTGGTGCGTTATATTATCTTATAATTTGAAAGGCTTCACAGAAAACTGCCACAACCCATCTCCTATGCTGAAGGCTGTCTTCTATTCGTAATGTATAGTTGTCCTTTTTGTGACTTCATTCAGCTTTCTTTTTTCTGAACCATCACATTCGGTGAGCTCGACGGGCTTATTGATGTCTCAATAACTCCACTTTGCTGCACATCCAGGACTATCTGATTTGCTTCTTCGCGCTTTGCTAATAGAATTCGAAGTAGAACTTGGTGAATTGGCTTTACATATCCTGTTCTATTCCAAAAACCTCTTAGCTTTCGTCCTCTCTAGCCGTTCTACTTCCTGCAACCAAGTAATTATGAAATCGGTGGTTTTTCTTCCTGCTTCCTGAGATTCTTCCCTTTCCTGATGTGATCCATCGCAGTTTACTATGGCTTCTACAGCCGGCATTTCCCAACATCAGCTTCTTTAGCCAAGATAACTGGTGATTACTGGACTATGACTCACATTTCGCCTGTCTCACAGCCTCCTTCTTCATTAGCCTATATGACTGCTTCAAATTTTGGCGGAATCCGTTGACGGTGACTTAAGTTTACTTTTCTGGACTGTACACTTAGCTCATACCCGGTGCTCAGCGCTACCTCCATATTTTGATAGAACCCATTTACTCAAGTCCAAGGTAAACTTTACAAACTACCGTTCCGGATATCGTAGCTGACTCTCCTGTAATTGTCTGCAGCTTGTAGTCAACCAGCATCCACGTTGCGTTTTACCAAATCTGACCGGATGATCAAGTTCGTTGCACCTGTGCCCAGAGTAAGCACCTGGGATCGACCATTTATAGTTCCCTTTATCGTCAAGTCGTTGTTGTACCGTCCAATTTGCGAGACAGAAACTGCGGGACATTCAGTTGTGGGAACAAGTTCTCGCCCCTTAGAGCTTGTTCGTTTTAGCTTAATGCTTGCTGTTTTTGGAAGCGCCATCGTCAGTCCTTCCACGTGAGTTCGTCTTCAGTTGGCTGCGTAGTATACTGCGATTGCGGGCCATATGCCCGGGATTAGCGCAGTTGCAACACATTAAGTCCGAGCTCCTTCTTGTAAATTGAGGAAAGGACTTACTTAAGGACCCTTATTACTTTCCTCATGGTTTCCTCTATAGAGATAGGCTCTTCAACTTCAACCCGATGGGCTTGCTCAAGACAGCTGTTGTTTCTTGTGCCATCGAAAACGACAACCCTTCGGTGTTGAGTATGCTGCTCATTTCGTGGCCGGATATCATATACCTCTTATGAATGCCTGGTACTTCATCTTCCCAAGGAAGTCTGCTGTTTCTTTCACATACGCCAATGTGCCAACCGCTCAATCTCTATCGCGTATTACTGTAAGCTCTCATTTGCCTTCTGGTAGCTATTCGTCAGTACCATCTGGAGCTGTTGATAATATTCTTATTTGTTGCCTGTCCTCACTCCCATAACGTCTCTCTATTGCAGTCATGAGACCCTCGTAGTTACCCCGTTGGGCTAACTCGAACGATAGCTCGGCTGACATTTGTGACACCTGCAGTGATATTTTCGTGCTGAAGGTCCTGTAGATTTTGCTTCTCTTCCATTTTGGGAGTCATCAAGCTTTTAGCTAGAGCACATACACATATTCATCTACATCGACGCCCTCTGCTTTGTACCCAGTAGTTAAAAAGTCAAGCTGTTCCAACTCTTTCTTAAGCTGCTGAGACTTGAGTTCCTTCAACTTTACCATTTTCAAGGTCCTGTTCTTGGGACTTAAATTGTTACGAATTTTCTTACGTTAGAATGCAAATAAACCTCTTACAATAACTCCTCTGAGTTTGATTACTAGATTGCCAAATAAAAGTCACAAATGAATGGCAACACGCTTGCCTTACTCTATTTCCAACACTTTACAGTACATGTACACGTTCACCTTAAGAGTGAATCACTCTATTACTTTTTGTTTATTCGCTTACAAGTTCAACTTCCAACTGAATAACCTATGCGCATGCACCTCTGCTTATATACATAATATGTACATATTATTATATACATAAAACATACATCTCCAACAATAGCGAAGTTCCTAGTCGGTTCGCGAAACTTCACTTTTCGCTACAATATGTATGTATGTGACATTTTTAGTATCCAATTAGCTGAATTTGTATTCATATTAAGGTTATTATCGAAATGACTTCAGAATGATCGGAATTAATGGCTTATTACAATAATTATTTCCCTCGACAGGCAATGGCAATCCTCCGAGTGTATTTCTGCCATGAAAAATCTCCTCATAAAAAAATATCTGCCATTCGATTCGGCTTATAATTGTAGGTCCCTCCAGTTGTGGAACAACATCAAGACGCACAAATAGGAAGAGGTGCTTGGCCAAACACCCAGAAAACGTTTAAGCGCTAATTATATATATATTTATACATATTTATGTACTACATAGTCGGCGACCGCCGTAGCCGAATGGGTTGGTGCGTGACTACCATTCGGAATTCACATAAAGAACGTCGGTTCGAATCTCGGTGAAACATCAAAATTAAGAAAAAGATTTTTCTAATAGCGGTCGCCCCTCGGCAGGCAATGGCAAACCTCCGAGTGTATTTCTGCTATGAAAAAGCTCCTCATAAAAATATCTGCCGTTCGGAGTCGGCAACGGTAGGTCCCTCCATTTGTGGAACAACCTCAAGACGTACAGAACAAATAGGAGGAGGAGCTCGGCCAAACACCCAAAAAGGGTGTACGCGCCAATTATATATATGTATGTATATATGTACTACATAGTATTGAATACCGATTTGCAAGGTACAATACAAGGCGAATTGGGTATCTTAGGTGGAGCCATTAAAAAACAGTTACTTTATTTTTGCGATTTTGACAAGTCTGACGTCAGCTCCCTTCGCAATACATAACAAACAAATAGAGGAGAAAATATACATGTTCGAGAAAATTCAGTGAATGTCTTGGTAATATTGTGATTTATAAGATTAAAGCTGAACCAACTAACGCTAACAAAGTGCCGCGTGTTAAATTGTTAAAGCAGAAATGAATATAAAGCCTCCAAATCCAGTTTTTTGTGGAGGACGCCGTGGCTAGAAAGTATGTATGTGTGCGTATAATTTCTTGGGCTTGGTTATTTCCATTGCTTTCGCCTACTCTTCTTCTTCAAAAACAAGTAATTTTCCTTTCTTTTGTTTGTTTATAGATGGACTTTTACGACACGGTGCATTCGGAAGGCGCAATCATTTTCTCTATCATTCTTGATATTTGTATGTATACATACCAAGGCGAATTGAGTACCGCAGGTAGCGCCTTCCCAAAACAGGTACTTTATTTTTCACGATTTTGACAAGTCTGGCGCCAGGTACCTTGCCAATACGACACAAACAAACAAAAGGAGAAGAAATTACATGGTTGTGAAAATTCAGTGAATGTGTTGATAATATTCGTATTTGTGAGATTTTAACTACACAAGCTAATGAAAACGACGCACCGCGTGTTAAATTGGTAAGACAGACTTAAATATATTGCCTCCAAATATAGCTTTTTTGCGTTTGTATGCGGAAGACGCCTTAGCAAGAAAGTGTGTTTGTGTATAACTTCTTGCGTTTGATAGTTTCTATTGTTTTCACCTGCTCTTCCTTTTCTCAAACAAGCAATTCCCCTTCCTTTTATTTGTTTATTCATACGCTCTTACGACACAGCGAAATCGGAAGGCGTAACCATGTACTCTATCATTCTTGTACACATACAGTGAATGACTTAAGTCTAAACTCTACAGCATATTTGCTTATTTCCCAGAAGGTATACAATAATTGAAAAAACTGTTGATGTAGTTTTTTCAGAATTCATACTTATTCATAATTATACAAAAATTAAATTATTTTACTTGCTTTATAACAATAAAATTAACAAAACAATAAAAAAGCGGTATGACAAAAGTCTACATACATCCATCTGATTAGGTTCACTCAAGCATTGAAAAATTAGCTGTGAAGTACCTTTATTCGAAAATTTCAGTTGATAAATCGTCATTGATATTACATATATGTGATTGTTTTTTTCATGGTTTGTCATTAGTCTTGTCAAGTGGATAAAATATTGAACTCGAAAAAAAAATATCTTCTGATTCACAGAAAGAAAATAAATCTTACGAATTCGTACGAATTCAAAAACTCCAAAATTGGTTCTACATATTAACAAGATATCCAGAAATGTATTCATCCAAGAACTATTAAAAGATATCTTAATAATAGTTGATATTTCAGCAGAACATCACATAGAAAGACTCTGACATCAGAAAAAAAACCGTCGCTTTCAGCTTGAGTTTGCATTTCTGGTCTTAAGTGTTAGTTACTGATGAAAGGAAGCTCAATATATGTGTTTGGAAGTGATAGTTGGCCTTGAATATGGAGGAGAAGAAATGCGGATATTGACATGAAAAATTTGATACCTGCTGTCAAGCACGGCGGAGGTAGCGTAATAGCTTGGGGAGCTATAGCTGCATCTGGCGTTGGAAAGATGACATTTATTGAAGGAACTATGGACCAATGTTATAACATAAGTGAAATATTTTAATTTTTCTAAATTTATGAATAAATAAATATGAATTCCTAGAAGACCACATCAACAGTTTTTTCAATTATTGTATACCTTCTGAAATAGAATAATAAGAAAATGTGCTCTTGTGTTTATGTAGACTTACCATAAGTCCTTCATTGTAAGTATGTGGACAAAAACAAAAGTGTGTGTAGCGTAGTACACCTAACAAAAGTGAAACTTTCAAGGCAGACAAAGAAAGAGGGAGAGAGGTAGAGAGAAAGAATATATATCTAAATAAATTCACAACATTTGCAGAGAATACAAATAGACAAAATTTATAAAAAACGGAGAAGGGCACAAACCGTGGCAACAACGCGCCGTACAAACGCAGCGATTCGAGGACCGCAGCAACGGCAGAAGGTACCGCAAGGCAATACCAATAAATCCGACGCCGGAATGGATAGCACTTTATAGTACGCACAAGCACTAGCCAGGAAACGGAAATAAGCGCAAAAAAGTAGGCACCAAAAACAAGGGCCAAAACAAATTGGGACCACAAAACGCCCCAGCAGTAGGCGCCAAGGAAATATATATAACGCCAAAAAGTAGACATCAAAAATATATTCCTACAAGTTGTCAAAAACAAACAAGCGCCTAAAAGTAGGCAGTGTTATTTCTCTCACAACACATCTCGTTTGCTTATCTAGAAGAATTCTAGAGTAAATAGACATATGATCGAATTCCTTCGTAACAAATGCAAAAACAATTCTCTATGTATGCGCACTTGATACCCCCACTTACTTATGTATGCACTTATTTGTATTCTGAATATCCAACAAAACAATGCTTATTCGTATATTCATGTGTAAGTATACCCGCACTTTATGCTTCCACATGCCTAAGTCGCACTATGGAAAATATTAGAACAGCGGTACATATGTATATGAAAAACGATTTTTACAAATGTCGCTATTGTCATCTTTTTTTATTTTTTTCCCATAGTTTAAGGATCGAATTAAACTATCGTAAAAAAATTATTAATAAATTATATGAAATTAATTTTTCATCATTCGGCAATCTTTGTTATTTTTGGAAACGTTCAGGTGAAGCCACTTCACCTTACTACCAGCAGAGAATGTTAATGCAATGAGAAGGAGCAAATGTTAAATGAGCTTTTTTCGAGTTCTAATTTATAGATTCATAATAAGGTCATTTCAAATTCAACTATCTTCACGAGTGGGGAATTGCAGATATTTACCACGCGAGTGACGCGTGTGGAGGGTTTCTATATTTACTTACCACGCTAGGACAAGAATTCAGATATTTTCTGCGTTTACCAAACTACTGAGGAAGTTCATAAGATTTTTCGGCACACTACTAAGGAAATCGAAGCGAATAAATTTGCGATTAAGAAGGCCGCGCGGCAGTTAATTTGTGGTGCAGAAGCTAAAATCGACGGAATTATTCGTTTTGTTTTTTGACACGTATATAATTCAGGTTCATGTCCTGAAGACATTTTTTTTTTCTTACACATTGTTTTTTTACAATTCAAACCAGGAAAGTTTGGTAAAATTTTTGAGTTTATTTTAATTAAAATTTCTTTAAAATACTGTTTTTTTTTGTATTTTATAAATGGAAATTTCTTTTCAGTATAAAATAGTTCATACTGGATATAACCTGACTTTTATATAAATCAATCAAAACAGAAAATATGTACATATATCTATAATCTATTTCATCAAATCCAAATTATATTGATGAGAAAATATCATTCTAATATCCGTCCAGAAAGCCAAACGCGCATACACACATGCATATTCATATAATTACGCATACAAACTTTCAACTAACGCAGAATATGTGCATATAAAACTGCGAATCGAATAAATGAGTGATTTAGAAAAGATCATTAATAATTGTAGATTAGCGCAATCGTGAAAGACGTGTCGCATATGCAGTACTTCGTCTCATATTTGACTCAGGTTCAAGTCCTGTACACAGTTTTCTGTTCGATATTTTTATTTCATTTTTTATATTTGGTTTAATTGAAATTGATTTAAAATAGTGTATTCAGGTTTTTCTAATACCTGTTTTTTATAAATTTATTTTCTATATAACATTATTAATACTTCATTTGAATTAATTTATATGTAAAACAGCCATAATGGCAATCATATGAATATGCATTCCTATATTTAATCTCTTCAGTCAAATCTGAACTACTTACATACACATATTGATGAGAAAATATTCTAATATCCATGGATGCATCCAGAAAGCCAAACGCGCATACACGCATATGTATACAAATATATGCAAACCTTCAACGAACGCAAAATGTATGCATATAAAAAACAACAACTGCGACCGTCTTCTTGTCCGTCAGTGAAAAGATGGGATATGTATACCCTATGAGCAAAAAGAACCGGGAAGGTGATGTTGACTGTTTCCTTCGATTGCCAAGGCATAGTCCACCATGAGTACCTTCCATCGGGCCAGACAGTCAATAGAGAATATTATTTATTCGTTTTGAAACCTTAGAGAGATGCTGTGTGTTGCAAACCGCCGGAAATGTGAGCAAACAATTCTCAGATTTTGCATGGTGATAACGCGCCATCGCACTGATCAAAGAGAATACAAATCGGCCTGCCGGGAGTGTTTGGAGGACTGGGTTAAGCGTTGGCACATGTGTGTTCCTTCAGACGGGTCATATTTTGAAGGAGATAATATAAATTTTCCTTAAATTTAACTCTGTTTTGTTTAATTTAAACATTCCCGGTACTTTCTGATCATAAGGTACATATATGCGGCTTTGCGGACAGCAATGTGTGATTCGCTGGAAGTCGCATTAACTCGCGACTGTCGCACAGTTAGAAGACATATTTACATACATATAAGGGTGCATACATACATACGGAGCCGCGGCCACTCGACATGACAAAAATTTCAGATTTATCAAATATTGGCAAATAATTCCACGCGAAATATTCCAATATTGACTATTTTCGAATGGTCGCGAAAATTGGCATATGGGCGGCTCGTTTTATGAATGAAATTGAAATATGAGCTCTAACTTATGAATGAACTTTTTGTTTTGTTCTAAATTGTTCAGCGCCGTCGCTGATAGAATCATGGCCGCTGCGACTGCGTCTACGAATGTTTGTTTTTGTAGTCGCTAGGCTTAGATTTTAGCTTTGGGCGACATGCGCATGTGAGGTATGTGTTTTTGTTGTGTTCTAGAACATTTTAGAATGTGCGGTGGCAAAGCGGCCATGGCGTTGCGCTTGCTGTTGCTTTTGCGTCTATCAAAGTATTGTGTTTTTGTAAGTATAATGTTAGGAATATCGACTGGTGAAAGACAAAAGTACACGGAAGCAAGAAGGGAGCGCTGTGCTCGCGCATATACATATGCATGAATGTATGAACGTGCATGGTTGTAGTAACATATGAATACAATTATTTTGTAGGAAGTTTAGAAGGCAAGTAGGTATATATGTATGTATATATGCTAGGACATAATACATATATAGAGCAGAATTGTTTTTGCACTTGTTAGGAAGAAACTCGCTAGTGCGTATGTGTATTTGTCTTGTAAGAATGTGATGTGCTGTGACTTGTGTACATACATAAGTCAAGGTTATTTGGGCATACATGCATATGTACATATGTATGAAAGGAAGATGATGTTCTTGCGCTTGTGCATTATTGTTTTTCATATACAAATGTACATACCTACATATGTATGTAAATGCTGTCGAATACATAAACTATAAATTGACATACAATATAAAATAAGTGTTGATTTATCTTAAACCGTTTTTTTTTTCTTAATGCAAATACCTCCTATTGACATGTACATACATATTATGTATGTATATTGTCATATACCATCATTTATGTACATATAGAGTATACGTTCATTTATGAATGTATGTAATGAAAAACTTCATGAATTACTTTCAGAACTTTATTAAAATTAATTCGCGTCGCGCGCATGCACAAAACCTTGGTTCACAACGCAGGCGCAGAAATAAACGCACTGCGTATTTATCCTCCCCATGTGACTCGGCATCAATTCTCGGCGCCAATTTTTTTTTTTTTTTTTAAATGTGTTTTTTTTTAATGTAATCGTAAAAAATTTTTAATAAATTTTATGTATCCGCTTATCATTTCAAAAGTAACAAAATGGTAAAAAAATAAGCAGTCGAAGAAATAAATGCACCGCCTATTTTTCCTCGCCACATGTTAGACTCGATTTCAATTCCCAATGCAAACCTTTTTTTATTAATTTTTTTTTTTTTTAAATTCGTTTATTTTTATGTAATTAAAAAAAATTATGTAATAAATTTTACGTATTCGCTTATTATTTCAAAAAAAATACAAAAATAGTAAAAATTTAATTAGTTTAATGTATTTATCCTCCCCACGTGACTCGCCATCAATTCTCGGTGCAAATTTTTTTTTTTCGTTTTTAAATTTTTTTTTTTAATGTAATCGTAAAAAAATTTTTAATAAATTTTATGTATCCGCTTATCATTTCAAAAGTAACAAAATGGTCAAAAAATAAGCAGTCGAAGAAATAAACGCACCGCCTATTTTTCCTCGCCACATGTTAGACTCGAGTTCAATTCCCGGTGCAAGCTTTTTTTTATAAATTTTATTTTTTAAAATCGTTTTTTTTTAATGTAATTGAAAAAAAAAAAATTATGTAATACATTTTACGTATTCGCTTATTATTTCAAAAATACGAAAATAGTACAAATTTAATTGGTTTAATGTCGAGGTGAGAAATGTGTTGTGTGTTGAGGTGAAAGATGTGTGGTGTTTCTAATTTTTGTGTGGGCAAAAGTCAGTGAGGTGTCTATAAACTCGGTGTGCTAAATGACCTTATTACAAATCTTTCAGATCTCAATTGTACTAAAAAAAGCTTACAGTAACATTTGCACCTTCTCATTGCATTAACATTCTCTGCTACCAGAGTTACTACATTTAAAGTGATTTTAAGGCCATACCAAATGTTACTGTGAGCATTTTTTAGTACAATTGAGATTTGAAAGATTTGAAGTAAGGTAATTTAGCACACCGAGTTTATAGACACCTCACTGACTTTTGCCCACACAAAAATTAGAAACACCACACATCTTTCACCTCAACACACAACACATTTCTCACCTCGACATTAAACCAATTAAATTTTTACTATTTTCGTATTTTTGAAATAATAAGCGAATACGTAAAATGTATTACATATTTTTTTTTTTTCAATTACATTAAAAAAAAACGATTTAAAAAAAAAATGTATAAAAAAAAGTTTGCGCCGGGAATTGAACTCGAGTCTAACATGTGGCGAGGAAAAATAGGCGGTGCGTTTATTTCTTCGACTGCTTATTTTTTTACCATTTTGTTACTTTTGAAATGATAAGCGGATACATCAAATTTATTACAAATTTTTTTACGATTACATTAAAAAAAAAAAAATTTAAAAACGAAAAAAAAAAAAATTTGCCCCGAGAATTGATGGCGAGTCACGTGGGGAGGATAAATACGCAGAACGTTTATTTCTGCGCCTGCGTTGTGAACAAAAGGTTTTGTGCATGCGCGCGACGCGAATAAATTTTAATAAAGTTCTGAAAGTAATTCATGAAGTTTTTCATTACATACATTCAAAAATGAACGTATACTTTATATGTAAATAAATGATGGTATATGATAATATACATAAGTACATAATATGTATGTACATGTCAATAGGAGGTATTTGCATTCAGAAAAAAAAGAACGGTTTAAGATAAATCAACACTTATTTTATATTTTATGTCAATTTATAGTTTATGTATTCGACAGCATTTACATACATATGTAGGTATGTACATTTGTATATGAAAAACAATAATGCACAAGCGCAAGAACATCATCTTCCTTTCATACATATGTACATATGCATGTATGCCCAAATAACCTTGACTTATGTATGTACACAAGTCACAGCACATCACATTCTTACAAGACAAATACACATACGCACTAGCGAGTTTCTTCCTAACAAGTGCAAAAACAATTCTGCTCTATGTATGTATATATACCCACTTTATGTCCTAGCATATATACATACATATACGAGTGTACCTACTTGCCTTCTAAACTTCCTACAAAATAATTGTATTCATATGTTACTACATCCATGCACGTTCATAAATTCATGCATATATGCGCGAGCACAGCGCTCCCTTCTTGCTTCCGTGTACTTTTGTCTTTCACCAGTCGATATTCCTAATATTATAATATACTTACAAAAACACAACACTTTGATAGACGCAAAAGCAACAGTAAGCGCAACGCGATGGCCGCTTTGCCACCACACATTCTAAAATGTTCTAGAACACAACAAAAACACATACCTCACATGCGCATGTCGCCCAAAACTAAAATCTAAGCCTAGCGACTACAAAAACAAAATACATTCGTAGACGCAGTCGCAGCGGCCATGATTCTATCAGCGACGGCGCTGAACAATTTAGAACAAAAACAAAAAGTTCATTCATAAGTTAGAGCTCATATTTCAATTTCATTCATAAAACGAGCCGCCCATATGCCAATTTTCGCGACCATTCGAAAATAGTCAATATTGGAATATTTCGCGTGGAATTATTTGCCAATATTTGATAAATCTGAAATTTTTGTCATGTCGAGTGGCCGCGGCTCCGTATGTATGTATGCACCCTTATATGTATGTAAATATGTCTTCTAACTGTGCGACAGTCGCGAGTTAATGCGACTTCCAGCGAATCACACATTGCTGTCCGCAAAGCCGCATATATGTACCTTATGATCAGAAAGTACCGGGAATGTTTAAATTAAACAAAACAGAGTTAAATTTAAGGAAAATTTATATTATCTCCTTCAAAATATGACCCGTCTGAAGGAACACACATGTGCCAACGCTTAACCCAGTCCTCCAAACACTCCCGGCAGGCCGATTTGTATTCTCTTTGATCAGTGCGATGGCGCGTTATCACCATGCAAAATCTGAGAATTGTTTGCTCACATTTCCGGCGGTTTGCAACGCACAGCATCTCTCTAAGGTTTCAAAACGAATAAATAATATTCTCTATTGACTGTCTGGCCCGATGGAAGGTACTCATGGTGGACTATGCCTTGGCAATCGAAGGAAACAGTCAACATCACCTTCCCGGTTCTTTTTGCTCATAGGGTATACATATCCCATCTTTTCACTGACGGACAAGAAGACGGTCGCAGTTGTTGTTTTTTATATGCATACATTTTGCGTTCGTTGAAGGTTTGCATATATTTGTATACATATGCGTGTATGCGCGTTTGGCTTTCTGGATGCATCCATGGATATTAGAATATTTTCTCATCAATATGTGTATGTAAGTAGTTCAGATTTGACTGAAGAGATTAAATATAGCAGATGCTTTCCATTTCAATTCAACCAGGCTATTAGGGTCATGTTCGTCGATTTCGATGTAACTCAAATATGTTGCTCTCTGGTCAAAATAATGAGACACGTATTTTTTTGTTCGCCCGAAAAAATTTTTTTTCAAGAGTTATCGGCAATTTTGTTTTTCGGCTCAAACTCGATTTTTTTTAATTATATAAGAAATTTTTTTTTTAAATGCCCATAACTTAATCAAAAATGAACCGATTTTAATAATTCTGGGTTCAAAATGATCGTCATTACTTACAGGAGCGACTTAATGTAGAAAAAATTGCAAAAAAGTAGTTGAAAATTTTTTATTTAGCAAAAAAGAAAAAAAATTGAGATTTTTTCGAAATTCAATATTTCAAAAAGTGTATTTTTTTTTTATGACTTTTTCTAAATCAAGAAGACACCTCAAACTTCAATTGAGCAGAATGCCCAGTAGCTAAAATGAGTTGTTTTTGAGTAATGAATTTTTGAGTAAAAAACCTGTTTCGCACTTTTTGTTTTTTGCAAAATAAAAAATTTTCAAATACTTTTTTGCAACTGTTTCTACATGAAATCGCTCGTGTAAGTAATGACGATCATTTTGAACCCAAAATTATTAAAATCGGTTCATTTTTGACTAAGTTATGAGTAATTAAAAAAAAATTTCTTATATAGATTCTTTCCATTTCAATTCAAAAGGGCTATTCGGGTCATGTTCGTCGAATTGTAAAAAAAAAATGTGCGCGAAAAAAAATATAACTCAGGACTTGAACCTGAATTAAATACGTGCCAAAAAACAAAACGAATAATTCCGTCGACTTTAGCTTCTGCACCACAAACGAACTGCCGCGCAGTCTTCTTAATCGCAAATTTATTCGCTTCGATTTCCTTAGTAGTGTGCCGAAAAATCTTATTGATCTGATTTTTCACTCTGGTAAGCGTGTTGATTTCTACTAAGTGGACTTCTCGGCAATACACCCACTCGAATATGTTTCTGCACTACTCGTTCTAGACAAGAAAAACCTTATCTATTCTCTTGACACTATCCGACTAGCAATATGCCAGCTGCACCTAGAGGTTCCACCGTTGTTACCGTTATTGTTCATGCCACTTTCCTCTTCAGAGAGAGTTCTACTACCCGGAAAATGAGTTTCGAGTAGAGCATTAAACGTTTTCGATTTGGAAATAGTGTATGAACCATCAGGTTTTCGAATGGAATCCAGGCTTACTAAGCGGGCTAGATGAAGGACCTTACAAAGTCTCGCTGTTTCCCTCATTTCTTCGACGTTACTGCAGAAATTTCTACAGGATTCAAGTTTGGCTTTCCGTACGTCTTTCTTATATTCTCTCTGTATAAGTCGATGATTAGCCAGTCCTCTTCTGTTTGGGTCCTTAAGGCCTTAGTAAGAAGTTTTATGGACGGTACACGAAGCTTCGACAGTTCAGGGTTCCACCAAGGAACCGCTTTCGCCTGTCTACTTTGCCTGAGTGGGCACAGTTCCTTAAAGAAATTGATTAAAGTACCTTCTAATTTCTTAGTAGCATCTTCAATCATTTCTGCTGATTTGAGTTTTTCCAGGTTTGGTAATCGCTCTGTTACAAGCTGTTACCTGTCCCAGTCCACATTTCGAGGATTCCTACCGGAAGGTATATTGTATCAATTTCCAGTCGGAATTCGATAAGACGATGATCAGAAAGAGAGTCCTCTTTCAAACCCCGCCATCGGTTGATTTGATTTCCAACTGACATATTGGTAAGTGTTAAATCAATCATCTCTTGTCTCCTTTTGGTCACAGAAGTTGGTTTGTTACCAGTGTTTTGAATGATCAAATCGGATGACAGGATAAAATCCAGTAACTTGAGAGCTCTGGGGTTGTATTTGCTGCTTCCCTATACAATGTTCTGTGAATTTGCACGACAGCCCACTATTAGCCCCACATTATTGGATTCTACATACTTGACTACTTCTCTTAGCTCCCTCGAAGGAGGTGGCTGTGAAGAGTCGTAGGGTAGGTAGGCCGAGACTATGATAGCTTCGACAGTGTTCCCACTCTTCCAGTACTTTATTTTTGCAACAACGATATCCCCGGAGCATAGCTCTTTTAAAATCGTGTGTTGGATCAACCTCGGCATGATAATACATGCTCGCGGTCTCACATTCCCTTCACAATGAAGCATTTGCCCCCACGACATAGCACCTAGATCACAGATACGCTTGTGACATACCAATGTTTCTTGTATTAGTATTATGTGTGGGTTAGTTTGCAGTTTTGGATGCCTACGGCACAGGAGAGCGGTAGACGCTTTGCTATGCTGCAGATTTATCTGTGTAAATATTACTTCAGTCATGAGACTGAGTATATTAACGGTTTGTCCTCCACCTTATCCTCCACCCGTACTTCGAAGGACCCCTTGAGGAACCCAAGATCGATACCCAGCACCAAGTAGGAACCCGCCTCCGAAGTGGTAGCGGATTTCTGCCTGGTGCTCGAATACACTCTCTAGTACCAGCCTTTCTTTCCTACTCTCAACAAGAATGAACTTGCTGTTTTCGCCGGCAGGAATTTTTGTTTTTCCCGCCATTCTCGGGAAAAAGCATTGGAACAGTGCACCTTTACGATGCCGTCCACCATGCTTTTACCGTCGAAAGTTGGCGCGTCTTTCGACTCACCGATAGCTTTCCAAAGATAGCTGTCAAGATAGTCTTGTTGCCCTTTGGACAGTAGACGTCTTGTTTGTCGGTATGTATCTCCACCGTCATTGCCTTTCCTGCCATTCTCGCGAATGATTCGCCAGACGTTGACGGCAGAGTGTCATTCGACATTTGAGGTCCCTTAGCTTTTGCCTTGTCAGGTAAAGCTTTATCTGCCTTGGATTGGATCGAGGATACAGGCATTTCCGAATTCCGTCTCTCGACTTTCCTCTTCTATGCCTTTCTTCTCTTTCCGGTCGTTGGCACTGAACCCGTTTCGTTTCCGGAAGAGTGCAACGTTACTGAGGAATCCTCTGTTCTGCCACGCTTTCCCGTTTCCATTACAGGTGTCGGAGTTGACGGAGCGTAAGAACCTACCTTAGCTGATGCTTCGGCTTTCTTCGCCTTCTGTCTTCTTCGTTTGATCTGCCTTGCGGATAGACCACACCTGCTTTCGTAACTCCAATAACTTCAGTCTTTTTACCGGTACTTACCTGATTCGCACCAGGTTTGACCGTTGTCAAAGACTTACTCGGTACCAGAGATCCATCTGAGTCTACTGAGAGATTGTCCGCCATCTGTTTATCTTCCACAACTAGTTCAGTTGCTTCGGATCGTTTGGGCGACGGTGTATTGCTCACACTCACCCGGCTCTCCATTGGCATAGCCAATGTGCCAAGTTTCACCACTAATAGTTCGCTTCCTCCGGAATCCTGGGTGTCAATTCCGGTCATAGGGGGTGTGGGGTTCGGGCTGCATATCCGATGCCCGGGCCGTCGATTGCTCGATCGACGGGAGGATTTCCCGAAAGTGGGTTACCTCGTGCAGAGAGATCCTTGTTTAGCCTCCACATTGTAAGAAAGAAATGCATTTTATACTTCCTGCCAGGTTGTCGGTGCGGTAATCTCCACATAGTACTTGGATGGCCACCAATTCTGCCGTTCCGTGGATGGGTGGATACCCAATTTTTATATGGAGTTGCCCTCTTAGTTCGTGGTAAGCTAATCTCCATAACATGGGGCTAAATCACCACTTAAGCCTCAGAAAAGAAGAAAAAAGCACATCCGTATTCATGGAGTAAGATTTGAACACATTTACAAAGCTTATCTTCAGGGACTACGTTCGATAAGAGAAGGAAACAATGAGAGCAGCAGACCGTAAAGTAAAGACCTTATACTCGGATCTAATAGAAAAATCAGAGCAGAAACCTATTCTAACGGATGAAGAAGCATTAAGTGTTTTAATTGATTTAAATTTAACAAAAGCCCAATATCAATTCCTAAGAAACTTAACTAACGAACGACACTCTTTTATATTTCCACCATATTACAAAGTGCAAGCAATTAAACAAACCTGCAATCCGCCAGTCTCATCAATAGAAGTAACAAACACAAGTGCAAAAAAAGTGAAGTTGAATCACATAGCGGGCGACCGCTATTAGAAAAATGTTTTTATTAATTTTGGTTTCACCGAGATTCGAACCAACGTTCTGTCTGTGGATTCCGAATAGTAATCACGCACCAACCCATTCGGCTACGGCGGCCGCCTGGTGCTGAAACCACTTAACTCATTGTCATCGCTGAGAGCAAAGTGACGGTACCACGATAGGCGCCATCTCATTATTCTTTCCATCATGCTTTGGTGTCAACTGATGAGTTCGTTAAAAAAAACTGCATAAATACGAAGCATATCTTATGCTATAAGCACATTAAAAAAGAGACAAATGTGGGCTCTCATAGGCACATCAACTTTAAGTTGGGGACTAGTTAGCATAATTTCGATAAACTGCTTAAGCCGGAGATGTGGCCTGTTAACGTACATATCTATTCGCCTATTTAATTTTTTACGCAAGCAAGAGAATCAACCGCCTCAGAATTAGTTGCCCGCGCCAGGCTAATAATGGAATAAATATCTATGATATTATGAAAACCCGTCCGGAATAAGAAGTAAGTCCGATGAAGTGCGATTGCTGTGTTCATGTTGTGTGCAATATGTTGTTGTGGTTATAACTGCGACTTGGCTCAACTCAAACTTTTTTGATGCAGAGTTTCGCGATCCGAACCTTTATTTACTTTTCCATAAGGACAGAGATGCTGTTAAAACTTGATGTAGCAGAGGGGCGGTGTTATGATTACAGTCTGCTGTAAACGTCACGCATCACTTATTCAATTGCAAGAGACTGATATTACATTGGACCAGCTATGCGTGCGAATACGTGGTTCGCATAGTTTTCTTTATATTTGTGCTTCTTATATTCCACCCTTAAGTTATGAGTGTTTGTATAAGTCGCTTGTTAACAATGTGTTAGCCCTTCGGCATGTTATTGATGACATCTAACACCATCAAATATCAATAGTCCTATTGAATATGCCCTACTGGGCATAGGCATGGGTTTAACTCAGATTAATGGGTAAACTAAAAGTATGAGTCCTACCGTGTAAGTGAGTAATTTTGCCGTGTGTTATTTCCAAATTCTTGATACCGCTTTACGTGAAATTGATTGGGAAGTGTCTTTAGGCAATATTGAAGTTGCAGAATGCTTTAAGATATTTAAGGCTTTAGGCGTGTAAATTATAAGTTTCCTCGGTGCACGAAAGAACTCAAACATCATAAAAAATTGAGAAATAAGTTTTTTAAGAAGTTCAAGTTAACTGAAGAAACCCGCTTTTATGATTTTTTTATTTTCCACATGAATAAATGAAGTGATTTTTTATAAAATTATGTACATACAATAATAGTGGATAATATTATTATTCATTTACTTCTGAAATTTGTACATTAATCGATGTTTTAATAGCCTGTAAATTTTGTATTGATCGTACAATAGCAATAGTGTGTACAATTGGTTTGTGGTAACTGAAATAGAATATGTATATACATATGTTCTTGACTCGATTGTGTCGATATAGCGAAAAAATATGGCATCTATTCCTGTTCCTGATTTTGTTATTGAAATATTGCGGTCATTACTTATTTGTAAATTCAGTTGATGTTCTAAAGATTCTATTAATTTCATGGAAGTATCCGATGCAAAATTTACATTGACATATCCAGTTGAGGAAGAAGTTTACCACCATTATGAGTGTATTTTAATAACAAGCCATGTAAAAATGCGATAATGTCGTTGATATGTGACTTCGGAGTTATGTAGACACCCACAATTACTATGTTTTGTGCATTTATTGCACGGCACACAGAAATATAAATATCACCGACATCTTCTGCTATAGCTGCATTTGATGTTGACTGTACAGCGGTAAATCGTAAGTGTGATGTGAGGACATTCACGGTATCATTTTTGTTGTGGTAGATAGCGACTCCTCCGGTTCCAACATTACTTCTTTTACACTGGATGATGCAGTTAAAATTCGGTAAACTGATTTCCTCGCAACCAAGTCTCATGAAAAACTACCACATTGCATTTCTCCATAACTGAATTCAATACGTCAGTAGCATGATCACGTAGACTTTGACAATTAAAAGAGGATATCGACAATCCTTCTCTTTGTGGTATACATTGAATCATTTGTTGATCAAGAGTTTCCAAACAATTCATTGACAGTCTTCGAAATTTCGCTTGCAATGATGTCATTTTTGTTAATGGTTGTTGATGTAGCAGTAACTTTGCCCTGTCAGTGTAGTGTAATCACCGGTCGTCTTCCTCTAGCTCATCTAACGGTAGGCCCAGGAAACTAGCTGTTTCGACGGGTTGGGTCTAGAGGGAGAGGGGTGTTAGATGGGTGGGTTAGATGGGGCATATGAAAAGGTAGTTAGTGTCGAGCGGGGTGCCTTCACATGCTGGACATATGTTTAGTATGCGGGGTCGATTCTGGATAAGTAGGAGTTTAACCTGCTACAGTATCCGGAATGTAATTGTGCCAAGGTTACGTGGGACTCTCGAGGAAGTTGGAGCTCTTTGTCTGCGATTGGTGGTAGTTGGACTCCGATTACGGCATTCGGATATCGGGAGCTTAAGATGGTGGTGAGAGTCTCCCGATAAATGTCGTTTACGGCCTGTCTGTACACTGCCCGATCCAGTAGCTGTCTGTCTGTTTTGTCTTGGATCTCGTCCGCATAGTTGAGGAAATGTGCCTGGGAGGTGGCTCAGGCTCAAGAAGGTGTCTGCATGGGTGAGGCCTGCGGTAACACCCTAGCAGAAACTGCTTGCTGAGCAGTTTGTTATGCTCCTTAACAGGCAGCATAAGAGCCTCATCGTGTAGGTGTTGTATCGGTGACATTATAATACATCCTGTCGCGGTCCTTAATGCAGTGTTTTGGCAGGTTTGAAGCTTCGTCCACTGCGAATCACTGATTCCAGGTGACCAGACAGGTGCAGCATAGTTCAGAACCGGTCGGCGGTTGTATACGCTGAGAAGGAGAGCAAGCTGTCAAAGGTAACTCCCAATAGGGAGGCTGAAAGGCTGGCGAGGTAGTCGTTAACCTTGGAGCATAGGCCATCAATGTCATTGCCCGACGCCATTATCGTGCAGTCGTCGGCGTATGAGACCAGGGAGACTCTCTGAAGTGGCTGGGGCAGTTTCGAAATATAGAAATTAAAAAGAAAGGGTGAAGGGACATTATCCTGTGGTACTCCTTGCTTTATTTTCCTCAGTTTAGATGTTTGGACTCGAAATATCACCGACGAATGACGACCACTCAGGTCGACCTTTTCAGCCCTGGCGGGAGTGTCGACTGTAAAATGTCATCTAGTAGCGTGGCGTAGCTGACCGTATCGAAAGCCTTTTTTAGATCCAACGCTACTAGGACAGTCCTCTCGCAGGGGCAGTTTGGGTTGAGACCGCGGTTTACCTGGGTGCTTATGGCGGTGAGTGTCATGGTGGTGCTATGCACTCTTCGGAAAGATTTAGATTTAGGGGTCTTCTTTGATTCTAAACTTAATTTTACCGCGCACCTAAATTATGCCATTTCCAATTCACTTGCTATGCTCGCTTTTGTTAGACGTCACTCATCGCACTTCACTGACCCATATACTCTTAAGATTTTATACTCTGCGTTTGTGCGGTCCACATTAGATTATGCCTCTTTTATTTGGAGACCTTATCATGCAGCCCATATAAATCGAGTGGAGAGGGTTCAAAAAATTTTTGTGCGTTTCGCGCTACATTCACTCAATTTCTCAGAACCCAAACCATCATACGACTCGCGCTGTCGTTTGATTAGTCTCTGTCCATTAAGTGACAGAGGTACGTTTCAGGCAGCTTCTTTTATCTTCGATCTCGTTAATGGACAAATTGACTGCCCGTTTCTTTTAATATAGAAATAATACATTTTAATGTTCCTTGCAGAAATTTTCGCCGTTGCAAAATTTTTCATGTTGGCTTTAGGAAGACATTAGATAGTGCTAATGCGCCTCTCGTTAGAACGCTGTCTGACATTAACTATCTTGCCTCCCTTTTGGATTTAGACTTTTCCAGGGCGAAACATGTATTTAATAATACAATTTCTTTGTTAGAAATCCAAATAATTAGCGAGTATATATTTGTTAATTTAAGTTCCTAAGCTTTAATTTTGTTAATTACTTCTATATAAATACTCTTAGTTCTATGTAGTCTGTAAGAAACTTTGTATTTCTTGACTTACTAAAATTCAATAAATGAAACCCTGCTGGTGTGAGGCAGAGGTAGGGTGTTTCGTAAAGAGTGGGAGTAGAAGGGCCTCAAGAGTCTTCACTACTGGGGAAAGGAAAGTTATCGGGCGATAAGACTGCCCTTGGCTAGCGGAATTCCCAGGTTTCAGTAGTGGAACCACTCTCCCTAATTTCTACTTATCAGGAATGATGAGAGTGGCCATAGACAAATTGAATACCTTGGTGAGTTATTCTACTCCCAATGGACCCAGCTTTTTCAGCATCAGCATGTTTAGTCCGTCAGGGCCAAAGGCTTTGGATGGTTTCATGTGTTTGATGGCCCCCTGAACCTCATCGCTAGTGAAAGCAAGTGGTGCACTGTTGTATGCCAGTTTGTGCGGCCGTCTGGTAGCACTACGTTTGGATCTGTCGGCCGGAGGATGCAGACTAAATTGTCGTTGTGCTTCGTCGGGTTCGACAGGGACCTTACGATGGACCAGAGCTTGCTCACACCCGAGGTGAAGTTGCAGGACTTCAAATGCTCTTCCTATTTGTTCCGCTTATGTCGGGTTACTAGTTGCCGTATCTCGGAATTGAGATCCTTTATCCGAGGATCCCGGGATCGGCCTGGCGTAGGCGATCACGCTCGTTCGCCAGAACAGCTGTTTCAGCTGGGAAATTAGGACGTATGTCCCGGAGCCTTCCAGCGGGTATGAAGCGAGCCGAGGTGGCTGTGAACGCCTTGCGGAATGCGCGCTCGCTTGCGCGCACATTGGATAGAATGGGGAGAGCGGCGAAGATGTCTTCAGTAAATTCTGGTCGAATCAGCTTTGTTAAAGTTGATGTATGGCCGGTGATTCGCGTAAACAAAGTCGACAGGTTTCTCGATCGAGATGATAATGGGTCTGATGCAAGCGATAGCATAGGTCGCCAGGTTATGCTATTTATCAGGCCTGCGCTAACAATTGTGATGTCAGGGAAGCTGCTGCAATTGCCCACTACCCTAGTGGGGGCGTCGTCGTTTACAGTGCTGAATGTCGAATAGTCTATCTGCTCTGCCAATAGCTGTCCCCTCCGATCATTTGGCAGGCTTGAATGACAAACACCGTGATGCGCATTAAAGTCACCTACTACCAATCGGTTTTCACCCCTGATGAGCGCAACAACATAAGGGTGATATCCTGCCGGGCAACAGGTGACAGGGGGTTTGTAAATATTATAGATTTCGAGTTCGGCATTGCCTGACCGGACAGGTATTCCTTGACATTCTAAGGTGCTGTCCCTGCGGCCGATGCCTTCATCGATGAGACGATACTGCACTGTATGGTGGACTGTAAACGCTAAGCCTCCACCGTTGTCTCGCTCGCGATCCTTTCTGTGCGTGTTGTAGCCGTCCCTGGTGATCAGGGGAGAGCTAGCGTGCAGTTACTCGTAAGTCCGTTGCAGTTCAGTTGTAAGAGTTCAAAACTCCTCGGGAGTGTGATCGTAACTCGGGGGTGAGGGACGCGTGGTGTTGTCTGCGTTGGTCCTGCTGTGCGTTCCACAAATGTTGTTGTGGACAGACGGCCGCGCTGCAGGGGGCGGTTGCGGCCGCAGAGCTCTGCAGCAGGGGGCAACGAAGTCGCGTGTCCACTCACGGGTGGTGCGCAGGCCAGAGCACCTCCCAAAGTGGCAACAGCCATTGCAAGAATTGCACTGGACTGTTGTCAGGTTCCGGGGGACCCTAGTCTGACACACGGAGCAGACGGTGCGGTGGACCAAGAGCTGCTGGTTTGCCCCCACACTGGGATAGGTGCAGGAGGGTTGCGGGTCAATGGGGGAGTTGTGTTGCGCCGGAGGGCTCCTTACCGTTAAGGTATTGGTGGCGGCAGTTTGAAGTGCCGGCACTGAGGACGGCAGCGCCGTTGAGGCAGGGGCCGCCTGATGGCGGGAGCAACACGTGGCCACATACCTTGTGGCCTGTTCAGGTCTTAAGATGGCACCAACCGAGGTGATGTTCGGGAGGAGCCGTTTGCGGCATATGCAGCAGTAAAATACCTCTGGTCTAGGGTTGGCTCCGACGCCAGCCCTGAAGAGAAGTATTTGGAGCAAACGGGCTACAAGGGATTGGTCCTGTGACGAGAGATTGGGGGTGGGATACGGTACACTAGACAGTACTAGTTTACTGGGGTGGCAGCCCTTGGTCGAGAAAAACCCGAGTCATTCCGTTAACGTAGAACCGGCTGCCATGGTCTTGTTGATGGTCTCCGGCCATGGTAGAATCGCAAATCATCATTGCGTGTAATTATAAATAATCCATCAATGGAACTAACACGTGACAGTGCGACATACACTAGCGATTGTGACTGCTTTTATCGTATTCATAGACTATTTCAGAATATATACCGCCCTGAGATTTGTGTATGGTACTGACACATGCACAAACTACAGGAAAATTTGTTCGTTTTGCATTTATAATTTTATTGTGATTTAATGGTATTGTTCAGCTACGTCTAGCCATCGGTACTACTGTTTTACTAATATTGTTAGCTATCATATGTGCACTGCATTTCTTTCGAAGTTTTTGTCCGGTTTTCGGAGCATCATGAAAGTCAAGCCGTACAAAACTTACTTCTTCAGCGTTGTCATAATCAATATGCACTAGTTTACCAACGGCGCCACTTACTAAGCCATCGGCTGCATCAATATTCGTCGTAATTCTGTAGTACACATTTTTCACAAATTCTACGAAGCACCACATAAAGCGGAGAAAGAGAGCTCACGGCATACAATACATTTCGTGACGGTTTTTCGTAACTACTATTTCTAAATACAATTTGGTTCGAAATAAAAATATGTTACATGTATTTGTTGTATGAAGGGATAAAGACCATGTTTGTTTATCATTGTTATTGTTTGTTTGCAGTGTACCTGTATGTATGTACTGTATCTGTGTAGTGTATGTGTCAACCAGAGAACTGCACCGGTTGAATGTAAAACATTCATACGCTTCGCTTGAACAAAAAAACAGGCCTTTGCGTTCAAACGATCGAACTTGTTCAAATAAGTTATTGCCATTGTTTATTTCAGCTCAATCAAATCATGTGCTGCGTTTTAGCTCTCCGATGTTATCATCAATCGTCTTCATAGCAGCCGTTTCGGGTATTTGCTCGTTCGGCTGTACATTCATTTTTTTGAGCAAGAATAAAAGGGCTATAGAGCCAAATGAGCCGGTTTGAACACGTATGATCCCGCATGAGTTTTTGCGTGTAACGATAGCAAAGTAAAAGCAAAATTTTAAAGCAAAAACACTATATTTTCATATATGTTTTTTTTTCTTAAAACTTATAATAATCGTTTGACATTATTTTACAACGGCTGAAACCAACTAATCCTTTCAAATACGAAACGCAATTTACAGCGTACATTGTACGCCAACGCTCGTTTGCTCGAACATGTGCTATTTACAATAATGACAATTACTTCTTTGAACAAGTTTGATCGTTTGAACGCAAAGGCCGATGCTAATTTCATTCAATGCTGCTTTTTGTTTAATGATTAGATTTGAGCCGAAGTCATTAGATCATACGTGTTGACTGAGCTGAACTACGCGTTCGCCTGCATGAGCTGACTGCACTTGACCAAATATTTTGATTCAATTGTCTGAATGTGAGCAAGAAATTTAGCGTATGAACAACTCAAGAAAACAGTGAGCCATGCAGATCTCTGGTGTCAACGTCGTTAA
This sequence comes from Anastrepha obliqua, assembly GCF_027943255.1. Taxonomy (NCBI): domain Eukaryota; kingdom Metazoa; phylum Arthropoda; class Insecta; order Diptera; family Tephritidae; genus Anastrepha; species Anastrepha obliqua. The sequence goes on from NC_072897.1 coordinate 62,012,180, forward strand.
CTCTCCACGGTTTTTTAAATGAAATGTCAACATTTCAAATCTGCTGTAGTCGGAGTAGTTCGGCTTCATATGCTCTTTGGAATATTAAGCGTCTCTTTTCCTATAGGTTGTCTGTTCGGTTGAAGTTCGTATTTATGTAAAAGGCATATTTCGCATATGTTTGTCTCCGTACTGCACTTTTTTTTTGGTTTGGCCAGTAGTAGTTTAAAAATATCTCTTGAGCATTGTTTTTGTAATTTCTATGAGCTCTCTTGTGAGTTTGAATAATAATCTCTTTTTCTCTATCGATATTCGTAATATCAGTAAGGAGTGTTTGTGCTTGTACGAACGTACAATTTGGAAATGTACGAATAATATATTTTCCAAGGTGAAATATTTCTTTATTTTCTACCCTTAAAGCGTTTGTAACGTTTGGTCTGACTACTTCCTTCAACTTGTTGCATAAAATTTGTGAATCGTTGGAATACATGTATATTCTGTGTCTAAAATGGTCGGAAAATATTGTCTGAGATACGGTTTCTTTTTCTTTATTGGTTTTTATATTAGTTATTTGGTTTTTGAACGAGTTGAATGGTTGTTTCACTTTTTTCATTATTTCTGTTGGTGAGCTTTGTGCCGAATGGGCTGAGCAATCCGTTGAGGTGTTTATTTGTTGTCGAGAAAGTGCATCTGCTACAACATTTTGATGACCAGGTTTGTAAACTAATTTTGCTCCGTACTCCTCTATCGGGTATCGGGTGCCGATGTGTAATTGTGTGGGAATTTATTTTCTCAAAGTCAACAACCATCCGTCTCTTGGGTCTGCCTTGGTCATCGGTGCCCTTTTTAGGAACGGTCCATATAGGGGAATTATACGGGCTTTTGCTTGGTTGAATAATTCCTTCTTTAAGTAATTTATTTACAATTACAAATATATGACAAATTTCATTATAACTCTCATTATCTAAGGTGTAATTAATTTTTTGTTCTTCAATCCTCTTTTTATATTTCAGGTTATAATCAAATAAATTTACTTCTGCTTTTTTACAAGTAATCCCTGTTCACCTAAAATCATATCGTAGTCGTTTAGTTCGTCAATTTCATAGAAATATAAGTGGTGTCCGAATAGTGTAATAACTTTTTTTATTTTATTTCTGAGTTTCCATGCAATGTTTTTGTGTATGTTGGCCTAATTTGGACGGATTTCCCTATATCACAATTGAAACAATATAATTATTTGTTGCTCCTGTATCTACTAAAACTGTTACTGGTTTGCCAGTCATACCGCATTTTGTTACAATGCATGGCAAACCTTTTACATGCCTAAAAAAGTGCTTCCTGTTTCAAATTTGTCACAGTCTAGATTTTCTACTCTATTTTCTTTTTCGATTGTATGATTTATTCTCTGTAATTTCTGAGGATTTATGTTTTGATTTGACGGAACTCTGTCTCTCTTAAATGGGTTATTATATTTACCATTATCTGTGGTCCGAACGAGTTCCCTTGAGTTGTCGACTTCCATGGGTAGTGGTCTCTGCGGCTGCTGTTGGTGCTCAAATCGCTGATCATTCCCGTATACCTGTATCCCTGGATTATATCGATGTTGCCTGTCTTCATATCGTAGTGCTGAACGATTTTCGGGATAATGATGACGTGCTGGATTTAATCGCTGCGGCTGTATATCAAACTGTTGATTCACATTGCCTTGGTATATTGTACATGCAATGCCATAGGCTGCCTCCAAGTCTTTTGGGCTATTGCTGTATAATGTTCCACTAGTGTATTTGCTGTTTAGCCCTAGTATAAAAGTAAGCACAGCTTCTTCATTGCTGCATTGTTGTGACTAGCAGACATCTCGATTTTAGACATTCAGCCTTGCTGACCTCACTGTGAAATTCAGACAATGTACGTCTTTCTTGAACTATTCTCTTCATATCGTCTTTTTTTTTCGGTAGGAGGTTAAAATCAAAATGTCAGAAACATCATCAAAGGCGTCGTCGCACCAGTGGTATGTGGGGCTTGCTCCCACTAACACTATAACATTCCTCCTCCTCGGCTGATTTCCACCCGGGGGCCGCTGTAAACATTTCATCAAGGTGGAGCCGCGTTTATGTCTATTGACACAACCAGGTATCTGCGTCCAGGTCCTTCTCTTGTGGACGTATGGAGATCTTACGTCAGCGATGGTATCCACTCCCCCCACTGTTTTCATACGTGGTTCTGGAGGAAATGGAACATTGGAAAATTTGCGATAGCGCAGTTTTTACGAACTATCGTCTTGTCTTCTGTATGATATTATTGTGAGTGATTCACTCAAGTGTCTGTGTTTGTCGTCATTCTGTCCGGAAACAGTTCATCTCCATTCCGTAATTGCAACTGTAGTTGCTGTTGCTGGGTCTTGCGCTCCCATTCGATGAATTGGAGTCGTAGCATAATTTTTCCAGCAAACGCTCGAACCGCCACCCATTTAGCACTGGATGAGCACATGTCCTGTACGATGTCATTAGGACTAGCTGAGTGTCCCAAAACCCTTTCGAGTATTGCACGTTCTCGTGCGAAGCGATCACAATGAAAAGCCACGTGTTCCGCGATTTCGATTGCATTAGGACAGCTTGGGCAGAGTGGGTTTTCTGCCAGCTGAAAGCGGTGGAGATATTCCATAAAGCAGCCATGACCGGTGAGTATCTGCGTAAGGTAATAATCAGTTTCACCATGCTTTCTTTTTACCCACTGCTACAGATGTGGTATTAACTTGTACGTCCAGCGCCCTTTAAATGACTATTCCCATCTTCTTTGCCACTCATACATAGATCGCTCTCGTTCGATGGCTTTTTCTGTTGCCGTTGGTTTAGCTCCTTGCTCGCTATAGAGGCGGCGAAGCTCTCTTGCGTTAATATCAACTGGCAATTTCCCGGCTACAACACATATTGCATCGTCTGATACCGTTCTATATGCACATGAAACCCGTAATGCATTCCGCCTGTGTGTGCGCACCACTTCACGCATGTGAATGTTCTTTGCTTCTGCCCATATCGGTGCCGCGTAGAGTATGATTGAGTCCACGACTGTTGATAATAGTTTCCTTCTTTTCCCTTATGGACCACCTATATTCGGTAGTATTTTTGTGAGAGTGCTCATTACCGCCGCTGCTTTGTTATTAACTGCTGCTAGATGTTGCTTAAAGCTCAATCTCGTGTCGATCATTACACCTAGGTATTTTATTGCCTCCTTTGAGAGTATCTCGTGTCCACCAACTGAGAGTTTCATGGTCGCTTTTTTCCTTCGAGCGCTTATAAGCACTGCCTCTGTTTTTTGGGCTGCCAGCTCAAGACCTGCATTGCTGAGCCAACGCTGTACTCTCGTTGCCGCATCATTGCATTTTGCTTCTAGATGATCCAGTCGCTTATCAACTACAACTAGTGCAATGTCGTCCGCATAACCTACGATTGTTGTTTTTGCTGGAAGTTTTAATTTCAGAACCCCGTCATACATAATATTCCAAAGAGTTGGCCCCAAAACCGATCCTTGTGGAACTCCCCATGTGACTTCATATGTTTTTGGGCCATCATCAGTGTCATACCGTAAAATTCGTTTGCTGAAATAGCTTCGAATAATGCTCAGTAGGTAGCTTGGTATCTTCAAATTTTCTAGAGACAGCAGTATGTTGGACCAATTTGCCGAGTTGAACGCGTTTTTTATATCCAGCGTTATGACTGCGCAGAGCTTCATAGCAGTGTGCCCTCCGCTAATAGCTTCCCGGGCTATGTTTGTTACGATTCGGATCGCATCTAATGGTGATCTTGCACGCCGGAAACCAAATTGGTTATCGGAGAGACCACCAGGGCTTTCTAAGTGTTCCTGGAGTCGATCACATATGATACGTTCTAGTATTTTCCCTGTTGTGTCCAACATGCATAAAGGTCTGTATGCGGCTGGGTGATCAGGTTGTTTTCCTGGCTTAAGTAGCAGAACTAAGCGCTGTAGCTTCCATCTGGTTGGAAAGGTTCCTTCTTCTAGGCATGTGGTATATAAGTCCTCAAATATTTGCGGGTTTGCCCGTATAGCTACCTTTAGTGCATTATTTGGGACGCCGTCGGGAGCAGGAGCCTTGCAGTCTTTTATGCGTTTCAGCGTTTGCAAAATAACGTCTGTTGATACTGGTGGAACGTTTCTGCTTGTGTTGACAGCATATTCCTGATCACTACTTTGTGGGGGAAATAGGGCAACTACTATTTGCTCTAAAAGAATCGGACACGTTGGCTGTGGTGGTCTTGTCCCTCTGACGTTTCGCATCACAGTTTTATATGCCATGCCCCAGGGATCGTCGTCTGCACTGTCTCGCATTTCCTTAAAGCAATTGTTTTTGCTATTCCGAATTGCCTTCTTAAGGTTGAATTTTCGTGTACGATATTCTGCGTGCCGCTCGTTATAGTTTGGTCGATGGCGTGCTCTTTGTGCCTTTCTTCGTGCTTTGTTGCAGGCTTTCCGAAGGTCGGCTATTTCGGTAGTCCACCAGTAAGCAGGTTTCCGTTTGTTGTTGTATCGACACCTCGGCATCGACGCGAGTTCTATTTGCACGGCCATTTGTTCCGCCATACTTTCTGCACCCTCGCAGGAAAGGGAGGCGTTCTCCCAAACTGATTTAAACGCTATGGGGTCGAGTGCCGTTCGCTTCCATTTTTGTTGCCACTTTGATTTCACAAACTGCTGCGTCTCCCCGCCTATTTCAATAACTATAGCTAGATGATCACTATGCGTCTATATAGATTCGTCTACTCTCCATTTGATACTTCTCGCCGTTACACAGTCTGCAAATCTACTACAATCAAACGTGTATATTCCGGGGGTGTTTAGCAAGAAAAGGTCCATTGCCGCGAAGGTTTCTTCCACCAACCGTCCTCTTCGAGTTGTGCATGCGCTCCCCCATGTTCTTGACCATGCGTTGAAATCTCCTGTGATGAGTATTGGGCGCTTACCTCTTAGCCCAACTTCTATAGCAGTTATCATGCGCTCAAACGCCTCAAGTGACCAACTCGGTGGTGCATAGCAGCTTACGTAGTAGATGCCCTCTAGTTTCAGCCATCTATATCCGCTCCTAGGCGTGGTCATTTTGGATTGGGGAAGTTTATCACTCATCACCCAAATCGCCGTCTGCTTCTCCGAATCTACTACCCAGTTATCAGGGTCAGTATTTTTGAAGGGTTCCGAGGCCACATCTATATTGTTTTCTGCAGCGTTTTGCCAAAGTAGGTCATGGGCTTCTCGGCAGTGGTTGGTATTCAGTTGGAGCACCTTCATGTTTTTATTTTGCGCACCGCCTCTTGATAGCGGGGATATTTCCCACTTCCGGCCGCGTGTGGGCCCTCGCCTAATGCGCATTTTTCAGCGTTTGTGCATGATGCAGCTTGATGCCCTTCTACGCCGCACCGCCTACATAGTTTCGTGCGGTCCTGTTCCCTGCATGCATTCGAAATATGGTCATACGCCCAGCATTTATCTCATCTTTTTGGCGATATAACTTCTGTGACGCGACTGCGAATCCATCCCACTTTAACGTGTCCGAGCGTTAGTACCTTTTTGGCGTCATCTGCGTGGAGTAATATGTAGACCGATTCTGTGCCCCATGGGTGTTGCGCCTACTCTTAATTGAGCTTTCATCTGGCTTTTTCATTTGTGCCTGTTCTGCGATTGCGCTTAAAAGCTCTTCGTTGGTGGTCAGGCCAGGGCTAAGTCCTTTGCATTGAATTGTAATGGTGTGAGTTTTTAAATTCACGATAGCGACATCCTTTAGAGCATTTTCAAAAGCTGTGTGATAGCTTGCTGTTTCGACGTCCTTGCTTCTCTTGAGCTCAATAAGCAGTCCTCCTTTTTGGGTTGGTCGCATGGTTTTCACCTTTTCACCAAGATCCTTGAATTCTACGCTATTTTTTAGCTTTCGTAGCATGTCCGCATATGTCACATGCTTTGAATTTTTCCCGATTACGATCGTATCTGACCTAGTTCGGATGGATTTGCCACCATTTCTTTTCCTTGAAGGTTTTTTCCGCACTTTTGTCCACCCTTCCTTTGACCCAATAGTTTCCGTATTTTGAGAAAGAAGATTATTGCTGTCATTTTTTCTTTTTTTCGCAGATGGGGACTTGGTTGTTGCCTGCGCTGCAGTGGCTTTCGGGCTAACCTTTTCTCTCAGCCTTTTTGCTGATAGAACCGCGCCTCTTAGGGCTACACTTGCTGTTTTCTGTACTGGGGCAGAAATTGTCAGAACCTTGCGCTCTTCGGCTTCAAGCTTTGTGATCACGTCGGTATGGGTGCGCCTTATAATGCTGCACATCCTCCTAATATCACCATGGACTTTTTGCGTGGTTCGACGTATGATAGGAGGCCATCTATCTCAGCGTTCGAAAAGCTCATACAACGCATTTGGTTTGGGCGATGTGGCAATGCCTTGCACTTCATTATCCGTCTTCTGTTTTTCTTTCTGTTGTGGCTGTTCTGTAGAATCATTTTTGCCGGGATGTGATGTTGGCGTCCCGACCAAGACACCGATGCTACTACTTGATTGCGCTGTTATTCTGTTTCCGCGACGCTGACTACCGGTGGGCATGGGTGATTCATTCTCCTTTGTATTTTCTATAGTTGCTGTTGCTTGTGGAGGAGACCGTCTAATCACAGAGCTCCTCTTAAATGCGTTTGCAGCTTTACCTGTCGGCGAGTGAACATTTCTGTTTACATCGGGTATGTGCGTCCCATCATTGAGGGTTTTTGAGTTTTTGTTTGTATTGATAAATTTTTTCATGCTATATGGGCCCCAACTCACATCCGCTATCTCCGCGCGTGTACGTAGTTACCGTAAGTCCCATAGTTATCTATGTAAACAGGGAGGCCATGCGAGGGTTGACTTTGGCCCTTATGGGGTCCAGAGTTCAGAGCCAGACTTCAAGCCGGAATTAATGGGGAGCCATCTCAACCCAACCTACGTGGTCACTGAAGACTACGCGCTTTGAGCGCTTTGTGAGACCTGCCATGTTTGAAAGGGGCGGAAGAGGCTATGAACTCTTCTGAAAGCCATTTTTGAAAGATTTCACTCCGCATACTCAGGTAACAGAGATTCAAAGCCCCAGCCGTTGTTCGCGTTTAGCGATTAGTACAGCCGCTCCTTACGTGGAGAACAGACGCTGACCAGAGAGCCGCTCAATATGAGTCAGACGCTTCTGGAATTTTTTGGGTTGCCTGTTTTGGTCCGCGAGTGGTATTTTATTTCCCACCTACCCTGCATATCTGCTGAGCGTTCCCCTATCCGCCACCTGGGGACACGTCCGATGGGAGACAGGCAACTCCACACGGATCTTCATATCGTCTAGTAGGACATAAAACAGACGCTGATCTACATATGTATGTGTAATCTAGTCGATAGATTATCGAGTAGAAATTTAATTTCGTATTGTGGTTTGTTAGGATATCAGCTGCCGACCCAATCATCTTAGTGCGTACTATTCCCAACGCCGAGTAATGACGAGGGTGTTGCATAAAACTCTTAATGGATTCCATAAATGTCCAATGATTTCTCTAAGAAAGGGGTACTGCTATTTATCGCCATCCAATTTTGGTAACGCTTTGTGGAAAAAATAATAAAACTATATTTTTTCTGAGCAAGAGCTCCTTTATTGAATTCGTCTATTTCAGAACTAATTTTATATTTTAATGCTTACATCTATTTATACTATTTCTAAAAACAATTTGGTTTGAGATAAGAATATGTTTACATGTATTTATTGTATGAAGGGACAAAGACCATGTTTGTATTGTTTATCATTATTATTGTTTGGAAACATCGCACTTCACTGACCCATATACTCTTAAGATATTATACTCTGCGTTTGTTTGGCCCAAATTAGATTGCGCGGCTTTTATTTGGAGACCTTATAATGCAGTCCATATAACTCGAGTGGACATTCACTAAATTTCTCAGACCCGAAACCATCATACGAATCTCGCCGTCGATTAATAAGTCTCTTCCCATTAAGTGACGCAGGTACTTTTCAGGCAGTATCATTTATCTTTGATCTCGTTAATGGCGAAATTGCCTGTCCGATCTTTCAGTTTAATGCCCCTTGCAGAAAGTTTTGCCGTTGCAAGATTTTTCGCGTTGGCTTTCGTAGGACATTATATAGTGCCAATGCGCCACTCGTTAGAACGTTGTCTGAACTTAATTGGGGGCATATAAGAACTTCAAATGCAATTAAAAAATAACTTTGTATGTAAGAAATCAATATAATATTTTGTAAATATTTCTTATTGTAGTTGCATAATGGTTAATTTCGTTATAATTCAATTGTAACTTGTATATATTTTTAGCCAATTAGGGATTACTTATGTTGATAATTCAATTTTACTACACTTTTTAATATTTATAAAATATAAATTTGTATTGTAATTTTGAGCACTTCCTCCTATTTTTGGCGTGTTTGTTTCACAAATGGAGAACCTACAGTTTCGATCCTACCCCGAAAGGCGGCATGAATAGTCTTTTCATGGTAGAAATACACTCGGAGGCTTGCCATTGCCTGCCGTGGGGCGATCGCTATTTGGTGGTGTGAGGGATGCCCATTTTGGCTGCTTGTTCTCCGACATACCAAAGTCCACTTAGTCTCCAGGCGTCCCGTCGTTTCAAGTTTAACAATATTGACGATTGTTTGAGGTTGTTTGTGGGCCATAAAGTTCTGCTGATTTTGCATTTCGTCTGGTCTCTCCATCTACAATCCGCGTAATCAAGGTAACTTTATGGTTTTCACTCAAGGTAATAAGGCTATTCCTGCTTTGTTTCACCACTTTAGGGGTTGTTGTACCCAAATCCAGTGCTTGGACTGCAGTTTGGCTATCCGAAAGAATAGCGACATTGCCTCTAAAAGAGAAATCTGCGATTAGTAGCCTACAAGCTTCCCCAATTGACAGTATTTTCGCCTTAGGAAGACGTACAGATCCTTCAATTTTACGTCTATGAGAATATATAAATCTGCTAAAACGGCCGCCGTAGCCGAATAGGTTGGTGCGTGATTACCATTCGGAATTCACAGAGAGAATGTAGGCTCGAATCTCGGTGAAAACACCAAAATTAAAAAAAAAAATATTTTTTTAATAGCGGTCGCCTCTCGGCAGGCAATGGCAAACCTCCGAGTGTATTTATGTCATGAAAAAGCTCCTCATAAAAATATCTGCCGTTCGGAGTCGGCTTGAAACTGTAGGTCCCTCCATTTGTGGAACGACATCAAGACGCACACCACAAATAGGAGGAGGAGCTCAGCCAAACACCTAAAAAGGCTGTACGCGCCAATTATATAGTAGATATATATAAAATACCACAACTCATTTTGGATGGGGACTGTTGGATGTATGGACAGTAGTGTCGAAATTATTACATGAGAATCCCTCAATCCATTCCTCCTGAGGTGGAATGAGAGTGGCAAATTTTCTATTCAATGTTACCGTCGGGATGACGTCAGTCCTCCCCGAGTTGTACTGGGTTTGTCGCGATTATAGACTGGCATGGCCATAAGTTTTTTGCTTCCATCGACCCGATTCATTTAACCTAAATGCACTCATGGTTGCCGTCTTCTTGATATGTAGATCTACTTGAATAACATGGGTCAGTACGCTAAGAGCCCTCCTAGGACATTATATAGTGCCAATGCACCGACCGTTATTGCACAGGCTGATCTTTGTATTCTGCTAAGTAATTTGATGTTATATTCTCTTCCTCGAGCTTTCCAACCGCCGAACCAAACGATAAAATTGGTCGTATAACTGCCTTATACAGGGTGTGCCATCTTTTATGTCGGTATGAAAACATTGAATAACTTTAAGAAAAAAAACTGACATATGCATTTTTTTTGGTTTGGTTATTTACAATTTGCCGTCAATTTGGCGGCCACCATAGCCGAATGGGTTGGTGCGTGACTACCATTCGGAATTCACAGAGAGAATGTAGATTCGAATCTCGGTGAAACACCAAAATTAAGAAAACAAATTTTCTAATAGCGGTCGCCTCTCGGCAGGCAATGGCAAACCTCTGAGTGTATTTCTGCCATGAAAAAGTTCCTTATAAAAAATATCTGCCGTTCGGAGTCGGCTTGAAACTGTAGGTCCATTTGTGGAAGAACATCAAGATGCACACCTCAAAGAGGAGGAGCTCGGCCAAACACCCATAAAGGGTTTACATGCCGATTATATATATATATATATGTATATATATTGTAAATTGTATATGTATATATATATGTATATATGTATTAACAATGCCAAATTTATAAGCAATCAAAAACTGCGATCTTTTTTCTGCTTTTGTCATCACCTTGTCAAGCATTTCGGATTTTACAGCGTCGGTATCGATTGTTTCGGTGTAAAGCCATCCATGGTTGAAATTTTACTGAATTCACGTATCGAAAACATGTGTATTGAAGTCGATCAGTTGGTAAATGACAAAGTGGTTCAGCGATTACATACCGATATACAACCACAATGTATTCTTGGGTTGAAGACCCCATCTTCTTCCTAGCTTACGTTTACAAGAATATAAAACAATTTCTGCTTTCTTTACCAGTTCCTCAATGTTTGATTTTCAATTAAGTTTGGAGTTCAGACTTACTCTTAGGTACTTTGCATTGGTTCGATTGAAACTCTCTCCCATTAATATTTGGTAGGGTAAAAATTGGTACCTTATATCTGGTGGTAAATAACATAAGTTCTGTTTTACATGCATTTAAACTCAGGCCACAGGAGTTGAGCTCGCCTAGCGCCCTTTGAATGATACCGTCGCTCGTGTTGGGACACAGTCCTGATGCCATTAGTCCCATATCATCAGCGTACGCCACTACTTTTACCCCACCTCTATTAAGTTTTATTAAAATTTCGCTAATCACACATAACCAAAGAAGTGGACATAGTACCCCCTGTGGAGTGCCCCTATGGACCTTCTTAGTTATGTTGATATTATCCATATTAGGTTTGGTGATCTTGGTTTCTAGCATAGAGATAATCCAATTACTGATATAATTTTCCACCCCGAAGTCTATTTACGCCTTTTGGATAGCATCAGTGCTAACGTTATTAAATGCACCTTCTATGTCTACAAAAGCTGCCATGGTATACTATTTGTTTACTAGAGACCCCTCTATTGTTCGGATTACCTCGTGAAGCGCTGTATCCGTAGATTTGACTTTGAGGTAAGCGTGTTGTGCGGTTGACATACTAGAGCTCTCCAGCGAGCTTCTATTGTGTATGTCTAAAAGCTGTTCAAAAGTTTTTAAAAGGAAGGGCGAAAGACTAATTTGCTGATTCATGTCCTCTTCTACCTGCCTTTGGTATGAAGACGACTCTAACAAGCTTCCAGCTGTTTGGAATATAATCTAGGTTTAGACGCGCTTTGAAAATTTCCATTAGCCATGGTGGAATACTATTGAGAGTTTCCTGTAACATATTAGGAAAGATCCCGTTAGGGCCTGGAAATTTGAAAGGTGGAAATGATTTGATTTCCCGTGCAACCTTCTCTTTTGTGACTATTATCACAAGCGCTGCATCCCGGAAAATGAGTAATTAAAAGAAGTTCTAGAGACTCTTCGGCCGTAGAAGTCCAAATACCATCTGGCCTCTTGACCCAAGAAGCCATAGAAGAAGAGAAATCTCTCCAGCTCTCTTTCTTGATGGACCACGTTGCCTTCTTGGATTGTCTCCGACTTTCTCTGTACAATTGATAATTACCTGTTGAGTAGCTGAGATTAAGATTTTTTCTGGCTTCTTCCCTTAATTTTGAGAGCTCATTGCTTCCCCAAAAAGGACCGAATTTTTTGCTATATTTAATTGGACATGACGTTTCGTGGGCCGTACTGATTGTCTTCTCCAATGTTTTAACCCTGCTCTCAATGTTTTCTGTGAGAGTGATTTGATGTATCGGAATCCTTCCTATCCTGTTCCCTACTACATTTTTGAATCGTTTCCAATTTGTTCTAAATAGATTAAGATATGGTAAGATTTGATCTACCTTAAAATCCAGGTGTTAAAAAATGCGGCTATGGCCCGTAAAATACTTTTTGGCTGAGATACTCCAATTATTTACCTCACTAAAGTATTTTCAGACAGTAATGTTATATCTAATACTTCCGCCCATTCTCCAAAGTATTCCGTGCTTGGAAAGGTCAAAGGCAGAGTATTACTCCCGTTACATACAGTTAGGTTAATGATAAATTCATATAAGGACTCACCTCGATCATTCGTTTCGGTACTCCCATATAAGGTATGTTTTGCATTGGCGTCACATCCTAGTAGCAGGATATTGTTTTCGTTGTCAAGCACGAGCCTCGTCAGCTAGTGCTGATTGATCGTGTGACATATGTATATTCGGAGGCAATTTTGATTCTGTCATTGTCAGCAGCCTTTATTTCGATGACCGTCACATCGGATGAGCTATAGGACGGGATTAAAAATATATTTAGATGTTTTCTTGCTACAATACATACCCTGGGGTTACCATGGGTCCGCTTATGGTATAAGTTGTAGTTTTTGGGAGAGAAACCGTTTAAATCAGTGCTTCGCAATGTGGGTTCCTATATCAGTGCGATATATACGTCCTTCTCCGATAGGAGAACGGATAGGTTGTTCGTTGCCGGCCTTGAGTGCTGCAGATTGATCTGGACAAACTTGAGTCCCAAACTTATTGGTCGTTTTTAGAGGCTTTAGCGTCCAGGTGCATGCCCGTATGCTGCTCGTTAGCGCCACTTCTAGTTGCGACCGCTATTAGAAACAACATTTTCTTCATTTTGGTGTTTCACGAAGATTCGAACCTACTTTCTACGAATTCCGAACGGTACGAATTCCAGCACGGACTCAGAATTTGGTAGCACATGAAAAGAGGCACGAAAATGACTGCGTGTAGAAATAAGTACACCACCACCACTAACACCAGTTTTGGCAAAGTTGCGAAAAACGTCAAAGAGTCGAACAACTCCGCATAAAAAAAACAACATTTAGATATGTAAGTCACGACTAAGACGAAACAGTCGTAATCCAATTGCGAACTCAAAATGTAGACGGGTTCAGATTTGGTCCTGAGTCCTGAAGTATTTTGATAATAAATGCTTGACTTGCAGACTCCAGAAGTTGAAGGGTCTCATACATCGTGGGTTGAAGCTGACGACCTCTTTGAAAAAAAAAAAAACAAACAAATGGTCGGATAGAAACTTTTGAAGCCCAAATATTTGTTGTCAGAAATCTATTGTAATGTAATGCAGCTTGGAGAGCTTGAAATTTATCTATTAATATCCTCCAAATTTGTATCAAATAAACATACATATAACATAAAATGTCATTATTGATAGCAGCATGTTTGGCATCATAGCCTACGATTTTTCCCATCTTAACGGAGGGTAAAAACGAAGAGATATGCAGCCATTTGTGATGAAGTACAACTCCTAGTTCAGTGCTATCGTTAGTTCCAAATACACAACTCCTTTGTTTTTTATTATTGCGATTTTTATGCACAACAGACCACTTTGCATTATTTTTCAAAGCATTTAAGCAAATCCACATCGCATTATATGTTATGTGGCATGCGACGATTTGCAAAACTTTTCATAAATTATTGCCTGATAAAGGCACTGGCCATATGTATTTTGTCATAGTTATTTAAAATAGAATTTATGGTGAGTTTTTTCAGAATGCAAAGGTCAGGAGTTAATATTTTATCGTTTTTCGCAATAAACATAAACCTGTATGTGCCTTTTGAAGTAAACTCTATTTTTTAATATGCGATCTCTTTCAAGTTTTACGATAACTTTTAAGTTTTTGTAAAATATATGGTCTTTACATTTATGCCACTATTCAATTTAATTTAAGTTTTCAAAGTTAAAGTTAAAGCAAATACTGGCCATGTCGGATAAAATTGTTTAGTGTATATTATTTAAAAAATGTAAAAGCGCGGCTCATTGTGAAACCTATATTGTAAAACTTCGAGAGGTTTAAGCGTGATCATAATGAATAAGCGTTTGCTATAGTACAATTTAGTAATGTAAATTATCGTTTGTAATAATTTCTTTTGTTGTTAAACTTAAAAATCGAGTTTGTGTCAGTCTATAAGTAAGCAATATAAAACCTAATTGTAGGATGCATAACTCTAAATTTCTACAACAAAAACAATATTGACTATAAATTATGTGTATTTATGAACGTGATCATAATGAATAAGCGATTGCTATAGTACAATTTATATATGTACATATACATATATTATATTTGGCGCGGACACCCTCTTTGGGTGTTTGGCCGAGCTCCTCCTCCTATTTGTGGTGTTCGTCTTGATGTTGTTCTATAAATGGAGGAACCTACAGTTTCAAGCCGAACGGCAGATATTTTTCACGAGGAACTTTTTCATGGCAGAAATACACTCGGAGGTTTGCCATTGCCTGCGACCGTTATTAAAAAAAACTTTTTCTTAATTTTTCATCTATAAACGAGATTCGAATCTACGTTCTCTCTCTGAATTCCGAGTGGTAGTCACGCTCCAACTCATTCGACCACGGCGGCCGCAATCGGATCAAAGCTAACGCACTGTGACATCTTCGTAGATAATTTAATAATTGGCGCAGTTAGTATCGGCGAGGACATTGAAATCTTATTAAAACGAAGGAGGCTTCCTCTGCGAAAATTTTCATCCAACGCACCCCAAAGCGGCTAATTCTATCGAAATGTTTTTGATCGGTTTTCTTATTGATCAAGTTTTTTTTTGTCTCCTCAATTCTTTGATTGTAACATGTAAAGTTTTATGGAAGCTGAAGTTGGCATGGGATAGCGAAGTTCCTTCCGGGATTAAGGTTCAATATGAGTAGTTCAATTTAATAATTACCGCATTTAGAACGTGAAAAATACCCAGGTATCCTAAAATAGATATCCATACTAAGATTCACGCCTTTGCAGATACAAGTACAGGGTAGGCCATATAGCGTTTGCTTTTTGACCCACCTATTTTTTTGAGAATGGTAACACAAACGACATATCAAATGTGTTCATAATTTACTTAAAGGTTTGACATTTACGAAATGGGACGCTATATGCTTGAACAAAATTGGGAAATATTGAAAACCTATTTCCAAAGTTGTGAGTCTTCTTCTTATTCCGCGGTTACAGTAAATGGCGAGCGTTACCGTGACATGCTCAACGAGTTTTTGTTTCCAAAAATCGAAAAGGATAACATGGACGACATTTGGTTTTAACAGGACGGTGCAACTTGTCACACTGCCAAAGTTACACTCGAACTTTTGGCTACCGTTTTTGAAAACCGAATAATCAGCCGAAATTCCGATATCAATTGGCCGCCTCGGAGCTGTGATTTAAGCCCGTTGGACTATTTTTTGTGGGAAGCCGTTAAGGACAAATGCTATGCGAACCATCGAAGTTGTCATTCATGAAATTGGAGCGAAAACAATCGAAAATGTACTTAAAAATTGGGTTGATCGAATGGCCTACTGTAAAGCCAGTCGTGGCAGTCATTTGAACGATATTATTTTTTATTCATAAATGACAATGTTCAATCTTCAAAATAAAAAAAAAGTTTGAAAAAATATTGATAAGTTTTGTTTTTTATAGCCGATTCAAAAAGCAAATTTTACATGGCCCACCCGTTAATTGCTCCATTTAGGGCTTACGGATGGCCGAATAACGGCGCAGTTGCAGCCAACATTTGAAAGAAATTATTTTTTAAAAAATAAATGGCATGAATGGTTCTAATAGTAAAATTGATTGCGCAATCAATTTCAACTTTCCTTGTTTTATTTCAATTTGAAATTCGATACCTCTAAAGTGATCCCCCTTTTCAAGAAAATCAACATGAGTGATTCCGATGCTTGAATTGTATATATTGTGTTGGCATATTACGAAATAAATATAAATCAAAAACTAAAAAAAATAATATGGATGAATGATAAGTATAAACAACGAAACCAATACACCCACAAAAATCTATTGAAAAGTTGAAAACAAGCGCTCCTGATGACTTAAGAAAATTTTGAAGAAAGGAGAACTTTACATACGAAGAATTATTGAATTTAGTGGGTCTTTTAATTAGGAAAAAAATTTGCGCAGAAATGTTTTAGTTTTTTACATGTTAACATGTTAGTCACAAGTCCAAGAAATTTTATACAGACACGTTTTATTCATAACATAAGATTATATTGCAAAATGATATAGACAGTACCATTTGTCTTCGCCTGTGACGCAAATTTTATGACACCCTTTTTTCAACTTGGATTTACATAGATACAAGAAAAAGTGCAGATGGTGGTTTAAGCATGCTGACACTTCTACAATTTCTTGCGGTCTAAAATTACGAAAACTTACTTGCCAATTTACTCCATTGATGAAGAAAACCTCGAAACAGAGAGCGTAGCCAAAGTAACAACGTACGCAAATACGAAACTTTTCTTAATGCAAAAGATATTCGCTATAAATATTGTCAGTACTTTAATAATGAAAGACAAGTTCTATGGCAAAGAGGATTCATTAAATAAATTTATAAAACTAAGATAACAATATAATAAATATTAAATGTGTTTCTTTAACATATGCAATGCAGGAGTGCAATTATCACCTTTACGCACAACCTTACCTTATTTTTCGGTAACCCATTTTATAACGAAAATCGATAAGACAAAATTCGCTGTTTTGGATAACAAATCGATTATCGCAATCTAAACGACAACAATTAGGTTATGGTTAAATAACACAAAAATTAATTAAAATTTTGAAGCAACAATATCAAAAACTTATTAAAAAACACGAATATGGCTTGTAAGTATTTGACTGATGACTTATCTCGTCGAGGGGAGGTAAACAAGTATCAAACAGTGGATTGACGTTTGCTCCGGGATGTGGATAATCTTTCCATTTGGCCGCAGGGAAGTTTCAAATACTATTTCGGGTTACTCCAGACTTGATTGAGACTAACTTCTCAGCTTGACTGAAAAACAGGTAAATCTTGTAACCTTCAAGTTAATACATTTCTAAATTCTGCCTTTATATTACTAGGTTCTAGCTGCACTGCGACTTTTTGCAACGACCCGTAGGTGTGCAATGGGCAATTTCCATGAGTCAGTCGTACCTAAGCCGTAGCATATAATATTTCGCGTAACAGGTGCAATCAACCGCTCCATGTTTTGCGCAGCGGCAAAAGAAATATTTGCTTCACCGTTTGTAGGAGGCTAGTACCACGGTTACCATTCGCATAATGTAATAAATTTGTAAAGTAATCAAGAATCAAGATTCCCTTTACATATTTTACAAATGTGTGATCCCACTCTTAATATTTTAAACGTAAATGCCAAATTTCCGGGAACACGGTACGATTCATATATTTGGAGTTCTTCTGAAATTGTTGTTCTTCTGAAATTCCTATATAATGAGGCGTTCTGCAAAGCTCGCAACCCAGTTGAGAGCCTTTTTGGCGTTCTTGAGGGAACTTGGCGATATAATCCAGGATTTACTGGACAAGCAGTTAAAGCATTCTCAGTTTTGCATAACATTTGTTTAAGAGAAGGAATGTAAAAGACAGGAAATGAATTCACAAGGCCGAGAACAAACAACATTTTTGTAAACCAACATGTACCATCCTCAACTGCAAAACGCATCCAAGACCAACTGATTGTTAATTGATTGATTTTTTACCTAAATACTATTTTTATATATAATCATTCCGTATACATATTTATACGAACACTCGGATATAAAGCTAAAACATTTTCATATTTATTGTTAAAACCTTTTACTGAATAAAATTACATACAGATTAAATAAGAATAGTTCAGTCTTTAGCTTCAGCTTCTTTATCATGTCGGTCTCCTTGCAGCGGGGATGAGGCTTAAGTGGTGGTCTGACCCCCATATCATCGGGACCAACCCAACACGAACTAAGAGGGAAGCTCCATATGGGGATTGGCTAGTCAGCCATCTACTTTACGGCGTATTTAGTGGCCATCCAATCACCATGCGAAGATCACTGTATCGACGAAGATCCCTTTGTCATCCCCAAACCCCTGTCATCCCGTTATTTCCTCTCCTTGCACACCCCCTAATCCAGGGTGTTATGCGACACCATGCCCATTGGATGGTTTGCAGCCAGGGGGTTCACTAGACCGGCTGTATTTCAACGGCGCCTTCCTAACACCGGGCCGCCTTAGGAAGTAACTGTGGCCTTGCCATGGCATGGGGCGCTGCCGTAGTGGACCGTTTTGAATTCCCCATTATATAAATAGACAACTGCGCTCGCCTCGTCGTGCAGGTGGTCGTACGAAAAAGATGAATACAAACAATAATTTAAGCAACAATGCTTCCATTATAGCGGGAGCAGTCTACAGTGGTCTTAATTCTACTGCTAAACACACACATAACGCTTTTCATTGCGGAGGTGCCGTTGTCAACGAAAACTAGGACCACGAAAGCGTCGGGAGCACAAACACAGCTGAGGAAGAGGCTCTTCTGCGTTCTCCGGCTAAGTCCAATGGTGCTGCTTCGGATAGCAAGAACAGACCAAGGATCAAGTCTGCGCTTAAAGTTTGTGACCGATTTGGCAGCAAGTCCAACCTGACGAAGCAAGAGGAGGAACGGTTGGCTTAGGCCTGAGAGGAGATCAAAAATGGCCGGGCCTTTTACGCAGCAAAACCAATGTTCGCAGCCTCCAATCCGAAGTATGCGAACAAAATCGAAGAAGAGCTAGCCGAAGAGACGAAAGACCTACGACGTTGAAAGCAGCGGCAGCGGCTAGTGAAATTGCCAAGGGGCACCTCATAGTGGCACTCACTGACCATAGCGGTGGAAGGTAGTGGAAATGAAGCTACTGGAAACCCTGTTTACGAAAATAGACACAGAGCCGAACGCACCTATTCCAGCATTTGACGGAGCAGGGTGGTTCAGCGGCGTCAAAATTATAAAATGTAAAGATGACCCCACGCTCACATGGCTAAAGGAATCAGTAAAAACGCTTCAAGGCCTGTGGGATGGGGCATCATTAGAAATTGTTGATCGCAGCTGCATTCCCTCAATACCTGAGTGAAAGGTTTTCATTCCGCGAGTGGTAAAACCGGAAAATGCACTGCGACTACTACAAAGACAGAACACAGACGTGCCGACAGACGATTGGAAAGTGTTGAGCGTGGCAAAACCAGCAACTGCTGATTGTGGCCAAGACTATATTATCCAAATCAACAAGTCGGCAGAAGACCTGCTTTACGCGCGATTCGGGAGGATGGCTTGGGGAGGTGGTAGCGTGCACCTTCGCCTCAATAAGCGCAACCCGGTACGTGACAACCACAACACGCTCGCTGCGGGGGAGGTGGAAAAGGATCTCAGTATAGAAGAGATCCTGGAAGCCTTCCTCAACATACAGGAAGTGGAGAAGGGTGAGGTGGAGGTAGTATCCAACCCAGAGAAGGAACTGAGGCCAGATGCTGAAAGCCCTTCAGATAAACCTCCACAAAAGTAAGAAAGCCTCAGCCGAGCTCCTGCTCAACATAGAGGGAGTCGGCTATGATGTAGCTCTAGTCCAGGAACCATGGATAGCATCGGGCAACATAGGCGCCGGTCTAAAGTCTCACAACTACAGCACATGCATCCCGATTGCAAAAAATAAGGCAAGAACAGCGATGAAGGTAAGAACGACGATGGTCAAAAAAAATATATGTTCTTATGTTGATCATAATCTCTCTTCAGACGATCTGACAGTGGGGGAGCTGGAGGGCTGCAAGGATGAGACGTTACTCTTTGGGTCTTGCTATATGCCACATGATGAAAAAGCACCACAGACGGAACTTCGAAAGCTGGTAGAAACAGCTGCCAGAAAGAAGCATGCTCTGGTGGTAGGAACGGACGCAAACGCACATCACACGGTCTGGGGTAGTGCAGACATAAACGACCGAAGTGAGTCATTATTTAACTATATTCTTCAGAGTAGCCTATAAATAGCTAATAGAGGTGAAGAACCAACATATGTGGGACCAACCTCGAAGAATGTACTTGATTTAACACTCTACACCAGCAGGCGTGTTATGGTGGAATGGGAAGTCTTGAGTAGGCCCTCATTCTCTGATTACAAATACATAAGCTTTCAAGTTATATTCCGCTCAAAAAACAAGATTATATCCTTTAGGAATCCTAAGATTACGAACTGGTACTTTTATAGGGATATACTATCAAAAAAACCTGATACCTCTTGAATACAAGTCACACGTTGCAGTAGAGAAAGGGGTTGAATTGTTTGCAACTACTCTTGTCAAAGCATTTAAAAGTTCCTGCCCTTCAACACGTAATAGACGTAAGGTGAAGCCTCCTTGGTGGAACAGGGAACTAGGAGCACAAAGGCGTAGGGTACATGAATTCTATAGGTTAGCCAAAGTTGCTGACAATGAGTTCTGTTGGAAAGAGTATAAGGATCTACTACAAGTATACAAGAAAGAGATACGTAAAGCCAAGAGAGAATCTTGGAAAGACTTCTGTAGCAGTACGGAAGACACTAACGATGTGGCTAGACTTAGGAAACTGTAACCCAAGAATCCGTCTATGCCAAGAATAATACGAAAAATTAACGGGGAGTGAGCTGACAGCTGTGAGGACTCTCTAGAAGACCTAGTCAGCACACATTTTCCAGGGTGTGCGGACACTGCAGATCTCGAACCTAGAGGAAATATATTGCACGAAATCCCGACGAACGTAATTACAACCAACAAGATAGAATGGGCTATACAAAGTTTCGACCCATATAAATCGCCAGGACTGGATGGAATCTTCCCAGCTATGCTCCAAAAGGTAAGCCATCTTGTGGTACCATGGTTAAGAACGATATTCAGGGGATGCCTGAGGTTCAGCTACGTTCCTGTATTGTGGAGAGAAGCGAGAGTTGTGTTTATTCCAAAAGCGGGAAAAAGCAACCCTCTCTACATAAAGGAATACAGGCACATTAGCTTGACCTCATTTCTCCTGAAAACGTTAAAGAAGATTCTAGACACATACATTAGAGACACAATTGCACCGGACGAATTATCCAAGGCGCAGCATGCTTACACTAAAGGCAGATCTACTGAAACTGTACTTCTCTCACTTGTACTAAACATAGAAAAGGCGTTAGAATATAAGGAGTGTGCTCTAGGAATATTTCTAGATATATCAGGGGCCTTTAACAACGTGACAAAAGATGCTATTTTAAATAGCATAGAGTCACTTAATGTGCAACCCGCGGCTTATCTATGGATAAGGCATATGATTATGGGAGGTACCTCGGAGTAATACTAGACACTAAATTGCTGTGGAAGCGCAATGTTGAGGAAAGGGTGAAAAAGGCCAGTAACGCGTTGTACCCATGTAAAAGAATGCTGGGCGTTACTTAGGGTCTATCACCCTCTCTGATGCATTGGGGCTACACGGTAGTAGTTAGCCCGATATTGCTCTATGGGGCCTTAGTATGGTGGACTGCGACAAGAAAACTGACATACTTAATGCCACTAGAAAAAATTCAGCGACTCGCAGCTCTGTGCATAATAGGAGCGATTAAAACCACTCCAACGGCGGCGCTGGAAAGGATTCTCAGCATGCCACCTATTGACCTAATGGCGGAAAATCTGGGAGCGAAATCTTCGAGTAGGTTGGTGGCTGCTGGAGTATTCACCTGCAGAACCTTCGGTCACAGCTCAATAGGAAAGTGGAGCTCAGGTTGCACAGACTACATGACTCTGTACTTTAGTTGGGAGAGAAGGTTTCGCATTGCAATTGAAGAGGAGGGATGGCACAAAGGACTTCTCACATCAAGCTGCCAGACCACAGCAGTATTTTCGAAGCGGAAGTTTTTGCTGTGGGGAAAGCCGCGGAGCTAGCCTACACTAGAACAAGAAAGAACTCAACAATTAATATATACGTGGATAGTCAAGCAGCAATAAGAGCAATAAGCTCATATTGTATTAAGTCCAAAAATGTTCGACGGAGCAGGGAGGCCATAGAAAGGCTAGCCGCAAACAGTAGGCTGCATATCTATTGGGTACCTGGTCACAAAGGTATTATGGGGAACGAAATAGTAGATGAAATAGCAAAAAGTGCTGTTAGACTATCTTTTGAACAAGAGAACGACATACCAAAACCGCTATATACAATATACAATGAAATGGACGACTACATGAAAAGGGGAGTGGAAGCTAGATGGAATCTGCAAAACTTGCGACATCAAAAGTCATGTGTAAAACTAACGACAAAAAACTGAATCAATTCGTACTTACGCTCTCGCGAAACGACTGCAGACCTATCATAGGTATGCTAACAGTTCATAATCTATTGGCTGCACATGCGTACAAGATAGGGATTGCTAACACGGACAAATGTAGAGAGGATTTTGAGGAAACTTTAGAACACCTTCTGTGCGTTTGTCCGGCATTATTAGAAACGCGTTTAAATTGCCTGGGAGCCCCATTGTTAGAGGGTCTGGAGTCCGTCTCCTAGCGCTGCTTTGATTCGCCAAAAGCGCTGACATCCTACATGATGTCTACTTTCGGTATTCATAGAGGTCGGTCGCCATCTGGTATCGCTAGGGACCAAAAGGTCTATGCGTGGCTTGTTGCCTTCAGCTTCAGCTTAAATGCATTTTTAGGTTACAAGCACATAAAAATATTCATGTATATAGGTATGCATATGCATATGAACTTATTTATAATATAAAAATGAATCGCAAAATGTGTTGGTAAGCGCATAACTCAACCACGCATGGACCAATCTTAACAATTATTTTTTTAAAATGTTCCTTGAAGTCCAAGGATGGTTCGTACGGCGAGAAAATATCGAATAGTAAGTAAATTCTAAGAATAATCGTGCAGGGCTGAACAAATCCAAACATATTTTAAGAATACCAAAAGATAAACATATAGTATGTATTTTACGAAGAACAAAAGAGAAACATATTTTAAGAAGAACAAAAGACAAACATTATTAACTAATCTAGAAAACCCATGTTTCTCACATGCTCAATTGTATGTTGTCTGTTCCCGTGTTTGAAAACCATCAGATTTGTTTGTATATTAACCAGGTAATCAAACAAAAAACATTGTATATCATAAAGCACTACAATAAAAATAAAACAGATTTTTGTTAATAATTATGATTCACTTGATTTGCAATAAAACGATTACTGAAAATACTTAAATACGTTTTATTTCATTATTCTTTATTATATCGGTTATTAACCCTTTGTTAGTAATAATAATAATAAATAATTAATTATCTCTATTAATTATCTCCACTTTAAAAATATTTGTCACCTTTAGGTTTTCTCACTATCCCTTTAGATTATTTTTCAATCAGGTTTGAACCTTAAGTTTCCCTCTTAGTTTGAACCCCTCCACAATGGTCTGAAATTTAAATATTTTGGCATATGTAAATCCAAAATTTTTTTTTTCTTATTTCAAAAAATAGGTACGCAGTATTAATTGAGACATTTCAGTGGTCTAAAATATACAAAAAATTATTTGGATATGGCAACTCTGTTCTAAATATGAGCTGTAAAACATGATGTTCCGAAGCAACAACAAACTTGTAAAAAGTTCAGTAAAATATTGTAAGAAAACAGCTGTTCGATAATAGTTAAAAAGGAAAAAAAAGAAATAAATTTATAATGGAAGAATATAAGAAATGTATCTATTTTTTAACTTAATGAAAAAAAAAAGTGGTTTATTGTGTCATATCTGTATAGTGTGGAGTTTTGTTTAATAGCTTTTTTCACCGAAAATTTCGTATTAACCTGTGTTCTGTGGAGTGAAAGTTGTGTGTATTGTCCCGTATTGTTCCAGATTTTTATGTTCGGTGGAAGTTTGGGGTATGTTCTTTAAAATCATGTATGTAACATTTGCCCGTTTTTGCCCCATTTAAGTATATTTGTAATTTTCAGCAACCTTTAAATTCCAACACGAAGAAATGCTTGGAGTTTGGATAGAGGGCGATCGCAAAACTTATGTTGTTTTGGATTGGGTTTTTTAAAAAATTAATACTAATGAGTTAAGTTCAAAGAAAAAAGATGAAATAAGAAAAAAAATACAAAATTTATTAGCATATGTTAGCGAAAAATTATCAAAATGTAATCGTATGGTTAATAGATTTATAGAGAAATACACCCCGTGGGTTTCCGCAACAACTATTATTGAAATTTCTGAGAATGATTTTGAAAAACCCTGTTCAAGTAAAGCAGGACGACCAAAGGTTAGCTACACAGATGCAAAAGATTAAGAGGAAGCTGGCAAGTGATCTTTCTTGTGAAAACAATGACGATGTTGATTTTTTGATTCATGCAGCTACTGTTGCGGCAAAAAAATCAAAACAAAGTGATTTAGCATTTATTTTAAAGAAAACTGCGCATCAAGCAGAACAAAGCGGAATAAGAAAAGCTGTTACCTCTAAAAAACCCGAAGCAGTTCCACTAACTCCGGAAGAAGCTCTCGCATTTTTACTTGAAAATGATTTAAGGAAAAGACAATATATTATATCAACGATTGGGGTACAATTTTCCCAAAATCACTTTCCCAAAAAAATTTTTTCCCAAATTTTTTTTTCCCAAAAAATAATTTTCCCAATGCCATTTTTCCCAAACTAAAAATTTCCCAATAAATTTT
Source organism: Anastrepha obliqua (assembly GCF_027943255.1). Classification (NCBI taxonomy): domain Eukaryota; kingdom Metazoa; phylum Arthropoda; class Insecta; order Diptera; family Tephritidae; genus Anastrepha; species Anastrepha obliqua. Next base: position 62,036,826 of record NC_072897.1, read on the forward strand.
CCCATAAAATATTTTTTCCCAAATTTTTTTTTCCCAAAAAATAATTTTCCCAATGCCATTTTTCCCAAACTAAAAATTTCCCAATAAATTTTCCCATAAAATATTTTTCCCAAAATATCGTTCGTCTGTAAAATATCGCATATACATTTGCAATGAATGGGCGAGTACATTTTTTATTATTTGAAACAAGATTTCAGTTTATTTCTGAATTTGTATGTATACAATCACATGCGAATATAGTATCCTAGAGTTTTCAAGTATGTGACAATATCATTGTTATCAACATATTCGTGATATTTCGAAACAATGTTAAATATTCTCTGTTCATGTTTCAACCTCTTGGAATCTTTATTTTTCTTAACTTGCTGTCCTGATTGCAATTGTCGCATCATTATTTCTGTGTCCGATTGCTCTTTCTGCAACTCGGAAAGAAAAATGTAGAAGCTGGGGTGATCTTTCCCTATAACAACTTGAAGCCTGTTGTGCCATCCTTCGGATATATTATTCGTTCTCGCAGTTTGTTGAATGACTGCATCATATTGACACCACAAATCTGGAGCATAGCGAGGATGCACCTGTTTACGTCGGCCTTTTGCAGGTTTTCCTCGGACGTACGTAGCGTCAAAGTATTTTGAAATTGGTCGCATTTCCTCCGGTATTTCATTTTTTAAGGTTTCGAATTCTCGGGCGATGTTTTGATGTGGGACGAAAGCAAGGGCACATATCATATGAGTGGCTACTTTGACCGATCGATCTTCAGGATCGCAATACATTTTCTGAAGTCCTTCACTTTGGATATGGCGGTACATGTTTTGACAGAGGTGGAAAAAACAGCAGCGTGCCTTGTCTTCGCCCATTACGATTTTTACAGCATTGATGATAGCCAACTCAAAATCTGTCATCACTTTAATCGGAAGAGAAATATCGATACCTAGACGTTCTGCCTCTTGCAAAACAACCGAGAATACTTTTTCGTATACTTTCTGCTCTTTGTTTTCTAATAATGCGTAGACAAAAGGTAAACCAATAGTTTGTGGTTTTCCTCTTGAATCCGGTTGTGTAACTGCTCCGAGAATTGCGAAAACTTGGAAAAATATACTTGGCGCAGTTTTAAATGTTCCGTCGGCAAACTACAATATGCTCCTGAATAATTGCCTTAAATTTTCAGGCGTCGCGAATACGAGTATTCTCCCAAATTCTGAGTCTTCGTCATTTTCATAGGAGTCGTAAATTAGAAATTTATCTCCATTCAATGAATTTTGATAAAAGCCTGGAATATCCTGCAATTCTCTCAGCGTTCGCGGGTTCGAGGGAAAATCTTTTAATCTTTCACGACTAAGACTTTTTCGGGAATTAATTCTGTTTGGCATTTCCGCTAATACCGCTAAAAGAGAGAGTTATCATATTTTGTAATTATGAATCGAATGCAATTTCGTTTTTTTGTTTTTACCTGGTGAAACGTTTCGCAATTCAGTTTGATACATTCGTTACCTTGTCTTTTTATCCGAATTGAAAAATGTATATTGAAAAACTTTTTCGAATCTTTTTCGATTACTTAAGTATAAGATTTTTGATTATTATATACACTCATATTGTCGGAATCGTCGAAAAATGTCAAATAGTAGAATAATAAAAATTAATTTCAGTAGTATTTGTTCGGGAAAGCTATCTATTGGAAAAAAGTTATTTTGGGAAAACATGCATTCGGGAAAAAACAATAAAGCGGGAAAAAATATTTTTGGGAAAAATGGCATTGGGAAAATTATTTTTTGGGAAAAAAAAATTTGGGAAAAAATTTTTTTGGGAAAGTGATTTTGGGAAAAATGACCCCCCACCTATATCAACATGAGGTTGTTAAATAAAGAAAGGAATTGCAATATAAATATATCCAAGCTATGAGGAAGTAATTAAATGCAAGCTACTTGCCGGCCTAAGGAGATATCTGTGTCGAAGTCTTCAGCAGAAGTATCACTGCAAAATCTCTTAGACCATACCGCACAACGCATTCTTTTATTCCAAAAAGATGTTTTGCACGTTATGGCAGAAATTTCGAATGTTGTTTTAATTGCTAGCTATGGGTTTGACGGTACAACGGGACAAAGTATGTTTAAACAAAGGTTTGAGACAACTAAACCTCAACTTTTTGACCAATCACTGTTTGTAACTACCATTATACCTTTACAAATGTTGGACAGTTCTGGCAAAATTATTTGGAGGAATCGCTCTACGCAATCAGTGCGGTTTTGCATGCCATTAAAAATGCAATTAGTAAAAGAATCTACAGATCTAATTCTATCAGAAAATAGTCAGCTAGATATGCAAATATCTTATTTAAATCCATTTGAATATTACCTTGATAACGGAGAAAAAATTATTTTCAATTATGATTTGCATATGACTTTGATTGATGGAAAAGTACTTAATGTTATAACAAACACCAATTCTAATCAAAAATGCCCAATATGTGGTGCTACACCAAAACAATTCGTAACAACTAAAAATTTTAATTCTGATGTTTTTAAACCCAAACTTACATCCCTTAGACATGGTATTAGCCCACTACATGCATGGATGCGAGTATTTGAATTCGTTGTACACATTGCTTAAAGAATCGAATTAAAAAAGTGGCAAATAAGGGAAGCTTAAGTTAAAAAAGCATTTCAACTTCGAAAACAAGAAGTACAAAAGAGGTTTTGGGAAGAAATGGGCCTTCATGTAGATAAGCCTAAAGCAAATGGTAGTGGAACATCAAATGACGGCAATACTGCCAGGAAAGCATTTAAAAATTTGGAATTCTTTTCCTTAATTACAAATATTGATATAGAAATTTTGAATAACTTTAGAGTTATATTAATTGCTATTTTCTGCGAGTATCCTATAGATACCACAAAGTTTGAAGATTTTTGCAAAAGAACTGCCTTCTTGTACATGGAAGAGTATTTATGGTTTCCAATGTCAGCAACAGTTCATAAAATATTAGTTCACGACTCACATATTATAAAAAATTGCGTAATTCCTGTTGGTTGTTTTGGTGAAAATGCGTCAGAAGCTCGAAATAAATTATACAAGAGAGATCGCATCGCACATGCAAGAAAAAATACAAGAAAAAATAATATGACTGATGTTTTCAATAGAGCAATGGATTCTTCAGAACCCCTTCTTTCCAGCTTGTCTTTATCCGCTAGAGAAAAATATCGGAAAAGAGAGAAGCTACCAGAAAAAGTAATACAATTGCTTGCACCTTCAAGTGAGCTTCAAATTTTCAACCACTTGCCAGGGGGATCTGAATACGATTCGGATAATTCTGATTCCGATATATCGGAAGCAGGCGTTGTGGAGAACGCTTTAGTTTTAGATACGGAAGACTGTGATTTCGAATGATTTGCTTGGTACATATAACTTTTTATATTATATTCAAGTGAATTTAATAATTCTGTAACTTCTTTCTCATTTCAGATGTACAGTTAATGTTATTATAAAAATAATTGTTCAGTAAAAACATATGTATAAATATTTGGATAATAAAATTATTTGAACACTTTTGCCTATCATATGCAAATTTTTCATTTTATGAAACCAAATTTTTACTATAGGTCCAAGGGAGGTACTCCTGGGAAATGACCGATTTCATCCATTCTTGGAATTTTTCTTAACTAAGTCATATATAACATGTATGCGAAATTTCAATGGCCTAGTACCACTCCTTCTAATTTATGCCAAAAAATTTGAATTTCAGACCATAGTGCCCTCTGGCAAACATCTCAGTCGGGGTTTTTAGAGGGTCCCAAAAGGGTGGCCAAAGTTCGTGGAAGCGAAGACACTTAGATCACCCGATCTGACCCTTTTCTTTAATTCTCCCGAACAGAACCGTCACCATGATGATAGGGCGGTGTGTGAGGGTCAGCAGTAAAAGGTCAGCAGTAAAATGGTCTTAAGGTCGAAATATAAACTGCCACTTTCAAAATCTATGTGGCAAAAGGAAGTCTGTCGGGTCCGCTAGTTGTATATACATTCAAATGTAATAATTTTATGAAATTTTAAAAACGAAAACAAAAAAACAAAAACAGTTAATATAATGCCACTTTTATGTATTGAATATAAACAACCTTTAAAGCATCTGTAAGTTGTTTCGCGACTTCTACGGTTTCTTCACTCTACTGTTCAAAAAGAAATTACCTTTAGGTATCCGTCTGTTTTTCAGTTATTTTGAAAAATTTCTTCCGATAATCACCATCTTCTTCCATGTCCTTTCTTTTTAAACTCGCCCGCGGTGTTCTCCTGTCTGAGAAGTTGGTCGTGAAATTTTTTGCAGGCGGCGGCCGTAGCCCAGTTGAATCTCCGAAAACCCAGTTGTATCTCCTAAAAATTGAAATACTAATTATATTAGTAAGTTACACTTAAACATAACCTTCATTCAATTTACCTCCTCTACTGGAATATTTTCAGCTGTTGTTGAATCGTACTCATTCATATGTTCCTCCCCTATAAGAGCAGCCACATGCCTCTCGATTTCCGTTAGGGACTCCTCATTGATAGACCTCTTTCAAGTCAACGCATGCTGTCTCCGTCGGTTGCGTACTTTGATACTGGTGCGGCTTTTCAAGTCTCTCCATACCTTTTTTGGAAAGTTGTTAACATCTCAATTGTATTAATTTATTGAAAAGAGTAATAATTATTCCACTTAAAAAAGTAGGGGGAAAAAAGGAAGAAGCACTGACTGCTAAGGCCTTCGGCTATTGATTTACATTGTTAACAATGTAGGGAACGAAGAAAAAAAGAAATAGTTGTATAATACTAAGTTTACTAGAGGCTAGCCTAAAGATAATCATATATTATACCTATACTGGAGAAGGTGCAGATAGTACAATCGAAAGTATGTAGATGTTACCACTCCTATATGTACCAGTACCTCCTATACAGTTCGTTGTCTGCTTCAGAAATTCAGACGGTTAGATATTTTTAAACACCGATGATCTAATAATTTGGAGTCCTAAACATGTATTCATAAAGTGTGAATGTGTCTGCAATACAAAATGATGGGGATACACTTCAGTATGTTATTTGATACCCTTTCCACACGGGTAGGTAAACCAGTTTCCGCTAAGATGGAATGTATATGAGAAGTAGGAAAGGCTCTAATATTCTTTCTAGCTGCTGCGTGATAAGTTGTTTCTAGGCGATTCAGATGGGTGTATGTGCAATGTCCGTAAATAGCTAATCTGAACTTTATCTTGGATAATATAAAAGTTCTAGTTATATAATATTTACCAGCACCAAGACGACTTGCGACCCAATTCTATCATACGGCTTTTTAAAGTCAATACGAAGTACCGAAACAAGGTTTCTGTTAGCCAAGGCTGTAGAGGCAAAGTTTTCAAAGATAAGGAGTGGATCCATAACGCCTAAGTTTTTCTGGGATGCAAACTGTTGTGGACTTAAGAGCTTATTTTGTTAGGCAAATAATACAAGACGGCTAGCAACGGTCTTCTCCAAAACTTTCGACACGAAAGGCGACAGGGATATGGGCCTGTAATTGGAAATGAGAGAGTTTGCTTTGGGAATCGGGATGACTGCAGCAATTTTCCATTCTTGCGGAATTGTTCTTTGCTCTAATATCGAATGTACAATACAAATTGGCAAGGCGTGATTTTAAGACGAAAGCCAATTTTTCAAGATATTGCACGTTATTTTATCAAAACCAGGTGTTTCACCTGGCAACGAAGAAAGAGTTAAATTAAAGGGCTTCATGGGAGGAAGAGGAGTTCTGATAACATTTTGATACTATGCTCGATTTTGTACAGCCAAAATTGGGATGAATGTTAGAACTATGTGAATAGTAGGTGCAAGTTATTGCAAATTTTTCGGCAATTTTCTTGAGGGAGTATATTGGTACAAGGCCCAGTGTATAAAAGGGCTGTGATTACGCTGACAGGAAGAAGTAAGATATTTTATATCTGACCAAATCTTCTTTGGGTTAGAAAAAGGTGTAATCCTGGTTATGAAAGTTCCTAGAGCTTGTCTTTTCGATGCTTTTAATGTGCGCCCGTGTAACGTTTGATTGGACTTTTTACATTTTACGAGGTTGTCGTCAGTCCTATTTCGTTTGTACTCCGCCCAATATATATCAAAAGTATTAATAATACTACTAAGTACTAAGTCAAATTTGACGAATATTCAAACTATTTTGAAACAAACAATTATGGACTCATACATACAAAATTGCATCAACACAGTAATGCATTTTATCAAATAATTGACGGTGTAAGGTTCCTATAAAACGAGCGCATTGCATTTCCTTAACGTGCCTGAGCTATCCATATCCCCTTTTTTCTCGAAAATGACAAAAATGCGAAATCTTATAATTCAAATAACTTATAAAAAAGCTCTCTCTCGGGCATTTCGATACTATTGTAAATCTCATTGCTATTATATTTTGTTCCCGCATGGTAGATAAATATTAAATTAGTATATTTCTTTACGTATGCGATTCTCCAATTAACAACAAGTGTACTAAAACATATGCACATAGCCGGAAAGTTAAATATTTACTCTGAAACAAGACTGCGACTTTTTTTGATTGCTAGTGCATTAATGTTGCTTGCGAACTCTTGAGCATTTTTAGTGAATCGTGATGATTTTGCTGCGACCTTGATGTTGTTGTTGCAGCAGTTCATCAGGTCCTGCAGGTACTGTGTAATCACCGGTTGTCATCGTCCAATCTCATGTTACGGTAGGCCCACAACCATGCTGTTTCGACGGGCAGGACCCAAAAGGAGGGAGTTGTTAAGTGAGTTGGTTTGAGAGGGCACGTGAATAGTGTCGTGCGGAGTACCTTCACAAGCCGGACATTTGTTGAAGATATCGGGATTGATTCTGGATAAGTAAGAGCTTAACCTACTACAATATCCTGCACGCATTTGCACCGCGGGTCTCACGAGGCAGCTAGTTCTTCATCTCTGATGGGCCGTGGTTAGAATCCGATGACGGAATTTAGGGGGTGGTAGTTTAAAAAGGTAAAGGACTTCCCATGAATGTTGATTAAGTCCTGTTTGTGAATTGTTGGGCGCCGCGGGTGCGTATAGTCCTGGATCTCGTCAGTATTGCCAGAGGTCCAACTCCAACTCAATTGGTATTGCTTACTGAGCATCCTATTATGCTCTTTAACTTTGGTGTGAAAATGTTGTAAAAGAGAAATTAGGAGGCATCCCATGGCTGTCCTGACAGCAGTATTTTGGCAGATTCGGAGCTTTTCCACAGCATGTCCCTAGAGCCAGAAGACCAAATGGGCGGTGCATAACTCGGAACCGGCTGGTCAATTGCTTTTCACTTTTGAACTCCCTCTCGTGGTTGAGGAAGCTTTGAGATAGAGAATGAAAACCAAGGGAGAAAAGACACAGCTCTAAGGCACCGTCAGCTTTATTTTTGCTCAGCTCTGTTTTTGAATTCGAAATGCTACATTACAGCAGTATAAATGGTAGTCCGATCTCGATAAGGCCCGTACTAAATAAAAGTGAAAAATATGCATGAAGAACTTGGTGCTGTTCGCGCCCAGCTTACGGAATTGCAAAGCAGCGCAGTAGCCATATCATACTAAACGTCCACGCACCAATCGTCGTATGACCTTCGTATGACCGGACACAGCTCTTTAAATCAATTGCTGTCTTGTGCTAGTCCCGCAAAAGATCTCTTAAACTCTCTGACATTCATTAGCCCGGATATGGGAATGTATATGTGCATGAGAGTTTGACAAAGTCGTTGCGAGAGGTGATGGCGTATGCCTCAAGTCTCCGGAGAAAAAATCTACTAATGCCAGTGTTCTCCATTAGGGACCAAGTTTACATCAGACGAAATCCAAGAAAATATCGCCAACTAGTGTTCAGCACTGCTGACGTGAACCCTCTTATAGACATAACAAACAATAATTCATTGCACTCACGCCTTTTTGTCAAAATTTTCTTTTTTCTCTTAAAAAGTATTTTGCTTAGAATAGCTCAATAGGCGCCTTCGTTTCAAAGACTATGACAGCAACTTTTACATGTTACGCATACTAGGTAGACAAAGAAACGGGGTAAAAATTTGTCATCTTAACGCCCAATGCTTTCCAGCCAAAATAGATGAGTTTAGATACATTTTTGAATCATCTGATATTGATGTTGTAATTTGTTTTGTGTTGACGGATAGAACTTTTTAGTTCAGATAGTCTTGGGCATGGTGGTGGTGTGCCCGTGTTTGTTAAATCTAGTTTGATAGAATCAAATGTACAGCAGAGTCTTCTAGTTCAATTAAATACCTCATACCTTTTTGACCTCATATGTAATCATACAAAAATACTAATGTCTTTAAAGACCTCACAAACACATTACTTACAATGACTTCATGATATTGTTTCTTACGTATTCTTACACTAAATTCAAATAAAACTCTTACAATAACTTCTCTGAGTTCAATCACTAGATTCTTAAATAAAACCACAAATTAATGGTAACACACTTGCTTTACATTATTTCAAACACTTTACTTTAAATGGAGACGTTCACCTTAAGACTGAATCACCCTATAACTTTTCGATTATTCGCTTACAAGTCCAATTTCCAACTGAATACTCTATGCGCATGCACCTTTACTTATATGTGCAGAATAATTATCGTGATTTCTAGATCTGGCAGCTCGTATCTTCTGGCGAGCTCTGTTGTTACAACAGCTAACTTAACCCTGTCGGAGCGTTGTAGTCACCTCTCTTCTGTGTCTAACTCATGTCTTTGTTTTGGCATCTCGTACTACTTTCATTTTTCCCTGCCCAGTTTTGCTTATCTGAAAATGGTGATATATTATAAACAGTCTTGAAAATCTTAGAAAGATGGCGACAACATTTTGATAATCCTCTAAATAATGACCATCAAGACGAGCATTACTATGGAAACCTACGTGCATTAGATGCGGGAAACCAGGGCACAATGTAAAATACTGCAAAGCAGCCTCCAATTGTATTCACCGCGCAGATGCGAAACGCGACCGTACTGACCACCTGCCAGGGTCAAGGAGATGCCCTCTAGCTAAGAATTGATGAGAGTACCCCAGGCAAATATGCATAGAAGACGCACAGCAGACGCTCTGCTCGAACAAATAGCTGTCGGGAGCTAGATGCGGTCAGCGAGCAGTACGGACGGATTAAAAAGGGAACCTGGTGCGAGGACGAAACAGGAACGGCCGAACTCTGGCTACCAAGCGGTAGTGAAGTCCCCGTCACACAGCACGGAGCCGGTCGTTGCTACACATATGTTCAAAATGAACGCTTCATAATGCTGAGCTGCTATCTTACCCCCAGCGACAGTATTGAACAGTTTAGAACGAAGCTGGACCATATTGAGGATAAGGTTCGGGAAAAAGGTGGCCCCTTCATCGTAGCTGGAGACTTCAACGCCAAGGCTGTCGAGTGGGGCGCCCTTGCTACGAACACACGGGGAAGACATATACTAGGTATGGCTGCCAGATTGGGGGTTGTAGTGGCAAACACGGGAAACGCCACTACTTTTATCAGACCAGGATGTGAATACACCAGGCCGGATATCGCCCTACTGACTAATAGCCTGGCTGGGGTAATCAGCGGGTGGAAAGTTCTGGAAGAATATACTGGAAGTTACCATCAGTATATCACATTCCGGATCAGTGCTAGAACTGACCCCACCCCGACACCTAAAACAAAGGGCGCCCGCAATGGGAACATGGCCAAAGTGAACACTGAAGCGTTTCTAGCTCACTTTGATGCAAATTCCATGCAGCACATAAGTGGTGAAGCTGGCTCCCTTGCAAGCGCCATGATGCAGCGCATTGCCAAAAGCTGCGACGCATCGGCGCCCCGCACAAGGTTATGCTCAAGAAGACGACCTGTGTACTGATGGACATAAGAAATCGCAGATCTCAGAAGAACCTGCTTCTGTAATAGAAGAAGGTACACCAGAGCCAGACGAAACAGGGAAACATAGGCGGAAGCTGCTGATTTCAGACAATCCCGAAAAGCGCTGAAGCAAGCAATCATCGTCAGTAAGAAGGCAAAATGGGAGGAACTTCGAAGGGATCCAAGCTTTGGGGTTTGGGCTATAAAATTGTAACAGGGAAGCTAAACGCCAACTCCACAGCCGTACATCTAGACAATGATGCGATCAGCAAAATAGTGGACAGACTGTTCCTCACACACCCTATGCTGTGTGGGGACCGAAACCCCTAAGATGACGAGATGCTCCCACCCTTCACTGAGGAAGAGCTTAAAACCGCGGCAAGAAGCCTCAAAAGCAATAAAGCTCCAGGCCCAGATGGCATCCCAGCAGCAGTTCTCAAACTTGTGGCTGAAAGTCGACCAGATGTAATGCTTTACGTTTACAATGCATACATTGCTTAAAGCATCTTCACCAAGATGTGGAAAATACAGAAACTGACGCTGATCAGCAAGGGTAAGCACGTTAAAAGGGGCCAGTTATTATATGACAGGAGTTCGAGTAGACCTAGGGCGGGTCTAATAGTATCATCTCATCTCACTGTGACGGATCTGCGGCTGAGGTGTGTTATAGAGGTACATAACAATGGCTCACAGCCTACGTTTTTAACTGCTAGAAAGCAGGAGGTGATTGATCTCACCCTATCCAACTCAAAACTTGGCTGGTCAATCAAGAACTGGAGAGTCCTTGCCGAAGATTCGTGCTCAGACCACAGGTACATTGAGTTTCAGTGTGACTAGGAGGCACAAATGCCATTCCCCTCTAGAAACCCCCGAAAAACAGACTGGCAGAAATTAAGGGGGCGTTGCGGGGCCTTGACGTGGCGCCACCAAGACTTCGAAAGGAACAAGCCATTGAGGTGGCTGTTGAGAAACTCAACGCAACACTAACTGATTGTTTTGAGTCAGCCTGTCGACCTCTCCCTAACCGGACTCCAGTTCTTTGGTGGAACCGAGAGCTCCAGATATTGAGGCGTGAGTCGAAAAAGCTTCTGAACTAGGCCCTCAAGACTAACCTTGCTGAGGACTGGGAGCGATACCATGATGTTCAGAAGAACTACAAGAGGCTTATTCGGGAATCGAAAAGAGCTTCATACAGGGAATTTTGCAGCGGTATTGAATCTCTGAGTGAGACGGCGAAATCGGTTAGGATCCTGAAAAGGGACCCAACTGCAAAGTTGGGGTCACTTAGAAAATCTGATGGCTCCTTCACGGAGTGGAAAAGTGAGACACTCAGCTTGCTGATGGAATCTCACTTTCCTGGTAATCAGATAAGCATCAGCCGGCAACAGCCCTTATTGATAGAGGCAGTTGTCAGAGCTGCTACACCTTCTCGGCATGACTAGTACGTGGCCAGACCTGTGGTGAATGAGGCCGCCATTCTATTTGCCATCAAATCATTTGGCGGCTACAAGTCGCCCGACCAGATGACAAATATCCTGCCATGCTGAAGGAAGGCGCAGAGTCTATGACAACAGCCCTGAAGAAAATCTTCTCGGCATGCCTGGCACTGGCTTACATACCACGCTCTTGGAGGATGGTGAGCGTCGCTTTCATCCCAAAGGTTGGAAAATACGACTACACCAGCCCCAAAAGCTTTAGACCCATCAGCATGACCTCTTTCATGCTGAAAAGTCTCGAACGACTCGTGGAATTTCGCATACGTCAGAAGTCGCTGAAGGCTCACCTTCTGTCTCCATTTCAGCATGCCTATACAAGTGGAAAATCCTGGGAGTCGGCACTGCGAAACCTTGTTGCTAGGATAGTACGAGCAGAGGAAGATCTGCTGGTGTCATCCGGGGTTAATAGAGGTTGCCCCCAAGGCGGTTTGGTGTCTCCATTACTATGCTGCATGGTAATTGATCCTCTGCTCATCACCTTAAACGATTCGGGAGTCTACGCCCAAGCATATGGGGACGATGTTGTTTATTTGGCAACAGGCCTTTCGCTTATGAACATCTGCAGGAAAGTGCTGAAATCTCTGGATCTGATTAACACTTGGTGCTGTGCGAATGGGCTATGGGCAAATCCCACCAAGAGTCATATTGTCCTCTTTACCAGAAGGGGGAAGCTTGATGGACTCGTTCTGTCTAGGCTAAAGGAGTCACAATCCAACTATCCAAGGAAACTAATTATCTTGGAGTAATTCTCGATAGTAAGCTCCTCTAGAAATCACACGTTGTAACAAAGACATCCAAAGCACTGACAGCCTTCTGGCAGTGCAAGGGTGTTTTTGGAAAAACGTGGGGTCTTTCTCCTAGCAAGGCCCTATGGATCTACACGGCTATGATAAGACCTATTATCATCTATGCATCAGTGGCCTGGATGAGTAGACTCTCTCTAGTGGGAGTCAGGAGGACCTTATCGAGACTACAACGCACTGTGGCCATCTGTTGCACCGGAGATTTTCCGACTACTTCACGCCCGGCGTTAGATGCTCTGATTGGTTTACCACCACTTGATGCTTTCATCCAAGGAGAGGCCTTGAAGGCCATCTGCAGACTGAAACACAATGGGAACTGGAACGGCCCCTGACATTGGAATACAGAGAAGGCATGGACGTTTATCCAACGATTCTCTCCATGCCCCTTGACTCCATGCCATCAAGAGTCGGCCTTGAAAAGAGATACAGTGTAGTGCTACCAGAGGCTCAGTTGTAGGAAGACTCAGAAAATGAGCTCGGCAAACATAGTTTTCGCATTTTCACGGATGGCTCCAGGACCGAGCACGGCTCCGGCTCTGGGGTCTACGTGGAATCCAGCGGGTCAAAACTGCACTTTTCTCTTGGAATGCATGCATCTGTGCTTCAAGCGGAGGTGTATGCTGTTCAAGAATGGATGAAGTTTGTTGTGGAAAACAGATGGAGAGACAGATCTATATGTGTCTACAGCGACAGCCAACCTGCGCTCATGGCCTTAGACAGCCTCCCAACAGCTTTAAGGGTAGTCGAGTCCTATAAATCCAGACTGAACTATGTCGGTAGACATAATAGCCTGATGCTAGCTTGGGTCCCGGGACACGTGGATATCGCGGGAAACGAGATTTCTAACTCTTTAACCAGGCTGGGCTCTGAAGTCAACTTTTTTGGACCCTTCTGCAGCTATCAAAGTCACGGTTAGCAAACGGGTTACTCTAGCCCAAAAGCGAACTTGGGAGGCTGAGAGAGGCTGCAGATGGACAAAACTGATGCTACCTGCCATGTCCGACCGACTGTCGCAGTTCCTCCTGTCACTAAGTAGAGGGGACTGTAGGAGGCTGGTTGGACTGATGAGGGGCCACTTTCTATGGGCAAAGCACATGGAAGAGGTGGGCATCTCAGACAGTGCACTCTGCCCAGCATGTGGAGAGGAGGACGAGACGGCGGATCACTTTCTGTCCGTCTACCGCTAAGCCTTCACTAGAATCAGGCTTGAGGTCCTTGGACCTGATGTGTTAAGAAGCGACAACCTTGGCTCCTTGGTATCACAAGATCTGCTCGGATTTCTTCGGAGGTCGGGAAGATTTAAAGAAAATTAAAAGGGAGTCCGAGTGCAGTACAATGGATTTAATTGTGTTGTGGATGGATTTAAATGTTTAATTGTGAACGCTGCACTTGCTAGTCTGTTCCGACAAAGAAAAATAGGGTAAGGTCGATCCAGCGATACGGTTCCCGACGCGGAAAATCAAGACTTGGCGCAATAGAGGAGGTGGTAAGCAGCGCTCAACGCAGACGCCACTACCCGAACTGCATCACCGTCCTGACAACGCTTGATGTACGAAACGCCTTTAACAGTCTACAATGGATTATAAAGGCACTTTGAGAAAGATTCCGAATACCCGCATGCCTGCTAAGTATTCTCCAAAGCTACCTGAGTGAGCGTGAAATCAAAAGCGATAACGTCTTGCCCAGCTCATGGATCTATTTTCGGCCTCGATCTCTGGAATCTGAGCTACGACAAGATATTGAGCATAGAAATGCCAGAATATACATATCTACCATAGTGGGATACGCGGACGATATAGCGGCGCTCATACCAGCTCGGGACACTGAGGACGCTGGAAGGAAGCTGAACCAAGTCATGATAAGGACGCAAATATGGCCTGGAACTCGTCAAACATAAAACCGAAGTCATCCTAATGATACGAGGTTACATGTCACTCGAGGTCAGCATGCAAATAGGCGGCACATCCTTAGTGACTCAAAAAGTAGCGAACTACTTTGGTATTCAACTTAACTGTAGGCTTACTTTCTGGGCCCAGATACGGCTTGCGCTACCAAAGCAGCAAAGGTCACGGGTATGCTAAGTAGATTAATGGCAAACATCGGTGGGCTAACACAGAGCAAAGGAAAACTAATTATGGCGGCCACGAACTCAATTCTCCTGTACACTAGCGAAGTATGGGTAATTGTGCTAAACTGCAAAGCCAAGCGCAAAGCACTGGAGGCTGTGCAACGAACAGCGGCTCTCAGAGTTGCCTCAGTCTACCACACTGCCTCAGGTGCAGCAATTTTCGAGATCAGCGGGTAGATATCCATCGACCTCATGGTCCGGGAACGAATGGATGCGTGGGACTCCAAGAAGAAGCACGTCATCACTAGCTTCTCAGAACGGAGATGCCAAACCATGCTGCGGTGGCAAAGCAGATGGGACGCTGAACCGAGTGGCAGATGGACGGCGAAACTTATTCCATCAATTGACAAATGGATCCAAAGAAACTTCGGGGAAATGAAGAGCTTCTTAACTCAGTTCCTCTCAGGCCACGGATACTTACGGAGATACCTTTACCGCATGGACAATGTAAACGATTCCAAGTGCATATACTGCGAAGCGCTGAGCGATGACGCTGAACACACGTTTATTAATTGTAACAGATGGCTAACGGAAATAAATGCTCTGAGGAAGCAGATTGACGACATCGCGCCGAGCAATATAGTCAGCAAGATGCGATAACTTGAGGACTGCTGGAACGCGGTAAAGAAATACATCGAGAACATAGTACGGAAAAAAAAGATTGACCCAGACACAGTACAACAAAACGAAGCCGCACACAAGAAATCGAGCCTATAGCGTGAAAGCTTTCAACAAATATGGTAGATCCAGACGTGGGTGAATAGAATTGGTTCTTTATGGATGCCGTTCTAGGCCATCCCGAAATAATATAGAAAGCAGTTCCGGGTGTCTCCCCCGAAGGAGAAGAGGGATCGTTTTAGTGGCCACATGACACGACGCAGTAGACGACGGTCACTGTAAGTGCGAAGGCATTTTGAACCCTACCTCACCCACCAAAAAAAAAAAAAGAAATAAAAAACCATTCTTGGAATATCTGTCAAACTTATAAGGCTCGTTAGCGCAGCGCTCACAAATACACAATCAAAAGTGATCATTCAAGGGAAGATCGCATAGTCGTTCTCCATGAAATCAGGTGTAAAACAAGGTGATGCCCTATCAACAGCCATACTCAATTTTATGCTGCACTTTGTCGTAATGGAAGTCAACAAAGGTGGTATCTTAAAAACTAAATCAACCCAAATATGTGCTTACGCAGATGACATCGGTATTCTCTCAAGTAATAGGAATGATCTTAAAAATTAACAAAATTGCGAATGGTATTGGCCTTTTTGTAAACGAGGGCAAAACCAAGTATCTCTTGAAATCGAGGCTACCTCCACATATGCAAAATTTCCATGTGGGGGCCTATACTTTTGAAACAGTGCAGCATTTTAAGTACCTAAGAGTTATGTTCGCATGTAACGGTGATTCAACTTCGACAGTCAGGGATGGCATCAACTCCGCTAACAAAGCGGTTTACGTCCACCGTTGTTCAAGTCCCGACTTTTGTCTAAAGCTACAAAGTTAACTATGTACAAAACTCTTATTCTATCAATCCTAACGTGTGATTGTGAGGTATGGACTCTTAAGAAAAATTTTTAAGAAAGATCTTTGGCCCAATAAGAATGGATGATGGTATCTACAGAATCCGATTGAACTCTGAACTAAACGATCTAACTCAGAATGAGGCAGCTGTATATTTTGTTAAAGCGCAGCGCATAAGATAGCTAGGACATGTGATCCGTATGCCTGTTGACTCTACCGTGAAGATAGTCTTTACAGGAAAGTTATGAGCGTGAAAGCCAAAGGCAGAAAGAGGAACCGTTGATAGACGCAGTGGAACACAATCGTAATGGCGGTGCATTGTCATCAAGAAAAATTACTTGGTGACGCCGATCGGCATATTCTGGGCATTTACGGTGTATAGCGCTGTTCAAATCGGCCAATTCACCTGGTTTTAATAGCTCGTACCAGATCATACAACGCTGATCCAAGAAAATTCACAGCATTGAGCTGCGGCCGAAGCGATTTGGTTTGGCCGTTGTTTTTGGCTTGTGGCCGGGCGGACCATATGATCGTTTACGCTTCGGATTGGAGAAATACACCCATTTTTCATCACCCGTAACGATTCGATGCAAAAAAGACTTCCTTTTGAACAGGGAGAAGCGTTTTTCTTCAATTGATAACAGAAAATCAATGATGTCCGCAAATCGTAGTTTGAAGGCACGAAATTCGAAATTTTTGAGAGCGACAAAAATGCATTGTTGTATGAAACGTAACAAACAATGAACTGAATATTGTTGACAGATAGATGAATAGATGAACTTCTCCACAAACTGAACAACCTAGGATTCCACACCCAGGGCTATGCTGATGACCTGGTAGTATATATAGTGGGCTGGCATGAAGAGACCATCTCTGACCGCATGCAACAAGCCCTCAACATAATAAACAAATGGTGCACTGACAAAGGGCTCTCTATCAACCCATCTAAAACTGCGCCAGTGCCGTTCACCAGGAAAAGGAATATCAACATCAAATGTCCTGTCCTGAATGAATCGACTCTACAACTCTCCACAGAGGCGAACTACCTTGGTATCAACCTTGACAAAGCGCTTACCTGGAACTCGCATCTTGAGAAAGTTACTGTAAAAGCCACAAGGGCATTCTATGCCTGCACAAGGCTTTTTGGTAAAACATGGGGGCTCAGCCCCAGAATGACCTACTGGACATTCACTACAGTTGTTAAGCCTATAGTCACTTATGCTTCCATAGCATGGTGGCCCAAAGTTAAGCAACGAAAGGCGGCAAGCGATCTTAACAAATTGTACCGCCTCATCTGCCTCGGTATAACAGGAGCAATGAAAACATGCCCAACTGACGCTTTGGGCGTGCTCCTAGGTATACCACCGCTTCCCATCTTAATTGAAAAAGAAGCAAGATTGAGTGCCTTAAGACTAAAAGGCAACGCCGATCTTAAAAGTGGAGATATGAGAGGACATCTAAAGATCTTAGAAGACTTTCGACACACTCCCATACTACACAGGGTGGATACAATATCTCCCAAACCCATTCTCTACAGAAACTTCCGAATTATTATTAATGAACGAACAACTTGGAGAACTAATTCTATCAATTTCAAGCCTGGATCTCAATTATGGTTCACTGATGGGTCCAAGCTGGAAGATGGTAGAGCAGGGGCAGGAATCAATGGGCCTAAATTTAAAAAATCGATTCCGATGGGACTCTACCCAACAATATTCCAGGCAGAAATACATGCCATTGAAATATGTGTGAGAGAATGCCTTCGCAGGAAAATGAGAGGCACTCACATCTACATACTCTCAGATAGTCAAGCGGCTCTAAAAGCCCTTCTATCAACAACTATCACCTCTAAATTGGTAAATGATTGCCTAAACCTTCTCAACATGTTAGGAAACCTCAACACAGTAACTCTAGTCTGGATTCCGGGACATGAAGGGCATGAGGGGAATGAAATGGCTGATGACCTCGCAAAACAAGGAGCAAATATTCAACTTACTGGTCCTGAGCCTTTCTGTGGACTCACGAAAAGCCACATTAATGAATTCTTCAGGAAATGGGAAGAAAGGAAATTTGCTGCACACTGGCTAAATTGTGCCGGTCAGCGTCAAGCCAAACAATTTCTTAGTCCCAACAAAGGAATATCAGACAAGCTACTCTCACTAAACAGAGTAGATCTGCGTCTTTTAACAGGATATCTCACAGGACACTGCAGCCTGAGGTATCATTTAAATAACATTGGTCTATCAGAGACCAATGTCTGCCGCTTTTGCGAAATGGATATAGAAAGCTCAGAACATGTGCTTTGTGAATGTCCTGCGCTGGGCAGACAAAGACTTCACCACCTTGGTGGTATCGTAGTATCTCCATGTAATCTTTGGAACAACAAACCCACAATAGTGCTAAAATTTATAAAAAGCCTTACAAAGGTTACAAAAATAGGTCTTGCACAATAGATCAACTCTGGTCGCAGTGCGTAATGGCCTTCTAATAATAATAATTGTTGACAGATGAAAAAACAAGACATTTTGGCAGCTTCAAAAATACTCCTAGCGACATCTATGGACTAATAGCTGAAAGTCTCATTTCATAGGTATATACCTGGTACGTTACTATGAAGCAACAGCTCAAGATAAACGGTTTGGAGGAGCATTTTGAAGGAAGCTTTGACATACCCCGCCTTCTAACGCTATGAAAGAAGAAGAAATTTTTCATTACTGTATACGATACATCTAATCATTCAATTTTTTCATCACCTTGTATGGACCTTCCCAGGCCGCTTGTAGTTTTGGAGAAATCCTTTTCTTTCTTTGCGGATTAAAAAGAAGTACTAAACTACCTTCGCTGAATCCTTCGGAGTTCGCAGTATGTACAAATCTGTCCTTCATCTTCTTACTCTTTAGCTGGGTATGCTGAATCACATGATGGTGCTATCCTGCAGTGTTTCCGAATTCCTACCTTCTACCATTGTAAGAGCGGTACCTCTTCCGAACTATACACCACCCGGCAGCATTAAATTACTTCCAAAAGTGGTCAAAGTAGGCGAGTTTCATGTACAGCTAAGAGATAGACCAACAAGAACATTTGGATGTGTTTGTCCCAATTTCGTTGGCACTTTCCAACTATCTTTCGAAAGCGCTCCTCCAGAGTGCGGTTGAATCTTTCGAACCTTCCATCTGATTGGACGTGCAAGGCTGTTGTATATGTTTTCTTAATTCTCAACAACCTATACATAGATGCCTAGAATACGGCCACATGTCGCGCAACTGTGATGGTGCAATCGATGGATCTCAGTAGTGCAGGAAATGTAGTGTTGATGGTCACTTCGCCAAGGATTGTCAAAATAGTCCTGAAATGTGTGTTCTGCGAGACCGACAGAAGGGAGGCAGCTATAGGTGCCTGGCATTCAGGAGAGCTGTGACAATAAAAGTAAATGAGAATTGTTCAGATAAACCTTAACCACTATGAGGCCGCCCAAGAACTATTATCACAAAGTGTTAAAGAAATTAGAGCAGATATTGCCATTATAAGGGAGCAGCAGTGGCCATCTGCCTTTGTGGAAGGCTCGCTTTCAATGAGTGCTGGTGAAGGGTTCGTACGATCCAAAATGAATGGAATCAAATTTGTCAGTTGCTACGCATGACCCAGTCTGACAACAGGGTAGTACAAATAGCTCCTTCAAAACATTGTACTCGAAGCTAGTGGGAAATCGTCTTTAATCATAGCGGGTGATTTGAACTCCTGAGCAACCGAATGGAGCAACCGGTGCGCAAACAAAAGAGGAGAGATGCTTCTTGAAGCATTCGCTCCACTCCACGTTACGGTTCTGAATGGCGGGTCAACTTACACCTACCTTAAGATGGGAGTGGGGTCAGACATAGATATTGCCCTGGCAAATGATTCCCATGCTCAAAAGATCAAATGAAGGATGAGCGAGGGCTACACCCACAGTGACCATCAAGCTATCTTAATGGACATTACTGAAAGGAGGCTAAAAATTGCACCCAAGCTGACAGGCCCAAGTGGAAGGACGAGAAGCTTGGTGGTGGAACGAAAACATCAAATCACTACGATCTCAATGCCTCCGCGCTTGACGCAAGATGCACCGCAGCCGTGAGAGGCCTGATTTTGTAGAAAATGTTCAAAATCTTAGATCAGCAGACCATGCACTAAAAAAAGCAATAAGAACTAACAAGCAAGAAAGTTTCAAGAAGCTTTGTGAAGAAGCTGATATCAACCCCTGGGGCATCGCGTACCGGGTGGTATTATCCAATGCGAAAAGCGTACACACACCCCAAATTACTTGCCCAATAAGGCTGCGGAAAATTGTTACTACTCTTTTGCCTCAAAGATTTGAAAACATTTTGCCATCCTGCACACAACACGAAGCAGGTGACATCCCTCGTGTCACCGAACAAGAACTCCGAGCGGCGTGTAATAAAATAAAGTCTAAGAAAGCTCCACGTCCAGATGGTATACCAAATATAACCCTGAAATTAGCGATTTTCATACGTCCATACATATGTATTTCTATCTGTATTCCAAACCTACCTTAACGAAGGAACTTTCCCAAAGAGGTGGGAGGAGCAAACACTGGTGCTTTTCCTAAGGAATACAAAAAGCCTGGCGAGCCCGAGTCTTTCCAACCAATAGGTCTACTTGACACAATGGGAAAAATTCTCGAGAGTATTATTTGCGACAGATTTGTCATCTTTCGCTGAAGATGAAGGTATTCTATCCACATACCAGTTTGGCTTCAGGAGTGGATGCTTTCAAATGCGTTGTAGATTTAGCAAGAGAAGCCATTGAAAGCAAGAGATGGCGCGGCGGGGGAAAAAAGTACTGCGCTGTGGTAACTCTGGACGTTAGAAACGTTTTTAACACAGCTAGCTGGCAACGTAAACTGGAAACCCTCGCAAAAATAGGGTCGCCTAGTTTTATTATCAAAATTATTGAGAGCTCTTTCACGAACGGTAAAGTGCGGTTTAGAAGCGACAAAGGCGCTGAGGAGTACTGTACATCGTGACAGAAAGTGTTTCTCAGGGATCAGTTCTGGGTCCACTGCTATGGAACTTAATGTATGAGGGAGTTCTAAGCCTGGATATGCCGCCTAGAACTAAAGTCATTGGATTCGCGGATGACATCGCGGTGGTATTGTAATAATGGATGCTTTCCATTTCAATTCAACCGGGCTACTCGGGTCATGTTCTTCGATTTCGATGTAACTTAAATATGTTGCTCTCTGGTCAAAATAATGAGACACGTATTTTTTTGTTCGCCCGAAAAAATTTTTTTTCAAGAGTTATCGGCAATTTTGTTTTTTGCCTCAAACTCGATTTTTTTTAATTATATAAGAAAAAAATTTTTTGAAATGCCCATAACTTAGTCAAAAATGAACCGATTTTAATAATTCTGGGTTCAAAATGATCGTAATTACTTACACAAGCGACTTCATGTAGAAACAATTGCAAAAAAGTAGTTGAAAATTTTTTATTTAGTAAAAAAGAAAAAAAATTTAAATTTTTTCAAAATTCAATATTTCAAAAAGTGCATTTTTTTTTTTTTATAACTTTTTCCAAATCAAAAAAACATCTCAAACTTTAATTGAGCTGCATGCCTAGTAGCTAAAATGCGTTGTTTTTGAGTAATGAATTTTTAAGTAAACACCCTGTTTCGCACTTTTTGTTTTTTGCAAAATAAAAAATTTTCAACTACTTTTTTGCAACTGTTTCTACATGAAATCGCTCGTGTATGTAATAACGATCATTTTGAACCCAAAATTATTAAAATCGGTTCATTTTTGACTAAGTTATGAGCAATTAAAAAAAATTTTCTTATATAGATTATTTCCATTTCAATTCAAAAGGGCTATTCGGGACATGTTCTTCGATTTCGATGTAACTCAAATATGTTGCTCTCTGGTCAAAATAATGAGACACGTACTTTTTTGTTCGCCCGAAAAAATTTTTTTTCAAGAGTTATCGGCAATTTTGTTTTTTGCCTCAAACTCGATTTTTTTTAATTATATAAGAAAAAAATTTTTTGAAATGCCCATAACTTAGTCAAAAATGAACCGATTTTAATAATTCTGGGTTCAAAATGATCGTTATTACATACACGAGCGATTTCATTTAGAAATAGTTGCAAAAAAGTAGTTGAAAATTTTTTATTTTGCAAAAAACAAAAAGTGCGAAACAGGGTGTTTACTTAAAAATTCATTACTCAAAAACAACGCATTTTAGCTACTAGGCATGCAGCTCAATTAAAGTTTGAGATGTTTTTTTGATTTGGAAAAAGTTATAAAAAAAAAAAAAATGCACTTTTTGAAATATTGAATTTTGAAAAAATTTAAATTTTTTTTCTTTTTTACTAAATAAAAAATTTTCAACTACTTTTTTGCAATTGTTTCTACATGAAGTCGCTTGTGTAAGTAATTACGATCATTTTGAACCCAGAATTATTAAAATCGGTTCATTTTTGACTAAGTTATGGGCATTTCAAAAAATTTTTTTCTTATATAATTAAAAAAAATCGAGTTTGAGGCAAAAAACAAAATTGCCGATAACTCTTGAAAAAAAATTTTTTCGGGCGAACAAAAAAATACGTGTCTCATTATTTTGACCAGAGAGCAACATATTTAAGTTACATCGAAATCGAAGAACATGACCCGAGTAGCCCGGTTGAATTGAAATGGAAAGCATCAATGGCAAAGCAAATCCAAGAAATTGAGAGGATCGCCTGTGAATCAGTAAGCATGATCAAGGCTAGGCTAAGGTCTATGAAGTTGGAATTACCTGGGCGTAAGACCGATGTAGTCCTAATAAGCAGCAGAAAGATAGTAGAAACTATAAATGTAAATGTTGGGACTGTAACTATTAGCTCAAATCCCGCTATTAAATACCTATGCGTGATGATTGACAGTTGTTTAAACTACAAAACGCACCTGGAAAATGCTGCGAGAAGGCATCGAGTGTGCAGTCCTGTCTGTCGCGAATAATGCCCAACAACGGCGGATCTAGCCCCAGCAAAAAAGTACTATATAGCAGGGTAGTCACCTCGGTTCTCTTATATGCCGCACCGATCTGGTCTGATGCACTGAACATAAATAGCTACACAAGAAACTGATAGCCGTCTATCGACTAGGGGGCGTCCATAAACTACGTGAGATGTTTAAGGGGGGGAGGGGGTCGAGTTAAATCTCATCTAATATTACGTTGGAGAGAGGGGGGGGGGGGGGGTCTCGGCAAATATCACGCAATTTTTTTTCTGATTGAAACAAAAAAAAATTATACTATTTTGGTCCATTATCCAGATGGTACAATATTATACATGCTTAAGATTTAATCTTAAGCGTAATCGTAGTATGATTAAGATCATTCACTAATTCGTTCGAAAGAAAAAACTTCATTCATACTTCGACGTTATATGTACATTACTGCTGTCAAACCACCATATTTGTTTTATACCAAATAGCTCAATTTAATCTGAATTTACTGTACAGTGTAGCCCGTCGTTTGTTTTCGCGCCACTATCACCCGAACGCACGACTCGATGAACAAGAGCGTACGAGCTGAGTGGCAGCGACACATGGATCTGCGTATGATTCATCACGACCATTTTCTACCACCTCTATACCCTATCACTCAGGTTGATGGACGTTTGACAATTCCGAACTTTAAAGAGCATGACGCAAAGTCATTTGCTCCATTTCTAATACGCCTACCGATTCAACCGCTGAATGCCTTCATCAACACGCCTTATGATCTCTATTGCCCAAGTATACGTGATGATTTAGAGAAAATATGCTGCAGTACACGTGGCATTTACTTCGCATCTATCACAAGAGCTGCAGAGCACAGGCGAGCAGCTCACATTGCACCAGCTAAGCAAGCGCGTATGTTCAGCAAAGTGCGACCCTCACGGATTGTCAGAAGACGAGCTAATGAGTTACTGTGCGCAAGCGTCAACGCCTTAGAGTGGCTAGACCAGAACGAAGTTGAAGGAGCAGATGATTTTACTGAAAATCTTATGGACATGTTGGTCCCAATAGTCTCTCTTGAAACCGCACATGATTCTCCATGGACTGAATTAGAGTAGATATTCTTTTTTTAATCGCAGTAGTTACGATTTAAGTCTTCTATTGTTAAATTTTTATTACACTTATAACTCTCAGCAATATTGATTACTAGTCTTAACTAGTCGTAAATAAAAGCACGAAGCAATTTTTTTTTCCTTTTACAATAACAATCCAACGCGTTTACATAAGAAACCCACATTTTGAAAAATCTCACGTGAGATTGGGGGATGGGGGAGGGGGTTGAATAAAATCTCACGACACCTCACCAGGGGGGAGGGAGGGTCAGAAAATTAAAAAAAACACCTCACGTAATTTATGGACGCCCCCCTAGGCGCTTTGCGGACTAACTGCGGCTTCCGTACAATTTCGGACGATGCTTCCTTCGTTATAGCCAGTCTAGTCCCCGAAGACATTTTGGCGAAAGAAATGCAGAGAATGTATAGGCCATCCGAGCCCGACAGTAGAGCAAGTCGTAAAAATATTGCAGAAGAAGAAGGACGTCTTTTGATGGCAAGGCCGTTGAAACAGATCACAGAAGAGTAGATGAACGCATGGGCTCCCATTCTTACGACGTGGTTAGAAAGGAACCATGGGGAAACGAACTTCCTTCTAATACAACTCCTTATAGGGCACGGAGTGTTTCGAAAATACCTCCATAGATTCGGCCATGATAGTTCACCAAACTGCCCAATCTGCAAGGAGAGGGAGGAAGACGCTGATTACGTCTTGTTTCAATGCCCACGCTATGCGCTCGAAACCTATGGCATATTAAACGAGAGAACATTATAGAATTTATGGTAAAATCGGGTGATAGCTGGAAGCGAATCTGAGCGTATGTAAAACATATCCATAATGATTTAAGATGCGCGGCGGTTCGTAGACGAAATAACTAGTAGCCGATGAGCTAACCAGCCCCGTGAGGTAATTCCTAGTTTGAACTGTTCCGCGGGGAGAGTGGTAAATAGTGAAGAGGTGTTTAGTACTTAGGTGAAGCTGTGAGGCTGCAAGTCGTGCATACTGCTATGCCGGTATAGCAGTACTCATTAGAGTTTCCTCTTTAGGGGTGTCATCCCGAAAAAAACACTTGCTTTACTTTATTTCAAACACTTTACTTTAAATAGAGACATTCACCGTAAGACTGAATCACCCTATTACTTTTCGTTTATTCGCTTACAAGTTCAATTTCCAACTGAATACTCTATGCGCATTTACCTCTGCTTATATACATTTGCCTAATAATCGTCGTGATTTCTAGATCTGGCAGCTCGTATCTTCTTGGATTTCTGTTGTTACATCAGCTAACTTAACCCCGTCGGTGCGTTGTAGTCACCTTCGTCTTTGTTTTTGTTTTGGGATCTCGTTCGCTAATATTGCCAGTCGGTTCACGAAACTTCGCTATTGGAGACAAACTCGAACCTTACAACATTGTTATTATGCGCCAGTGAGGCGGGCGATTCTCCATTGAGGATGACCATCACCTGTCTCCTACATACGTCCTACTGGCTCTTCTATTCCTCCTACTTCCAGTTTTGGGTTGGCAGGTCTCTACGGCTTGGGCGGAATCCAGACTCGAGCTCTAGGTCTGTTTGGAATCCCATCCTTACTGGCTCCCGACCAACCCTCTTCTACCTTACTTAGGGCCAACCTGTAGAGTGTGGCTGACATAGTGTCTTCGCAGGCGATGAGTTAAGCTCTGCTCGATACCAGCCTACGACATGACAAAGGGGAGGAAGTCCAGGGCGTCCCTCTAAGTCCTGGTGGTAAACTTCAACCCACCTCCATTTTTCCTTAGGAATGGTCTCTCTTGTCAATGATGGCAGTATCTCACCGCCGCCCTTTTCAACCTCACTAAAGGTTGGCTGTTGATGGCCACCTACCTTTTGTTTTTTTTCGACCCTTTCTATAGCTTGTTCTGCAGATCTTTGCCTTTTAGGAGTAACACCCGCCGGCGGATATTACTCCCTTTGCCCATTTTAGCGATTTAGCCTGTTCTTCGGTTAACTGATCTGTTGCTATCTCTCTTAGTCTAAGAAAAACCGCATTTTTCTCGTAGTAATTTTGTTCAGAGGGATGAATATGTTTAGCCGGTCCACCCTGTCCTAAGCTAGTAATCCGCCTAGAGGTACTAGCCCTTCTATGGCAGCCTGCCGATTAAACCTAGAAGCAGGTGCCAGCCCCCGCCCCCATAAGCGGTTGGCGTGAGATGGGGACTGTTCGCCCTAAGCGGAGTTCACCCCCCGCCTCCTCTATCTCCTAATAATGGCGGTCTGACCACTACTCTGTTAGCAGCTGAGGCAGGAGTCGAAGTCTCCTCTGTCGGTTACTCTGTCGGTGTCTTCTTGTTAGAACAATTTTTCTTTAGTCTTGAATCCATTTTTGGACCACGACAAGCGGAGGCTTACCTTATGTAAATTAGGTTTTAAACAACATTTTAACCCCGTCTGTTTTTCCTCACTGTTGGAAGCTGGCTAAAATCATTCCAATTAGGAAATCGAATGGGGACTTTATACACATCGCAATATTACTTTAACTTCTAAGGTACCCTACTTCTTTTAAATTTTTTTCTACTTTCATTTAGATTTTTTTTTTTTCCTAAGCGCAACGCCGGCTATGAGGATTTCATACAAATAATAACTCCAAATTGGAAAGTCCATTACTATAAGACCATATGCTGCTGGCTTAGCTAGCTATTGGAAAAAGAGCTGCTATCAAAATTTTCGACTTTACTTGCGTAAGTCTTAAACTAATTTTTTATTTTGGTATACATTTTTAGATGCAAAACTTTTACTGTGTATCAAACACAGCGGGGTGTAGGGCAGATCGCCTCCGCGTGGTGCACTCTGGGTAGCGCTAAATGATCGCGGCCTCAACGCCCTTCCTGAGCGATGACGACCCCCCCGCTTTCGGTTTTGGACTTATTTCTCCTTCAACACTTTTAGACTTTTTTGAACGCTGTGCAGGTAGTCGCGGCATTCTGCCACCTGAGTATGCTGAGGTGAAACTCAGCAGAAATGGCTGGTGGGCTAATGACGTGACTGCCCCCGTCCCGCTAAAAACATGGCAGGCCTGGGAGTATGTTCCAAACCTGTATCCATTGGGTTGGTGGTGTAGGTGCGGTTGAGACGACTCCTGTCTTTGTGTCCGGTCTGGCTCTAAACGCATGCCCCATAAGGACATGCGTCAACCCTCGCATGACCTCCCTGCTACGGCACAGGCAACCATGGGAGCCTTTAAGGACGACTACACACTACGGGTTTGGATAGCGGCTTCGAGTGGGGACCCACTCAATACAATAATGAATTACAACAAAAAAACAACAACAACAACAATCAATAATACAACTAACAAAACAATAAATCTTCACAAAACCTCAGAAGGTGGCGGAAACTCGGAACCGAGTCCCAAAACTACCTCTCTCAAGACGGGAGGAGCGAAATCGCCTCCTCGAAAATTTTTGCCCCTGGGGGTAGTCTCTAGTGTGGGTAACGCGTCGGAATCGATTCGTAAGGTAGTAGCCAAGTCGGAACCGGCTTTCAGTATTAATCGGGGGGTAAAGGGTGGAAATCCACCTTTGATAGGTAGCGGAGTACAGACGGAACCGTCTGCAATTCCAAAAGTAGGGGCTTTCCCCTAGTTTTCCGGGGACTTCGGGAGTATCTCTCCGGGGACCCTCCACTAGGCCTAAACGGCAGCAAGGGCAGAGTAAACGGTCCTTCTCTGATCTTCGTATGGCTACCAAGATCCTGGAGCCCTACGGTGGGCTGAATGACTCTCAGTTATCTGGGAAGCACTCCAAGACGCTCGAGTGTGCCAGGAAGGTCTTCAGGGGAGCAGAGGAGGGCAGTGGAAAGGGAGTGGAAGCGAATGTGCCACAATCGGACTTGGGAGTTAAAAGACAACGCTCCCAGGAAGAGGATATCCCGCAAGAAAAGAGGCCCAGGGTTGGTGGTGGCCCGCCAAAATCATTTAGCGAAGTCGCTAAAGAGGCGGGCTCGATCATTCTTGGAGTAATGGACAACGGTAAGGCAGACGGCGCTATCTCTAGGGAGGAATGGAAGAGGGTAGCGTCCGCCATCTCCGCAGTTTTTATGAAGGTAGTGAGGGAAAACCCTATGGTTCGTATAAGAGAATCTCGTCTGCGCTGACGAACGGTCCGCCTCAATGTAAAAGGCGGCAGTAGCCTTGGTGGGAGAGGTATGGGAGGGAGCTAAGCTGAAGGTAGTGGACAGAAAGGATCTACCTGTGCGTCCGCGAGCACGTGTCTGGCTTCCCTCCGAACCCACTGCTTCGAAGGAGATGGAGGAAATCCTCTGCTACTGCAATCCTACACTTCCCACGCACAACTGGAGGGTGGTGAAGGTGGATAGACTGAGGGATCCGATCGGCAAGCGCTGATTCTGCTGAATTCAGAGTCTCTCAGTCCTCAGTCTCTCGCTGAAGCAAAAGGGGTCATCAACTATGGCTTCGAGAAGGTAGTCCTTAAGGTCTACCAAACCGATGCCAGAGGAGATGCCCCTGCACATCCGGACATGGAAGTGGAATCCGTCATGTGTGAGGGTGTCAATGCTGATGACGTTCGCTCTTTATCGGGGTCCGTCATAAGCATCGGATCGTTCTTCGACAGGGCGGAGGAGGAGAGGCTTCTGGCCTCGGAACGCGAGGACGTCGTCCTTGGGGTGATGGAGAGGACCCTGGAGGATGATTATTCTTCACATAAATCTTCAACTCTCGAAGGCGGCGTCCGCTAACCTACTAATTCACCTTGAGCAAGGTGGAGGTGACATAGTCCTGATCCAGGAACCGTGGCTGAGCAGCAACAGCATTTCTGGGCTCATGACGAAAAGTTACAATCTGGTGGCGTATAGCGGGACAGGTAAACCAAGATCCTGTATACTTATCACAAAGGATATTAACGCATTTATTTCGCCTAATTTCAGCAATGAAGACATTGTAACGGTGAGCCTGGAGGGCCCTTCTGGGAAACTATGGCTTATGTCCGTCTACATG
This sequence comes from Anastrepha obliqua, assembly GCF_027943255.1. Taxonomy (NCBI): domain Eukaryota; kingdom Metazoa; phylum Arthropoda; class Insecta; order Diptera; family Tephritidae; genus Anastrepha; species Anastrepha obliqua. The sequence goes on from NC_072897.1 coordinate 62,065,753, forward strand.
GCACATGACGACGAGGTGGAACCACCTCCGGTGCTGCTAAGGAAAACCCTGGCTGAAGCAAAACGCAGGAAAATCGGCGTTATTATAGGCACTGATGCTAACTCCCATCACACCTGCTGGGAAAGTTCAAACATCAATGCAAGAGTTGAGTCACTTTTTGATTATATTCTAATCGAGAACTTGTTTATTTGTAACAAAGGTAAGGATCCCACTTTCATTACCGCAGCCAGAGAGGAGGTGCTTGACCTCATTCTGGCTTCTTTTTTACTGAAAAACCGAACCTTCGATTGGAAGGTGCTAAATGCTCACTCCTTCTCTGACCAGCTCCACATTGTTAAACCGAACTTCCGATTGGAGTGTGCCTAATACCCACTCCTTTCGGATCAGAGGTATATTCAATTTTCTCTCACTGAAACCCGTCCGAAAAGACCCTCCATCAGGAATCTGAGGAGAACGGAGTGGGATACATACGGCAAGAATCTGCTGAACCTTCTCCCCGAAACACCAAGGGGAAATTTAGATCTCTCGGAGGGAGCGATCGATGACCTGGTTTAGATCTTCACTTCAACTTGTAATAAGGCTCTCGTAAGCTCCTGTCCACTTATGGTAGAACGCTCCCTAAGAAGGAGAAACCACCTCGGTGGACAGCTGAGCTTTCTGAGCTTAGGACTTCGTGCATACGCCTTTGTAATAGGGCTAAAAGAATTAAGTCTCCCTCAGGATGGGAACTGTATGAAGTAGGACTAGGAATCTATAAGTCCAAAATTAGGATGGCCAAGAGGGATTCTTGGAGAAACTTCTGTGGAAGCATCATGAGTCTTCAAGATTTAGGCGAATACTCACGAGTAGCTCGGTTTCATTGGGATATATATATATATACAATTGGCGCGTACACCCTTTTTTGGGTGTTTGGCCGAGCTCCTTCTCCTATTTGTGGTGTGCGTCTTTCTGTTGTTCCACAAATGGAGGGACCTACAGTTTCAAGCCGACTCCGAACGGTAGATATTTTATGAGGAGCTTTTTCATGGCAGAAATACACTCGAAGGTTTGTCATTGCCTGCCGAAGGGCGACCGCTATTAGAAAAATGTTTTTCTTAGTTTTGGTGTTTCGTCGAGATTCGAACCTACGTTCTCTCTGTGAATTCCGAATGGAAGGCACCCACCAACCCATTCGGCTACGGCGGTCGCCTTGGGATACTAAAACTGTTTCTCGACGATTATTTTCCGACGAATCTGTCTTCAGAACAGGGGCTGGCTGCTGGAAGAGCGCCGCTTGGCTTGGGCCATTGGCTCCTTCGGGCCCTTCAAGTCGCCTGGTCCTGATGGCATCATACCTGCCCAACTGCAGAAATCTGCGGAGGTGCCATGCCGCTGGGCTCAGCCATGCGAGCTGCATAGCCAGGGGCTACATACTGGGATCTTGGAGGGCTGTGAGGGTTGTCGTCATACCCAAGGCTGATAATATCGTTCTCCCGGATTCAATCACTAAATCTCTTGGTAGGCTGGGGGTTGGAGCGGACCTTTCCAGGTTTATCTACAGAATGCTTAGTGACAGAACGGTCGTGGCAGAGTGGGGGGCGTCTCTCTCCGCCGCCAGGTGAGCAGGGGCTCGCCGCAAGGTGGTGTTCTCTCACCATTCCTCTGGATCATAGTTATCATTGACTTGCTGGAGGAGCTGTTGCGGAGGTGCTGAAGGATGATTGCCTTCGCGGATGATGTGGGATTAATTGGTAGGGGAAAGTTTATAGATACCCAGTACGATTTAATGCAGGGGTATCTGAACGTAGTTGTTCGATGGGCAACGGACTGCGGCTTATCGATGAATCCTCTGCAGACAGAGCTCGTCCTTTTCACGAGGAAATATAAAATACTCAGGGCTCAACTCCCTCTATGGGGGGCGCTCCGTTGGTGCTAGGTCTAATCCTTGACAGTAAGCTAGGGAAGGCAACAATCGCCTTGTGTAGATGCAAGGGCAAAGGCGCAAAAAGATAGAGAGAGTTCAGAGGTCTGCACTCATTGGAATCAGTAGGGCGCCTCGAACTACTCCTACTCTGGCGCTTAATGTATTGTTAAATGTGGTACCTATAGACATCGCAGGCAGAATTGCCGCTGCACGTACCGCAATCAGACTGAGGGGCTTGGGCTATTAGCTCAATTTCACATATGGGCACTCAAATATCCTCAGAAACTTTGAGTTCATCCCCTCGTCGAAGGATCAGTATGTGCCCTCGCTTAGTCCAAGCGGAACTTTCTCCACCCATATTCCACCAATGGAGGAGTGGACCGGGGGCAACACTTGGGGACAGGGCCTGGTTAACCTGTTCACGGATGGCTCGAGGGTTGGAGGAGAAGTATTCTGCAAAGAGGTCCCCATCAAACTCAAATTCAGGCCACCGGATCACTGCAGTGTGTTCCAAGCAGAGGTAGCCGCAATTAAAGAAGCAGCTGACTGGATATTTACTTGCGTAATAACTGTTAAGAAAGTAAATATGATATTTGCTACGATAGCCAAGCGGCAATTAGGGCCCTAGGCTCTATTATGCCCACACACCTCGTATACTATTCTATTTAGAAGCCTTCGTTTGTCAATTCATTAACATTTATACACAAAATTTATTTCCGAATCGATAATCTATATTTCAAACATAAGATCTTGAACCTTACAAAATTGATTGAGAAATAAATTCTTTAATTGAATTTTAATTTATTTTGATTTTATTTAAACCATTTGGATTTTATCCTCTGCTGTGCACTGTGCCATATCGATATACATATGAAGGTCTATATAAGGTCCTCTAAATCTGTGAGCACCTATCAGATAAAAAACAAGTGAGTATTTATCAAATTATTATTATGCACACCTTTCTATACTCGATATCTGCATTAGCATGTATTGGAAGTGCTGTAAAAGATCTAATGTATTCACTGGCAGACATATAAAAACTGTAATCCCGATTTAAAACTGTAATTGTATTTTTAAATCTGAACTATCGCTTCCAGCTTCCAACATTGCGTGTGGTAATTCGGCGGCTTTGAATCAAGCGATTATGTTTGAATAACAAATACAACAGCTCTAGACAATTCACGAACTCTTGGTATGCATCGTTTCAACAGTTTTTAAGAAGGTAAATTTTATTATTTTGTCACTTTATTTGGGGAGTGTGCGAATAACAACAAATGCCTGTAACTTCGTTTTAATTTTCTCTTTAATTTTGAGTTGATGTTTTGTTTTAACATTTCTTAGCCGAAACTTAACTAACGGACTATATATATAACTAAAAGTAAATAGGTATTATGTATGTATGTATGTTATATTACGTTAAGTTATATATTTCCTTATATGTACATATGTAGTGTTATTATAGCATACAACCGTAATTTAAACAGAGAACTTAATATTTAAATGTACCGCTAAATGGAAAAGTTATTGAATTCAATTTTAATAATAATACTTACAATATGATGAATTAAATTAAATTAACAACTATTCAGTAAAATTACTAACTATAATGGCCTTTGGCGTAACACCGGCCACCTTGACAAGATTCGTTCCTTCAAGTTTTGTTGGTAGGTAACACGGCGAGCTTGTGAACGGGGAGCTTAATTACGCCCGCCTTGGTTGCCACGTCTGCTAAGCGGTCCTTGCCGTCTTGGCCTGGCATGATTCCGGGGACGCGGCCGAGCACCCATTGCTGCGTCCTAGACCAGTACAAGGTCGTTGAGCTCGAGGTTGTGCTTCCAATACAACAACTTGTTCCTCTGTTGGTGGCCCAATAGGTAATTCTTGGACCACAGTCGCCAAAACTGTTGCTTGAGACAGCAAACAAGTTGCCATCTGTGGCAGCAACACATTGGATCCATCGCCACTTGTGCTAGTGGCAGCGCTCAAAGAGGGCACCCAATTAGTAGGTGCGCTGGTGTTAGGGTCTCTTCATCGTTGGGGTCCTGGGTCAGTGGTATCAGGGGTCGCAAGTTGAGTATGGCCTCGATCTCGACGAACAGCGTCTGCAGCTCTTCAGCGGTGAGCACCGCGTTGCCGAATGCGCGCACGAGAAGATGTTTGGCGGACTTCACTGCCACCTCCCATAACCCGCCGAAGTGGGTGGCATAAAAGCGATGGAAAATCCTTCGGCCGTTGCGTCCTTCTCTACTTCTGTTTGTTGGGCCATGAATGCTTCCCTCAGTTCGCGAAGCTTAGATAATTTGAATCCTGCCGAGTTTAATATTGTAACTACCTCACTTCTAATAAGATCTAGAGATTCGAATTTCTTGGATCTTGTAAGCAGATCGTCGACATAAAAATATCTTTTTATGGCCTTTGAACCGAGTGGATACATATTTGTATTGGCATCGCTGAGCATTTGTAAACACCGTGTAGCGGGAAATGGAGCAGGCGCCGTATGTTACGGTGTTAAGTCGAAAGATTTGAAGTGGCTCAGAGGGGTGCCGTATCCACACTACAAGCAGGAAGTTTGAGTCCTCTGAACAACGGAGACTATATTTGTTAGATCTTCTGCACTATGGCATAATGTGCTACTGATTGTGGGAGGAGGACGTTGGTTGAAGCCATATTAGCCGAACACAACCCAGCCGAACACAACTGGCTTACAAAAATGTTTCAGCATCCAACAGAAGATCTAATTTTCCAGCCATTAATATTAAGGTTACGGTCTGGATGGCTGGCTGAAATGGATCGCATTACCCAAAATTCTGCCGAAAACTCGTAATCACTGACCCACGATTTCACAAACGTATTTAATCTCGTCCTTACGTTTTTGGTTGCATTTTCGATGCCGAGAATATTAAAATCGTACTTTCGTGACGAATTCGTAATTTACTACTGCTGTAGCCACCTTAACGCGATCTGGCGCACTCGTCGTGTGCATAGTAGGCGAGGTCAACAGTTGTGGTGCAGTTGGAAGGATACAAGGTACTGGTGCAGCAACGTGTGATACGAAGGGTTGCAAACACGATATCGATCTGCTTTGCTTTTTGAAACTGAGTGGCCCTTTCGGAAATAATTTGTGCATAAGGAGACAGATTTTGTAAACTCAAATCTCTGCTGAGCAGAATATTATGATCCTTTCATTTACAGTGTGGACACACCGGCTGTTTTATGTTTGAAACCACTAAGGCAGATTTTGTCCTTTCCGCATGCAGGTGGGGTTTCTGTATGATGTGACTGATTGACGGCTTTAGCCTCGACGTTGAAGCTTCATCGGATAGATGCCTGTAGCGTTTATTTAATGCTGCCTCACACTCTCGTCACAATGGCAACTTACCATAATCCAACTGTTCTTCCCACTTCGACCGAGTAACGGGGACAACTTTCGACATTACCAGATGAATTATAATAGCGTTTGTTATCTTTTTCTCGTCACCCACCAGCAGCAACGAGTCGTGAGCAGCTGACACAGTATCAATCATTGTGCGTAATGAAAGTGCAGAAAGCTTTGGGATAGTTGGCAGCTCGAAAAGTTTGAAAACTCTGTCGAAATACTATATACTAAGCATTTATTATCATACACTTTTTTGAGACTAGCCAACGCCTTCGGATAATGTTCGTCCGACATTTGGAAGGCCTTTACCATTCCCAAAGGAACTAAACCCTCAAACCGAGGTTTGCTGGTTTTCGCAACAGTTCGATGGCGCTTTAATGATTTCAATACCAGCAACTCTCTACTTGGAGAGAGACTTGGGATTGCTGTCTTCGGCTTGCTCATTGAGAATATGCTCAATGTCCACAGAAGCGAAAAAATATCTGTGAGAATTTGAGGTTGAAAAAACGAAAACGGAAGAGTGGCTGAATAGCCTTCACAAGTCAGAATCAGAAAAACGGAAAATAGCTGTTGGAAAAAGGCTGTGGTCAAGCCACGAAAAGATGAGCAAACACAGTAGCATAGTACGAAAATTCTTCCACAAATTTGCGAAAAATCGAATTTCGTTTAATTGAACTTGGTGTTCGAAAAAAAGGTATTCATTTTATTTTACCCTTGTTTCACTTTGGCGGAGTATGATACATGCACATATACATGATATGTATGCGGACTTAACCACTCCATCGCCTCGCTGCTCTGCTTTTTCCCCTCGGTATTACCAGTTAAGATATTCCTTCGAGGGGGCAGGATGTGTTGATTCACTCATTTGTCTGCGCTCGTTGTCATCATGTCTCAGCCTTCGCGGAATTGTTGAGGCTACGTTACAACCATTGTTCCACGTTTCTTCAGATTCTAGCATATATTGTACCAGGCTAGCAGCTGTCAAGCGCTCGCCGATATTTGAGCGCCACATGCTTCGTTCCCCATCAAATCTTGATCATTCTAACAGGGTATGCTCAGGCGTTTGATGATCTTTTTTTTTTGGCAGTATAGGCAAAATGGGGAGTCTGTGCGCTTGTATTTGCACAAATACTGCCTGAAACAGCCATGCCCAGTTAAAAACTGTGTCAGGATGAAGGTAACATTTCCATGTGTCTCCCGGATCTATTTTTGTATGTCAGGGATCATAGTGAAAGTGGTGCTTTCCTTCCCAATAACGTTCCATTTGGTCTGCCAGTTTTGCAGAGCGGTATCATCGATTCTCTGTAGCGCGTCCCTCAGTGAGGCTTTGTCACCAGATACCCACGCGGTTTTTGCATGCTGGTATTTTTGTTTCATGCATTTTACCTTTATATCGAGGGGATTTTTTCTGCTACTACCCCTGCAGCTTCGTCAGATATGGTCCTATAGCCTCTAATTATTCTGACATTGCATAATCTGTATACACGTTTAGCCTGTCTCAAGTTGCTGGGATATTTCACTACGTCGCCCCACACTTCCACAGCGTAAAACAGGATCGAGTTGCAGACGCTTGCTAACAATTGGGCATCAGTCGCGATAAAGCCGCGCAAGATTTTGCAGCTTTGGAGCTTGCGTATTCCAGATGCTTTTTATTATAAAACAGAGCCTTCTGTCGATCGTTACCCCTAAATAATTTATGGTGTCTGTTGATGTTATATTGCGACCACCGACTTTTATTTGAAGGTTTTCAACTTTTCACCTAGAACTTATGAGAAACAGTTCGGTCTTATGGTCTGCTAGTCTTAGCCTAGACGATTATAACCATTGGTTAATTTTATTGATGGTGTCCTCTACCCTTCGTGAGACCTCTATTACCGTTTGCCCTACGACTACCACAGATAGGTCATATGCGTACCCAACAATGCGGGCTTGTTCGTGCTGTTTAACGCGTAGCACTCACACATATGGGAGTGCCTACATATGTTTCTGTATGTATGTATGTATATATAAGTGAACGCTGCATACGCTGCAAGCGACTCGTTGCACGCGCATCCGCTTGATTGCAATTATGCTGACGCTATGTCTGTTTATTTACCGTGTGATCTATTTCACAACGAAATTCCAGGAACGAGATCACGCGGCAAAGCAGGTGACATTCTCAATTTGGCTATGCTTTTGGGTTATGCTTAGAATTAAGAAAGTATTGTAAGTCAGTTTTAGTTAAAGGCTCAAATAAAGAAGTCGGAGTTCGCTCGGCAATTATTTTTAAAAACGCAACCCAACGGGTAAAGTTTTAATTGGCGCCCGAGCAGGGACCCAACGGGATAACAACATACGCGAGTCGTTGATAGTTTAGTGCTACTTCGTGCGATTAAAAGAAAAATTATTAAAATAATAATAAAAGATAATATTAAATTAAAAAGAATCCGTTGATCCCATTTCGTGACGAGTCTACGCGAGTGCAAAAGTAAACACGCTGTAAGAGTAAAGAAGGAGGCCCCCAAGTAGCTGCCTACGCAGAGGAAAAGGACGGCATAAATTGCCAGCCGCTCTACCAGACCGTCTACAAAAATCAGCCGTCTATCAGGACCTGCCGAAAAAGGAAGGACATCATGAAATGTTCCAGTTTCCTGTCCTTAATGTAAGTTAGTGCATAAGAAAGTGAAAAAATTAAGAAAAGAAAGTGAATTCTAAAATAATAAAAAAAAAGATATTACGATATTAAAATTTAAAAGAAAATTAAGAAAGAAATTTTAAAGAGACTTAAATAAAAAAAAATATTATTAAATTTAATCAAGGAAACTAAAAGACTGAAATTGAAATAAAATATTAAATCTTTTCAAAAGGGAATCGTATAGTAAAGAAAGTCAAATATATTAAAATCCATTAAAAGATTTGAATATTAAGAAAGTTAAATAAATATATACAAAAGAAAATTTAAGAAAGGAAATCGAATACTAAAGAATATTACAGATTATCAAAAGAAATTTAGATTTAAAATTTAATATTAATAAAATATTAATAATTAAAAATTAATACTAATAATTGGAAAGTATTATTAATAAGTGAAAATTAGTAAAAGTGGAAAATGTCTAACACTAACAATTTAATCAGGCCCCCAGTTTAAAACACAAATACAACACCACCTCCTGTCCCTAACATCCCTAACATCCCGGAATGTTGACGGATGTAGTGACCAGAGTGGTTAGTAATATCTTTCAATGAGAAGGAAGAAACATCGTACAGGCCGCGCTGAATCCAAACTCCAAATTTTCCGACTTCTCTGACGTTACCATAGATCCAAGTCATTCGAATAATGTCTCGGATCTAGACAAAATCTCGGACGTTGTCCGATGCATTAGAGAGTTCTCAGGGCAACCAGGAGAGTTTAACTCCTGGAAGAAAAGTATAGATCGAGTTCTTCAGATCTAAGAGCCCCAAAGAGGAAGCCCCAAATATTATGGTATACTTAATGTCGTACGAAACAAGATCGTGGGTAATGCAGACATTGCCCTCGAGTCGTACAATACCCCTTTGGAGTGGAAGGCCATTTCAAAATGCCTCACCCTTCACTACGCGGACAAACGCGATTTAGGTACCCTTGAGTACCAGATGACCTCTTTGGTGCAGGGTAGCCTCACCATCCAAGAGTTCTACCAACAGGTATATTCTCACCTGTCGCTTATATTAAATAAAATTGGATGCATCGACGCCGGTCCAGAATCAATGCATCTCTTAACTCGAACGTACCGAGACAAAGCTCTTGATACTTTCATTCGAGGCTTAAAAGGCGATTGCCGAGACTCCTCGGTATAAGAGAACCGGCAGACCTTCCTCAGGCACTCCATCTCTGCCTGAAATTGGAGAACCAAAACTATCGTTCTGATTATGCTATGTACGACCAAAATAGAAGGATGCATGATCCTCGTCCTCCACTTCCACCAAGGAAGTTTAATATGCCGCCGCCGCGACAAAACAGAGAATTCTACCCTGAATTGGCATATTTACCACAGCCTCGCGTAAACCTTTCCGGTCCATACAGACCCAACATATTTGATAATCCGCCGCAGCTCAGGCAAATGAACAATCTGCCGCAGTTCAGACAAATGAACAATCCGCCGCCGCGACCGTTTCCCAAGCCACAGCCAAGGCCAGAGCCTATGGATGTTGATACATCCATGCGTACGCATAACATAAACTATATGAACAAACCAAAACCAAATGAATTTGTGGGAAAAAGACCCACAACTGGCAATCCGCTACCGCTACAAAAAATGCAGAGAAACTTTCACATAGATTCAGAAACCTATAACGAAGAACAGGTAACTCCACCTGAGCAATACTACATTGACCAAAACGATCCCGAAGATTTCCAAAAAAATTCCGACGATTTCCAATATAACATCGATAATAGCGACAAAGACTATTTGCACACTAGTGACATACATTTTTTAGGCTAACGCACTCTTCGCTACCGTACATTCAGTGCAAGACGGAGAGTGGAGACATTCTCAAACTATTAATAGACACCGGATCTATAAAAAATTACATTCAACCGAACTTTGTAAAAAAGGCAATACCTAACGAAAAAGTTTTCTACGCAAAGTCAATAGCAGGAGACGTAAAGGTCACCCAACATACATACGTTAATCTTTTTAATCTCAGGGACATTAACCTTAAATTTTTTATACTCCCAACTTTGAAATCGTTCCATGGTATACTTGGCAACGATAGCCTAACGAGAGCACTAAATGCAGTTATTTATACGAGAAGCAGTCTCGTAACTATAGGAAACACCATTAAAATTAAAATGAAACAATTAATTTCAAAAACCGTCAACACAATCAGCATTAAAGATGACCATATGACACAAGAACAGAAATACTCGCTAAGAAATTTAGCAAATAAATTCCCAAATCTTTTCGCAGAACCAGATACAAAACTCACTTATACAACCAAAGTAATAGGCGAAATTCGAACTATGACCGATATACCCGCTATTATTCTTACCCAACTTCCCTAAAATCGGAAGTAGAGACCCAAATTCAAGAAATGTTAAAAAATGGCATAATAAGATCATCTAGATCTCCATACAATTCCCCCGTATGGATTGTGCCAAAAAACACGATTCCGCAGGAAATAAGCAATACAGAGTTGTTGTTGACTACCGAAAGCTGAATGAGCAAACTATCGCAGATAGATACCCGATCCCAGAGATCAACTAGGGAAAAACAAGTTCTTTTCCGTGCTGGACTTAAAGAGTGGGTTTCATCAGATCCCTCTTAAAGCATCAGACATTGAAAAAACAGGTTTTTCAATAAGTAATGGTAAATACGAGTTCACTCGGTTATCTTTTGGCTTAAAAAATGCCCCTTCAATTTTTCAGAGGGCACTTGATGATATACTACATGATCGTATAGCCAAAATATGTTTTGTTTACATCGACGATATAATCATTATCAGCAAGACTGAAAGCGACCATATCCGTCATCTAGAATCAATCTTCAAGACGCTTCAAGAAGCGAACATGAAAGTGCAACTTGATAAGTGTAATTTAAAAAAAAAATCCGTCGAATTCTTAGGATTCATAATCTCTTCAGAAGGAGTTAAACCAAATCCGGCAAAGGTTGATGCAATTAAAAGGATACCGTATCGTAAAACTTTAAAAGAATTGCGCTCATTCTTAGGTCTATCAGGGTATTACCGTCGCTTTGTATGTGATTATGCAAGGCTCGCTAAACCTCTGACATCCCTTTTAAGAGGGGAGGAAGGACAAATGTCCAAAAATCAATCCTCAAAAGTTAAAATTAACTTAAACGCCGATGCAATCGAAGCATTTCATAAATTGAAAACAGCCCTCACCTCGGAGGACTTGATATTAGCCTATCCGAATTTCGAAAAGGAATTCACGCTAACAACTGATGCGTCTAATTATGCAATAGGTGCGGTACTGTCACAAGATGACAATTACGTTATATCCAGAACGTTAAGCGAAACTGAGGAAAACTACGCCGCAAACGAAAAGGAAATGCTGGCAATTATTTGGTATCTGAATACGTTAAGAAATTTCTTATACGGTAGATCAAAGGTAAAAATTTACACCGATCATCAACCGCTCACCTATGCTCTGAGCAACAAAAATAATAATAGTAAGATGAAACGGTGGAAGGCGATTCTTTAAGAATATAATTTCGAACTGCATTATAAGCCAGGAAAGGCTAACGTCGTCGCAGATGCTCTATCGAGAATTCCGCAAACGGAACAATTAAATCCCTTAACGGTAACGCAACACAGTGATGAGAGCTCTTTCCACAACTTAATCCACAGCGTTGATGCACCAATAAACGTATTTAAAAATCAAATCTTTCTTACAACAAACAATATTTCGACGTACCAATTTAAAATTGTTTTCCGACTTTCCACAGATACATAATCACCGAGCCATATTACGATTCAAACAAAATAATACAAGTTCTCAAACGCTATCTGAACCCATCAGTAATTAACAGTATAAAGACAGACGAACGAACAATGGGACTAATACAAGACATTTACCCACAATATTTCAACAATTGCAAAGTCAGATTTACACAAACAAGTAGAAGATATTACAGATGAACAATTGCAAGAAGTTATTATAATCCGAACACACAGACGAGCACATAGAAACTGTAGAGAAAACAAAATCCAAGTAATATAAAAATACTATTTCCCCTCCATGACTCAAAAAATAAATAACATTATAAAAAAGTGCACAGTATGCATAGAAAACAAATATGACCGCCACCCTAGGAAACAGGAAATTCAAGCCACCCCTATTTCACAATATCCAGGTCAATTAGTCCACATAGACATTTTTCTAACTGACAAAAAAGTATTTTCTAATTATGCAATTGCGAAAATAGTTAAATCCAGAGCAACTGAGGACATTAGACAACACTTGAGGGATATTCTTTTCTCCCTAGTACCCGAGAAACTGATAATAGACAATGAAAAATCATTCAATTCATCCTCCATAAATTTCATGATCGAAAATGAATTCGGCATTAAAATCTTTCGCACACCAACGTACACAAGCTGTGTAAATGGCCAAATTGAATGCTTCCATTCTACCCTCCAAGATATTATACGATGCCTCAAAACAGAGAAGACACACCGAACATTTAATGAACTCCTGGAAAAATCAGTTAAAGAATACAGTTTTTCAGTACACTCAACAACAGGAAAGAAACGGGTGGAAATATTCTTTGGCAGAAGGGTTAGTAGTGACCCAAATTTACTTGAAAAAGATCGACAGGAAACGATAAAAAAATTACAGGACAAACAAGAAGCAGACCTCAACTACCACAATAAAAATAAAGAACCACCCAAAGCATATGCTGTAGGAGAAACCATATAGGTATGTCAGGATAAACAAGAGACTTGGCAATAAATTAACCCCAAGATATAGAAAAGAAATAGTTGCCCAAGCCAAAAACACCACAGTTTTAACACAATCTAGAAAAACCATTCATAAAAGCTATATCAAAACATGAAGGACATAGGTTAGGTTAGGTTATGGTGGTAGTCGGTCTGCACGACCAACTCACTTAGACCTTACAGGTCCGTTGTGATACCACTGTGCTACACGGGAACCTCATTTATCTTCCTTCGTGGAACCATTTCGTGGCTCTTATGAAGCGTAGTATTGATGCCAACCCCACGCCAGACAGTTCTGTAAGAGAATTAAAAAAGTATTTACCTAGACAACCTGCTCTGATTTTAGCTAGGGCTGGACAATTGCAAAGGAAGTGCTCAACTGTTTCTTCCTCTTCCTCATCTCTACAACTTCTGCAATATTCATGGGAGAAAACTCCTAGTCTCGAGGAATGCCTGCCAAATAGCCAGTGACCGGTTAAACAAGCCACGACCTTCGAGATATTGTCTCTTGAGAGACTAAGCAATTCCTTTGTTCTTTTCTTGTTTATTTGCGGCCATAGTAGCCTAGCTGTTAGACACGTATCTTCATTTCTCCATGACCTATTGGCCTCTTGGATAAAGTGGTTTTTTATTATTAGTTTACTCGTGGCCATGGGTATTCCGATGGTACTTTTATATTATCACTCAGCAGTTGGAGAGCGGTACCCTTTCTGGCTAGCTCATCTGCTTTACAGTTTCCCTCAATATCTCTATGTCCCGGAACCCAAATAAGGCTGACCTTGAATACGTCACTAATGTCATTTAGAGCTGCCCGGCATTCCTGTGCAACCTTCGATCTTAGTAAAGCCGCATTCATTTATTTGATGGCCGCCTGGCTATCCGAGAATATATTTATAATCGTTTTTGTTACGGCGTGCGTATTTAGGTATGTAGCCACTTCTTTTATAGCTAGTACCTCTGCCTGATAGACGCTGCAGTAGTCTGGTAGTCGAACGGATGGTTCCAGTCCTAATTCCTTCGAGAAAACTCCGTAGCCAACCTTATCGTCTAGCTTGGAGCCATCTGTATAAAAGTTTAATTCCCCCCTTCTCCATGGCCTTGTGGTGTGCCACTCCCTTCTTGACGGTATACTCGTCTTGAAGAGCCTTTCAAAGGTGAGTCTAGGGATAGAGTAGTCTATTTCTTGTTTATGACTATTCAGAGAGTGCAAAAAAGACTCGTGGCCGGTCTTTCCATAGTGCCATCCTTTTGAGTCTGAGTGCCGAGACGGCGGCCACGTGTTTTCCTACCAGATTTAGGGCAGGTAAGTTGATTAGCACTTCCAGCGTTTTGTTTGGAGTAGTCCTTAAAGCGCCAGAGATGCATAAAAAAGCTGTTCTTTGGACCTTACTCATGATTTTAGCGTAAGTCGCCTTTTGAGCAGATGGCCACCATACAAGTATTCCGTACATTAAGATTGGTGCGTAATACGGGGTGTTAGTCCCCATTTGATACCGACCGCTTTTTTGCAAGTGTATAATGCAACGTTGGCCTTCTTTACTCTTTCCTCAATATTAGATTTCCACGTGAGTTTCCTGTCTAATATGAGTCCTAGGTACTTGACATTCTCTTTCAAAGGAATCTCCACACCCTTAAAAATTAGCGGGGAGATTGTAGGGAGCCTATGTTTCTTTGTAAAGAGAATTATTTGAGTTTTTGAGGGGTTTATATCGAGTCCCCTGTTCTCAGTCCAGCTTCTAAGCGTGGCCATGTTAGAGCGCAGAATATCCATAAGGGTATTAGGATATTTGCCTTTAACGGCGATTGCTACGTCATCTGCGTAAGCTGTGACGTGGCAACCCCCTCTTTCCAGGGTCAGCAACAGGGAGTTTACTGCCAAGATCCAAAGAAGAGGGGAGAGGACTCCAACTTGCGGTGTGCCTCTGCAGACCTGTCTGCTTAGAGTAGTGCTTCCTAATTTAGCCGTTACCTTTCTTTTGATGAGTATATCTTCTATCAGGGCTACGACATGTGGTTCAACTCCAAAATCTTCTAATGAATCTACTATAGCGTTTGCATTTATATTGTTGAAGGCGCCTTCTATCTACGAAAGCAACCAATGCAAACTCTTTGTCTGATAAGCTTTTTTCCACCAACCCGACGAGTGAATGTAAGGCGGTTTCTGTGGACTTCCCTTTAGTATAGGCATGTTGCGCCGAAGAGAGCCTATTTAAAGGCACGACACCCCGTATGTATTCATCTATTATTCTCTCCAGGATCTTGAGAAGAAAAGACGTTAGACTAATGGGTCTGAAGTCTTTAGGGTTAGTGTGTGAGGACCTACCTGCCTTGGGTATGAAGGAGACTTTTGCCTCCCTCCATCCTAGCGGAATGTGGCCCATGTTAAGACAACTTCTAATGACAATTTTGATATACGGTAGTACAATGCCCCGTGATTGCTGCAGTTCAGCGGGGTAGATACCGTCCGTTCCTGGCGATTTATAAGGACCAAAAGTATTAATAGCCCATTCGATTTTTGAGTGTGTAACTAAGAGATATCCTAGGTCGGATTGCCTTTCATTATTGGCGGAATGGTTTTGTTCCACCGGCTTGTTTCCTGGAAAGTGTGTGTCTAGGAGAAGACCTAACGATTCCTCATTTGACGTAGTCCATGTATTCCCTTGACCTTGTAGGTAGCCTAGGTTGCATGGCGTCTTTGAGAGAATTTTTCTTAATCTGGCCGCTTCTGAAGTCTCTTCAATTTCTTTGCAATAATTTTGCCATGATTCACGCTGCGCAGTTCTAACTGCTTTTTTGTAGTTTTTCAATTCAGCCTTATAGGCTTGCCAGTCTTCTGACCTTCTCGTGGCCTTGGCCAGATTAAATAGTGTTCTATGGGATTCTCGTAGCGAGGTTAGCTGCTTGGACCACCAAGGTGGTTTAGACTTCCCTCTGGGTCGGACAACCGGACAGATGGCTGCTAACGAGCTATTCATTGCTTTAGTTACCTGATTAACCAGTTTATCCAACTCCCCACAAGTAGTGGGGTTTTTGGGGGCTTTCTTTGGCAGTAGAGCTCTTAATTTTTTATTGTAAACTTCCCAGTCAGTTTTCCGTATATTCCTGAACTGACTAACTTGGGGAGACCTAGTGTCGATTTCGAATTCAATATACCGATGGTCTGAGAACGAATTTTCGTTTGAAACTCGCCATCTTTTAATGTGATTAGAGAACATGTCGGAAGCCAGGGTGATGTCCAAAACTTCCTCTCTGTTCATAGTAACAAAAGTCGGCTCTGAGCCTAAATTCAAAACACTAATTTTATTTTCTAAGATAAAGTCCAGTAGTGACTCACCTCTAGAGTTAGTGTCGCTGCTGCCCCACAGGATGTTGTGAGCATTTGCGTCGCAGGAGACAACCAAATGTTTGTTCTTCCGGGCTGCCTCTTGCACAAGAGTACGGACTTCGTCCGGCGGAGCATCTCTGTCGTAGGCCATATAGGCGGAGGCTAGCCAGAAACCGGTTTTCCCAAGCTCGATGCTTGCCGCCACCATGTCGCCGCTACTAAGCTGTGGGAGCAAGAAGATGTTTATATTATTTTTAGCGAGGATGCAGCTACGGATCTTACCTCTGTGTTGTACGGCAATCAGTTTTAATCCCTTCACTCCGAGGCCGCAGATTTTATTGCCGTATATCCACGGCTCTTGAATGAGGGCTATGTAAAGTCCACCGGCAGCCAAGCGGACGGAAAGATGCGCGGACGCAAGTTTGGAGTGGTGGAGATTAATTTGGATCAGCTTCATGAGAATCTGTCCGTTTCATCTCCACCATCGTGACCTCAACGTCCTCCTCCGAGATCTCCCCACCCTCAATGTCAGTGAGGAGATCGTCTTCGTTAAAAAGCAACCCCACACCGGTCAGCCTCTCCGAGTCGGTTGAGCATTGGCTGTTGGCCAACCCTTCTGCAGTATCGCTCCGCAAGCTGGCTTTGTCACTCTCCTCATCTGAGTTCAAAGCTGGCTCGTCGCTGCGATAGATTCGAATGGTTGCGTCAACGAACCCGAACCTCACGACATTGTTTTTCTGCGCCAGTGGGCCGAGCGATTCTCCATTGAGGATGAGCATCATGGCTCCTCTATTCTACCTACCTTCCAATTGTGTGTTGGCAGGTCTCTGTTGCAGGACTTGAAGATTTCTTCAATTTTGTTTGGCTCTGCCGGCTTGGCCGGAATCCAAGCTCGAGCTCGAGGCCTGCTTGAAATTTCATCCTTGCTGACCGCATCGAGTTTGGCACCCGGCCAAACCTCTCCTATCTTGTTTACGGCCAACCTGTAGAGCGGGGCTGACCTAGTGTCTTCGCAGGCGATGAGTTTAGCTCTACCTTGGTACCAGCCTGCGTCATGACAAAGAGGAGGAGGTCCAGGGTGTTCCTCTAGGATCTGGAGGTACACTTCGGCGATTGCCTCCTCAATCCACCTCCATTTTTCCTTAGGAATCACTCCTTCCTCCTCTCCTTTGTCGATGACGGCCAGTATCTCACCGCCGCCTTTTACCACCTCACTAAAGGTTGGATATTTTTGGCCACCTGCCTTCTGTCTTTTGGCGGCCCTTTCCGCTCTGCAGACCGTTGTCTTTTGGGAGTAACACCCGCCGGTTTTCCCAAGTCGGATATTACTCCCTTTGCCCACTCTAGTGATTTAGCCTGGTCTTCGGTTAGCTGGTCTGTTGCTACCTCTCCTAGTTTAAATAAGACCCTGCTGGCCGCCTTCTTTTCATAATAATTTTGTTTGGAGGGACGGACATGTTTAGCCGGCCCCCCCCGTTCTGCGCTTATGATCTGCCTACAGGTACTAAGCCCTTCTATGGCAACCTGCCGGTTAATCCTAGAAGCAGGTGCCGACCCCCGTCCTCTATAAGAGGTTGAGGTGGGATGGGGGTCATTTGTCCTACGCAGCGTTGCCTCCGCAGCTTCTGCCATTGACTGATTTGAGGCCGGTTTACCCAAGCCTCCTCGCCCCCCGCTGCCTCCTGCAGTGCTCGTGCTGGGACCAGCCCTTTCGCTTAGGCCCCCCCCCCTAGCTCCTTATAGCGGCGGTCTGACCACTGCCTTGCTCTCAGCTGTAGCAGTATTCGAAGCCACCTTTGTTGGTTTTTTGGGAGGACCGACCTCCTTGTAAAAAATATTTTTCTTGTTAGACATGTTCATTTTGGTCCCACGAGTGTCGGACAAGGGAGGTCCGCCTGTGCAGAGGCCCGTGTGCACAGGTAAGGCTAGATAGAACCGGAGGTCGCCAGGTATCCGGAGCACTCCGTTCAAGACTGGGCTATTTTTGGTCTGGGTCCCCAGCCAGGCTGAACCTCGGCACGGGTCGTATAACACCTTGTTCCGACCCAGGGCAGAGCTTGGTCATCGTTCAAAAAGCAGCCCGAACCAAGGGAATGAAGTGCATTCGCTCAATACTGGAATGTATTTAAGTGACAACACTATCATCCATTGGTAAGGTCTGGTTAGTGATTCGACTAAGCCTCCGCACCACGGCAAGGTGTCTGCCATCGCGAAGGATGAAGGACATAAATTAACAAAAAAAAAAGAAATTAAGAAACCAATTGCTTCGAATTTTTCAGAATTCTATTCCTTTGCGAAGTCGCAGCAGACTTATATTACAAATACTGGACTACACGTCGTCACATTTGGTAACCATAAACAGTGGACAGACAAAAATAGTGGAGGGAACCGTTAAAATAGTACATATCATTGACTTGACCATCTACGAAAAATTTCTACAACAAGTGCAGACGTACGTTGACAAAAATATCCCAATTACGAATCTATTCTATCACATCCTATCACAAGAATTAAACCAAACAAACGAAATCCTACAAAGTCTAAAGCCTCTTAATACCAATAAATCTAAAAGATCAATTAATATAATTGGAACAGCATGGAAGTACATCGCTGGTACCCCAGACCACGATGACTTCGAAATTTTAGGTAAAAATATTAATTAATTAAATATTAATTACAATAAGCAAATTTTAATAAATCAAGAACTAAATGAACGAATGAATGAATTAACTAAAAAATATAAAGATATAAATAATGTAATTAAAAAAGAAGGTTATCTAAGTAGTGAAATCGCTATACATTTTCAAAACAAGATACGACTAATCAAAGAAGAAGTTATAAATATTAAGTACGCCATACAATGGGCGAAAAATGGAATAATTAATTCTATTTTATTAAACAAACTAGAAATTAAATTAGCTATCGAGAAGTTAGAACAAGAAAAGATGCCATTTGCATCAGCAGAAGAAGCGGTGGAATACGCTAAAGTTAATGTTATCTATAAAAATTCAGTAATTCTCTATATGGTGAAAATACCATTAACTACAAATGTTACATTTCCTTGGTAATCTTATAACTCAAGAACCGCCGAACCGATTAACACAAAAATTTCAGAGTTCTTTTCTATCTTTGAGGAGGTGGTTTGTGTGAAGTTTGATTGAAATCGGTGCAGCCGTTCCTGACATTTTATGTGAGTAATGGTTTCCTCTCATACGAAATGCCTGTAATATACTGTTTCTTGAAATAATCTATATATATAAAAAGAAGTTACATTTCCTTGGTAATCTTATAACTCAAGAACCGCCGAACCGATTGGCACAAAAATTTTAGAGTTCTTTTCTATCTTTAAAAAGGTGGTTTGTGTGAAGTTTGATTGAAATCGGTGCAGCCGTTCCTGAGTTATGACATTTTATGTGAGTAATGGTTTCCTCTCATACGAAATGCCTGTATGGGAAAAACAACAACAAATACACAGCCGCTTATGAGCGTTTCTGTTGTACTGTTGTACTGTTGTGGTTGTAAGTGTATTATGTTAATATTAATTTTGGACGAATATATAATAAAAACTGGAGCATTCAAGGAACTGGAAAAACATTTTTAACTTTATTTATTTTAGCATAATTTATTTAGCGTAAAAAATTGAAATGGAAATTAAAGAATCAAAGTTTAATTACAAGGTTTATCGGCTCTTTCACCTTACCTGTATATAGGTGATCACCACAATCAAATTTTAAAAAAGTACAGAAAAGCTATTGTGACATCTTTAGAAAGTATGTTGAATGAAAAAAATCAACTTATTCAACTGTTTAAATATTTTACGAGTTCTATAAAGAAAACTTATTTAATATGAAAAATTTCTTGCGATATAAAAAAAACATTTTATGTATGGTGGTGCGAAGCCCACTGGGATATATATTATATATTGAAACCTGTAAAGAAAGCAGGAAAAATTATGAAATTACCTTTTTATGAAATTATAAGACAAGAAAATAAAATATACGGTTTAAGAAACCAACGCACACTGGTTGCGTCCATAGGCCAAAAATCAAAAATATCATCACAAAATACTTGGACAAAACGAACACAAATTGACACTAAAATGTTCAATCTTCAAAACGCCAAACCGGTTTTTCCGCAAATCTAACGGAACTTTCTAAAAATAGCATTGAAAGAATGAACTTGTGTACATTTTTGCAGCCCATCTGAGCTTTGTTTGTACTTTGCCATTGCAAATTCGTAATTCAAAGTGATCAAACGTTTGACAAAGTGGTCCGATATTCATAATTTAAAATGGATTTTGTAATTGAAGGTATTTACTTTAATAAATGTTTATTTAAAGATTAATTTGATCAATTTAAACATTTTTGTGTGATTTTGAACGTCTTAACCTTTTTTGTGCATTTTGTGTACGTCTTTTTTATGTTTACTAAAAGTTTTAGTTGGGTTGCCCCCGGATGCCCCCATTGAGAGTGCCATCACTGTATTTGTCAATATTTTAAGGTAATAATCATGAAAAGTTTAGTTGCTAAAAGTTGCTAATTAGCTTATATTCAAAATAAACTAAAGTGGTCTTATTTATTTTCATGGGACAAATATCCACCGTTATCAGTTGATCTTTGTGTTGTTGGTTTCGTTTTCGTCGTTTGTTTTGTACCTTTTCTTACATTAAATTTACTTTATTTGTTTGTTTTTTTTTTGATTTATGTTTGCTTTGCACATTTTATTTTGATTGTATAGGAGCATCTTATAACTGTGTGTTTTCACGCATCCACATTTTTGATCTTTGGAGCAAAGAAAAAGGCACGAATGCCGAAAAAATGCAAGGCATAAATAATTTACTGGCACTAAACATAAAAAGCAAAGGCTACGAAGTCAATACGATTGACCTTAAGAAATGTATTCAGTACATTTGCAAAAAGATAGTTGCCTTCTGGATTCAGTACAAAAGAATTAGAAGTTTAGTTGTACAATACCAATCTGAATGGCTAAAAACTAAAGAATTTATTGTCCGGAAGCCTACTGGTAGTGCTCAACAAATTGATCTGAGTTCTAGTCGTGGACGGCCCAAAATGGATTTTGTTGAGTCCTCAAAAAGGACGAAACGTCGCCGAATAGCCCTACTACAAAAGCATGATGAGTCTGCAGCTTCTGTTTTGCGCTCATCTGATTCTCAGTCAAGCCTTAATGCAACTGAAATAAATATTGAAAAGGTCTTGTCGCTTGTCGTCGACATTGGGTTGTCCAAACACCAATACTTGGTCATTAGATCATTTATAAATTCAGAAGTTTCCTATAACTTATTGCCAAGTTACGAAAAAATTCTTAAATTCAAAACATTGAGATATCCAAATAATATTGTTGTAGACGAAACACATGCAGAAGTGGAACTACAAAGTCTTTTAGACAACACGGTTTCAAGTATTTTAGAGCTTCAAAAGAATTTAATTGAAGAACGTTTGGATGAAACTGAAAAAACTTTAACATTAATTGAAAAATGGGGATTCGATGGCAGCACTGGCCACAGCGAATATAAACAAAAGTTTTCCAATTGTATTAATGACGAGAAAAGTTTATTTGTCACATCGTACGTCCCACTTCAGCTTGTAACCGACTCTAAAGTAATATGGAAAAATCTCAGGCCATCGTCTACCCGATATTGTAGGCCACTCAGACTTCAATTTAAAAAGGAGACCGCCGCACTTTCCGTCGAAGAAGAGCTCTACTTCAAGGAGAAAATAGCTAACTTGAAGACAACAGAGCATAAAATTTGCAATACAACATTTTCTATAAAGCACGTCCTTCAATTAACCATGGTGGATGGTAAAGTTTGCAACGCGTTAAGCAACACGTCCTCGATGAAATGCTTTATATGTGGAGCAAAGTCCACAGAAATGAATAATATTGAAGAATGTGTTGGAAGAGATGTGCAAGAAAAGTATTTTGAATTCGGGCTATCACCACTTCATTCATATATCCGGTTCTTCGAATATTTCTTGCACATTTCGTACAAGCTGGATGTAAAGCTTTGGCAAGTACGATCGGGAGAACTCAAGTCTATTGTATTAAAGAAAAAACATCAAACTCAAGCCGGAGTTTCGAGAGAAAATGGGGTTACTGGTCGATACGCCAAAGGATGGAGGTAGAGGAAACTCCAACGATGGCAATACTGCCAGGAAATTTTTCAGTAACCCAAGCTTAGCATCTCAGATTACAGGCATTGATGAAGAAGTTATTGCCCGATGCACTAAGATACTGCAAGCCTTAGCATCAGGATACAAAATAAATATAAAAAAATTCGAAAAATTCGCACTAGATACAGCGAATTAATTAATTGAAATGTATCCATGGTACTACCTTCCAGCAACAGTGCATAAAATTTTAATTCATGCACCAAAGGTTATAGAGCACGCTTTGGTTTCGATTGGAGAGCTCTCTGAGGAAGCTGCAGAGTCAAACAATAAAGAAATAAAAAGTGCCGGCTGCAGCATATTAGGAAGATGTCTCGTATACTGACAAATACAGATTTAATTAAAATGCTTCTTTTGAAATCAGACCCTTTTATAACAGGTCAAAGAAATCTGCCAAAGAATCAGAAATCCACTTTTTTATCATCTACATATGATTTATTGGATGACGTATGCTAACCTTGTTTATTATTTATCTTTAATTTTCATCATTTTTATTATCTTATAATTAAATAATATTTGCTGTTATATATGATTGAAAAAATGGAATCACGAATTTTTTAAATTATTTATTGCTGGCCTCCGCTCCAGGGGGTCTCTTTCACAAATATTTACTGTATGCTATCTAAATTCATCTCTAATACCCAGAAAAAAATTTCAGCTCTCTATCTTTACGGGAAGTATTTTTGGCCACCAGCCCCATATAAGCGCAACCAGTGTGCAACGTGTCAAGCACTATAAAATTAATATTTGTAATAAAGAACAAGTACTAGACTTAAGTAAGAATACATGCATACCAAACATAATCAAAAGCTTAGCATCAACATGTACCTACAGTAACAGCCAACACATACAAGAAATCGAGGAAATCCACCCGGACTAATTTTCCTACAAGATTTTAATGAAGCCATCCGCCAGGAAAATAAAGAAAGACAACTTACCGGAACATATTTGATAAAGTTCAGCAATACCACAATAATTATTAAGGACAAAATATTTCGGAACATTGAAGCTCCCCCACTAAAGGTAATTCCAGCGACATTACAGATAACACCAATAGAGGAAAAATGGGAAAATATTTTGACTCTTGAATGTCTAAAGGAATTACATATGAATAACACGAATGAAATCAAAACACTTCGATTTGGAACCATAGTAGGTGAAGTCTCGATGACAGCATTTATTGTCATAATAGCCATCACAGCCCTCCTGATACGTCTATGCAAATTTTCATCAAATTTAACAAATAAAGCAACTTAAATCACCGAATCAAACAACCTCCCGCTAACACCAATAATTCTAACCAGCATTCAACCCCCGAGCTCGATTTGCGCATCCACGATGAGTGTAAACGACCTGCCATATTTTTAAAGGCGATTGAGGACAATTTAAGGAATTTAAGTGGGGAGGAGTTAACGCTGCATACGCTATGTCTGCTTATTTACCATGTGATCTATTTCACAACGAAATTCCAGGAACGAGATCACGCGGCAAAGCAGGTGACATTCTCAATTTGGCTATGCTTTTGGGTTATGCTTAGAATTAAGAAAGTATTGCAAGTGCAGTTTTAGTTAAAGGCTCAAATAAAGAAGTCGGAGTTCGCTCCGCAAATATTTTTAAAAACGCAACCCGACGGGTAAAGTTTTAATTTATATGATAAAGTGAAGGGTTGATGCAAAAAAGTGTTTGTGAACAACAACCAAAACTTTAAATTGAGCGCACTTGTTACCTGTATATGCTTTTTGCAAGCCTTGACTTACCTATAGTAGATGGTGCGGGTCATTCCAGGATGGCAGCATCAGAACCAGCGGTCGATGACGGCAGCAACAGCGACGGTGATAGCGGTGAGAGTAGTGACGAGTATAGGAGCAGCGAGAATTGTGACAGCGGACAGTGATAGCGGTTCCGAGGGCATGAATTGCACGGTTTTTTTTGTTTTGAAGAACAGAACTGCACTTTTAGCGGCAACGAATTACGGCACTTTGAACGTGTTTTATTTTTGTATGTTTTAAGGCTCACAGTTTTTTTTTTCTGAAACGGGCTTTTAAAACTTGTAAACTTGCTTTATTTTTGGCCTTTTATGTACCACTGTGGCCGTTTGTACATACGAGTAGATGTACTGCACTGTTTCAGTCGCTAGCTCTATGTATTTTGGTTTGCTTTTTTAAGTGCAGTTCACTTTGGCACATATTTCTGTACACACTTTCACAGCCATTGATTTATTAATTTCTATTTATAATGTTTTTAATCTTATGTATTACATATTAATTTAATTTTATTTTATATAATTTAAGGAGGGAGCCGCATGTAGAAGCCTCAGAATCGGTTCTATTTATTACTCTTAATCTATCAATCTGAAAAAAAAAAAAATTTAATTGGTTTGGATTTATAACATATTAACGGAAAAAATGAACCTATAAAATTAAAAAACTAGTATACAATTTATTATGAAAAAAGACTTTGAAAAAAAGTCAGAATTTAGGGCTATTTTATTGACATTTTTAACCCTAAAAAAGTAATTTATCAACGCGAAATATCTGAAATTTTAGGTTTATAATTCCTGACCAAACTTCAAACAAATCGGTCGATAACTTTTTGAGTTACAACACGAGCAGTTTTTAAAAAAGTCTTTTCGAGATAATTTAGTTTAATGTTTGAGGTACAATTGAGAATTTCGGCATGAAAATTTCACAGTATATTCTTAAGATACTATATTTTCAGATTATCGAAAAAAAATCGATTTTATGAGGCGTCTACATGAGACCCCTTAAGGCGTTTTTATTCACTTCTCACTATGTATCGCTTCCCTCTTTATATGTTTACATATGTACCGTATGTAACTACATATGTACTTGTTTTGTTATATTTTATTTACTTTGGAATGTCGACGCGAAAACGGACTTGCAAAAAATAGAAAACGCTCAGGCAATTGCTGTTGCAGTATTAACTAGCACTTATTGTTTTTATTTGTGCTACGTTACCTTATGTCATATATGTACTTATACATACAAATGTTGTGTTATTATAACATATAACCGTAATTTGAACAGAGAACTTAATATTTATAAATGCCGCTAAATGAAAAAGTATAGAATTCCATTTTGATAATAATAAAGGGTTTTCCAATAACAGGTGTTATTGGTGAATGGATTGCGCTATCGAGAGATGATTAACGATTTTTTATGGCCGGAATTGGATGGTATTGATCTGGACAACGTTTATTTTCAATACGACGGCGCTACGTGCCACAAAGCACGAAACCATTGATATTTTACGGGAAAAGTTTCCGGACCGTGTTATCTCTCGAAGAGGTGATCACCTACAATTGGCTACCGAGATCTTATGATTTAACATCCTTTGACTTTTTTCTTTGGGGCAACGTGAAAGAGAAGGTATACGCCAACAGTCCAGGGTCGATTCAAACCTCAAAGATGGAATTCGTGAAGCTATCGAGGACGTAGGGCAGCCACTTTACAATTCGGTTATGGAAAATTTTATGAAAAGGATATTGTCCTGTAAACTTGGTCGTGGTGGCAATTTGCCTGATGTTATTTTCCACTATTAACGGTATACCTTCCTCTTTATAATGAAATAAACATCCGATCATTTATATTGCATTAAAAAATAGCATTTTTGTTTGAATATCAAAATAACACTTCTTATTGCAAAGCCCTATACTTATAATATGATTAATTAAATGAGTAATTTATCACTAAAATTATTAACTACAACGCCATTTGGCGTAAGAAATGATATAAAACGCTTTTACGGCAAATTTCATATCTTGTAGTTACTATCATACATAGCAATTGCGGGATAAAGCCATTGAGACTTAGCATCTTGTTTGCCACACATTTACGTATGCATGCTAGTAAAATTTTCTAACTCATTGTCATAGATGAGTTTCTGTATAAATAACAAGGCCATATCGGCAGC
This sequence comes from Anastrepha obliqua, assembly GCF_027943255.1. Taxonomy (NCBI): domain Eukaryota; kingdom Metazoa; phylum Arthropoda; class Insecta; order Diptera; family Tephritidae; genus Anastrepha; species Anastrepha obliqua. Next base: position 62,091,897 of record NC_072897.1, read on the forward strand.
TTTATTGTGATGAGGTAAATGGAAATTATAGGCAAAATTTTATAGCAAAAAAAATTTTTGAATAGAAATTACTTATTCTCCCCAGTCAAGTAATTTTCTTATAACCACGCCCATGTTTCATTGAAGCCTTCCGTGGTAATGACCATACATGCTGCCTCTAGACTGTCCCCATATGCGAAGAAGTATAGGAAAATTCGAAGCCAATAACTAGTTTAAATGCAGCGGCTTCTAGCGGCCACAGCCAGATAAAAGTACCGCCGATTCTTGTGGACGTGCATTAATAACTGTCTTCTCGGCGGTGAGCGAGTCGAACTAGCGCTTTATATTGTATGATTCACCACAATGATACAGTCAGAATAAATTGCCCTAAAATTTACAATGAATTAGACCCCCGGATGTCAATAAATTACCAGACATGTGTTGGCAAATCTGTGTAATATTGTTCGCACCCCTCTTTATAATTCATCGACGCCGCCCCTGTACTTCCAATTGTCGTTACAGCTATCAAATTTACATTCACACTCTCTCATCACTGCAGTTGTTGTTGTCGTCGCTAACGTCGCTATTGTCTTCGCTGGAGCTCCCGTTTACTTACTTCCACTATTAGTGGAGTGCCCGGGGGTTTTGACCTCGGATCTCATAGGGACTGAATGAATTGCCATGTAACCAACAGGATTTTCTTTTGTATCCTCTAAATTGTAACTTCTACCAATATTATATTGTGCAATTAATTTTTTCATTGTTTAAACAAAAATATATGAAAAATTAATATATTGGAGCATAATATTTAGTTGAAAATAACTTTTTTTTAGTTCTACGTTAAATTTTACTTAAATAGATAAAGACAAACATCTTCCCAACGTTCCATTTTATTTGAAGGGTCGAAGAGACCTTGAGCAGGTAGTCAAACTTGAAGAGGGGAACGGCAGCTGCGGCGTACTATGAATTTGTTCTGCCTAGTTCAGTTATAAGTGACACGTGATGAGTGAATGTTGTGAATACGTAATAGTGAAGGCTGCACAAATTTATCTGCAAAATATGAAGGAATTACAGTACAATATAAAATGGATCCAGCAGAGTTCGAAAAATATACAACAGGATATTTCACATCTAGGCGATCAGATATTTTTTTTTATGGTATTGCAAGTGATCAGACTATTGAGCAGACTTTAATGAAAGGAATGAGCGTCGTCCTTTTAAACGAGGTGCCACTGAAAGTGTAGTTTATAAATGGATCAGAGGAGTTATTTATAGTAAAGATATTATTGAAAGCGTAGAAAATTTTTGTGACATATCTTTCAATAAAAGTCATCAACACAGTGATTCTACAGATGCTAGAATAGAAAGGGATGGTATCGATGTAAAAAGATTTGTAGACTTTTTCAAAGAACACAGTCCTTTTCCTGATACAGATGCAATTATGTCAATTGCCACTGGAATTACCGGTGATAAAAGTATAAATTGTTACAATGCTTTTGAAGAAGGTTTAAAAGTTATGAAGAAAATCGAAGGGAAAAATGTACGCGAATTGAAGTTATTAAGGAAAGATAAAATAAATTCTCTATTGGCTAAAAATAATAAAATAAAAATGCATGACAATGTTAATCCCGTTGATCCATTGTTGCTGTTTCAACGTATTTGTGTGTTGAAAAAAACAGATGATGAACTAAAAACTTATATGAATTATGAACTGGCACCATATCCAGTTGCTCTGTTTGAAGATGGCCAACTGCGAAAGACAAAAAAGTCAACTTTCTACGAATTATTCCCAGAAATTCACATTAATTTGAAAAGCTTAGAAAATGTTCATTATGTTATTGATGGAGGCATGTTGTTATATCGTTGCAAATGGCAATTAAATGAAACATTCAAAATGATATGCGAACATTACGTAAGATATTTGAGGAATAATTATAATAACGCATGCGTGGTATTTGATGGATATAAGAAGGACGATATTAAATCTGCTGAATGGAATCGTCGCGCACTAAAAAATATAAGTACAGATATTGAATTTGATGAAAATATGTCGTTAAAAATCGCTCAAGATAAATTTCTAACGAATAAAAAAAATAAATCTCGCCTAATCGAAATGTCAAGAATAAAATTAGCTGATAACAATATTTTTACATGCCAAGCGGAAAGCGATGCAGATAAATTAATTGTTGATACAGCAATTAGTTTAGAACCTCAAAATATTGTTGTAATTTCTGAAGACATTGACGTCTTGGTTGTGTTAACGGCATTGACGCCTACTGATCGTGAAATATATTTTTTAAAACCATCCCGAGGCAAAGTTAACCAACAAATATTTTCATCGAAAAGTTTAGAAAAATCTCTACCAGCATGTAAAGAACATGTTCTATTTTTACATGCTTTCACGGGCTGTGATACTACTTCTGCGTTTTACAAAAATTAAGTTTATCAAAAATTTTGAGAAGCGGAATGATCTACATGACTCAGCAGCAGTATTTAAAAATGTACATGAAGATGCAAATAATATATAATATTTCAAGCTGGTATTACATGTATTTTGGGACTGTATGGTGCTTCGGCAAAAATGACAGATTTGAATACATTCAAGTTCAATTCTTTCGTCAAAGCAACTGCCAAAGACACAAGTGTTCTTTTATCTTCGTTACCTCCCACATCTGATGCAGCATTTGAACACTTAAAACGGGTTTACCTACAAATCCAGATGTGGTTAGGGAATGATTTAATCATCCAAAAAATTGGTGATGGAACTATTCCAATAATACCTGTCATCCAATATTTACGAATCAATTACCTTCTCCGGAAAATTTATTAAAAATGTTACTTTACAATTGCAAAAAAGGATGTGGAGCTGCATGCGGATGCCGAAAAAGTGGCTATGATTAACATCAGTGAAATTGAAGATGATATTTGAAAAAATGTAAATTTTTCAATAGACAAATTTTTTTGTTAGTTAATTTTTTTCTTTCAAATAGTCATCATTTTTTTGTTTTTAATAATTAATTCGATTTTACTTTTATGCTATAATAACAGAAAACAATTTTTTTTTTTGTATGCTAATTATTTAAATAAACAAATAGTTTACATAATATTTTTTTTAACATTTAATTATCCATAATCTATTTATTTTTTCAGTTGCTTCCACTTCTGTTACAAAAAAAATAAATTCTACAACGTTATTTGCATTATAGCACATAAGTTATTGCAATCATAAATTTTTGCTATTTAAAAATCAAATGCACAACTTTTAAATAGGTAGAGATTATTATTTATGTTATTCACAACACATTTTCGCAAAGATAATTTAATTTCATCTAGTCCCTAAGACATCCTTGGTTTTAATGTTTTTAACGCTCCAGATGCTCCACTAGTCTTAATACAGAAGAAGAGAAACACACCTTTTATGTGAGTGTGAAAGCTTAGCTATGAGAAGGCTGCGCACTCTCGATACAGCATTTTTAGCCGATGTCCGCTACATAGCCCATCTAAAACTAACGAAACTCTGCTCATTTATTAAAGTTATCGGATGGTTTGAAAAGAAACACGTAGGGTAAGGATAAACTCCAGTGGTATCACAATGGACCTGCGAAAGGTCTAAGTGTGTCTTTACGACAACCACCCAACCTACCTACCTTCACGTCGTTGCATCTTTCAAACAAACCTTGTTAAAAAGCGTTTATTTTCTTTTATAATTAATTTTGATTGTTTTATATCGTGTTTTGTGCAAAGTGTTTTAATACCTGTGATTAATATTATTGCATGTGACATAATTTAGGTAAATATATTCGATATGCCCCTATATCCCTATAAGACGAAGTAATTTAGGTAGAAGAACCAGAAATGCTACAAACCGAACTAATTACCGATATAATCATACTGCACAAGATTGTGACGACCGAAATGCACGATAAAGAATTCGTATATCACGAACGCGGGAAGCGGTACAGTAACTACAAATGTGTTACGGTTAGATCTATGAACTTGGTTTGCTATCATTGTAAGGCATTGAAATACAAAAATGAAGCCAATGGATTGTGTTGCGGAAATGGGAAAGTGAAATTGATACCATTGGATCCAACATCGGAGCCATTGGTTTCAGGAATAGGACCAGATTCCATACACTTTTTTTTAAATGTTCAACAATATAACAATTGCTTTCAAATTACGTCATCTGGGGCAACGAACATAGTTAGGGAAAATTGCATGCGAACTTTTATAGCGGTTAATCATTATTATTTTAGTGAACAAAATTTCCTGTTAACTAAGTAAAGATGTATCATTAACCTTCAGTTCCCTAGTCCCCAAGAAATATATTACTTAGTCATAATACTATTTGGTGATTCAGTATTATTATTTGCTTATTATTTGAAGCACAATATAATTATTTGATGATGGATATTATATAATTACAGCTAATTATTACATATTGACATATATAAGCATATCAATTATTATTTGGTGATTCAAATTAGGAGACAGACATAATTTTTAGGAACAAATATTATTTATATTTGGTCAAATCATCTTTTTTAATTTACAGATACAAGGCCAAATGTTCACTGTTCACTGTTACCAGTGTCAGATAGCTATTGCAAATTCCTGCAAATTTATTTCATAGGCAATTCACCACAAGAAATTGATATGCGTTGTTCACATAATAATTCACTAAAGAGGTCTATTGTAGAACGATTACAAACTTTATTTCATGAGCACAATAAATTGATTATGTTGTTTAAAACTTCACTGGATCTGATGCCATCTGATAAAGACAAAATTGTAACCAGAGCTGATAAAACACCTGTTCGCCAACATGCAAGACGTTTTAATGCACCAACTATTGATGAAGTTGCCATCGTTGTAGTTGGAGAAAACTTGGAATCCCGTGATATTGTTTTACATCGTCGGAATGATCAATTACAACGTATAAAGGAAACACACCGCTCATATGACGCACTGCAATATCCCATTATATTTGAAATATTAGTTTAGCTATGGAGATATATTATCTGTCACTACATAATTTTTTTTTTTAATTTTCAATGTTATGAAAACAAAAATCTATTTTCAGGTTTTGAAACCAACAAAAAAGTCAGTTCAATGAACTATTATTCATACCGCCTAATGATTCGGGAAAATGAAGACCATCACATACTAAAATGTCGGCGATTATATCACAAGTATGTTGTAGACATGTACATACCTATGTTAAAATTGAAACTGAGAGATTAACATTCATCAGGTTGAATCAGACCAAACTCAGATCTGAAGAGTATATTCACCTTCAAGATGCAATTAATACTGATGGAAATGCACAGAATGTTGGTCGGATGACTATTCTTCCAGCAACATACATCGGAAGCCCTCGACATATGCATGAATATGCTCAAGACGCCACGCCATATGTTCGTCGTATTGGTACAGCAGATTTATTCATCACATTTACATGTAATCCACACTGGATAGAAATCAAGCAGGAGTTATTCCCTGGGCAATCACCCATTGATCGTCATGATATTACAGCCAGAGTGTTTAGACAAAAGTTGAAATCTTTAATGGATTTCATTGTGAAGCATTACGTGTTTGGGGAGACACGCTGCTGGATGTATTCTGTGGAGTGGCGGAAACGGGGATTGCCACATGCACACATTTTGATTTGGTTAGTTGAAAAGATAAGGCCAAATGAAGTTGATGCAGCAATATCAGCTGAAATCCCTAATGTATGTAGAAGTAGATCCTGGATTGCATGAGGTAGTTATCAAAAATATGATACATGGTCCCTGTGGAACTCTTAATCAAAATTCACCGTGTATGGTGGATGGTAAATGTTCAAAGTGATATCCACGGACATTAATATATGAAACAATCACTGGTAATGACGGTTATCCACTGTATCGTCGCCTATCGACAGCAGACAATGGATGATCAACAATTGTCAAATTAAATCAACAAGAAATTAAAAATTGAAATAGATAATCGCTGGATTGTTCCATATTCACCCATTTTATCAAAGACCTTCAAAGCGCACATCAACGTTGAATCTTGCCATTCAGTGAAATCTATTAAACACATTTGCAAATATGTAACCCAAGGGAGTGGTATGGCTGTGATTGGTATTAATGCAGAGAGTTCCAATGATGACGTTACCCAATACCGAGTGGATGGCTATGTTTGCAGTAATGAAGCAGTTTGGCGAATATTTTCTTTTCCTATTCGTGAGAGACATCCTACTGTTGTTCATTTAGCTGTGCATTTAGAAAATGGACAACGATTATATTTTACAGCACAGAACGCAGTACAAAGAGCTGCTCAGCCACCATCTACTACGCAAACATTGTTATATTCTGAAATGCCAAAATATTATACTTGGAATCAATCCTCAAGGATATTTATACGACGGAAACAAGGAAAATCAGTTCCAGGATACCCAGATGTATATTCTGCCTATGCGATGGGTCGAATTTATTCAGTACATCCAATGATGAATGTTTTTATTTACGACTGCTATTAGTCAATGTACGTGGCCAACATCATTCCAACATTTACGAACTGTTGATGATGATTTGTGTGGATCATACAGGGAAACCTGTCAACGTTTGCAATTGCTAGGAAATACGCTCATTGGGATCAAACTCTCAATCATGCTGTAATATTATCACAAACTCATCAAATACGAACATTGTTTTCTACAATCATATCTTCATGCTTCCCATCAAACCCAAATGATTTGTGGATCAAATACAGAGATAATATGTGTGATAATATTTTTTATCAAATACGGATTAGAAGGGGAAATCCAAATATACAAATTAGCGGAGAAATTTAAAATGAAGCATTGATTTCAATTGAGGACATGTGCTTGATGATGTCAAACAAACTATTATTTCAATAAGGCCTGGACGCGACCAATCGTCCAATGCATGATGCTTTTAACTAAGAGTTGCACCGAGAAAAACTGTATGACACAACACTTTGAAAGAATTAATTCAAACAAATCTTCCACTATTGAATGAACAACAGAAGTATGCATTTGATACACTTATGAAAGTAACAAATGATAAAACAGGAGGGATTTACTTCTTAGATGCACCTGGTGGTACAGGAAAACCTTTTTTGATTTCATTGATATTAGCATCAATTGGCTCACAAAATAAAATTGCACTTGCACTCGCTTGTCGGGAATAACGGCAACTTTGCTTGAAGGTGGTCGAACAGCCCAGCCAGCACTAAAATTGCCATTAAACATACAAAGCAACGAAACTCCAACCTGAAACATTTCGAAGACCTCTGCAATGGTAAAGGTTTTGCAGCAATGTGAATTGATTGTTTGGGATAAATGCACGATGGCAAATCAAAAATCTTTGGAGGCTTTAGATAGAACTTTACAAGATCTACGGAGCAATCATACCCCATTTGGTGGTGCAATGGTTTTATTAGCAGGAGATTTTCGTCAAACATTGCCAGTAATTCCACGATCAACGCCAGCTAATGAACTCAATGCATGTTTAAAGTCCTCCAATTCATGGAAACATGTCAAGGTATTACACTTAAGCAAGAATATGCGTGTCGAGTTGCAAAATGACCAATCTCGAGACATATTCTCTAAACAACTCATTGACATTGGTAATGGCGAATTTCCTTGACACCTTGACTGGTTGCATTAACTTTCCTCAAAGTATTTGTCAGTTAACATGATAAAAGATGAACTTATTCAAAAGGTGTTTCCAGAGGTTGCTCAAAATTACAGAAACCATGATTGGTTGAGCGAACAGGCTATATTGGCTGCAAAAAACATAGATGTAAATGAATTAAATTTCAAAATTCAAACTACATATTACTGGCGAATTGAGGATATATAAATCAGTTGATTCGGCTACAAACCAAGATGATTGCAACCTCAGAATCTTCAATTAAAGGTTGGATCAATAGTTATAATGTTGAGAAATATCAACCAACCGCGTCTTTGCAACGGCACACGGTTAGCAATAAAAAAAATATTGAACAACGTGATAGAAGCAACTATATTGAAAGGAAAGTATAAAGAAGAACACGTTTTGATACCACGCATCCCAATGATTCCGACCGATGTACCATTTCAATTTAAACGACTACAGTTTCCAGTGGGGCTTGCTTTTGCTATGACCATAAAAAAGTCCCAGGGGCAATCATTAGGTGTTCGTGATATTAATCTAGAAAACCCATGTTTCTCACATGGTCAATTGTATGTTGCCTGTTCCCGTATTGGAAAACCATCAGATTTTTTTGTATATTCACCATGCAATCAAATAAAAAACATTGTATATCATAAAGCAGTGCAATAAAAATAAAACAGATTTTTGTTAATAATTATGATTCACTTGATTTACAATAAAATGATTACTGAAAATACTTAAATACGTTTTATTTCACTATTCTTTATTATATCGGTTATTAACCCTATGCTAATAATAATAATAATAATAATTAATTATCTCTATGTTTTGCAATTCAAGCACCCGTTTTGTAAATATTTGTCACTTTTAGGTTTTCCCTTTAGACTATTTTTCAATCAGGTTTGAACCTTAAGTTCCCCTCTTAGTTTGAAACCCTCTGGCAAACATCACAGTCGGGGTTTTTAGTGGGTGGTCACCGGAGCTGACTATTTTCTTTAATTCTCCTGAACAGAAACGTCACCATGATGAAAGGGCGGTGTGTGAGGGTCAGCAGAGTAAACACGTCTTAAGATCGATATATAAACTGCCACATTCAAAATCTATTTGGCAACGAAGTCTGTCGGGTCCGCTAGCATTACATAAAAATATTTCGTCTGTCATAAACACTTAAATATAGGGTGGGCCATGTAAAATGTGCTTTTTGAATCGGCTATAAAAAAAAAAAACTAATCAATATTTTGTCAAACTTTTTTTTATTTTAAAGATTGAACATTGTCATTTATGAATGAAAAATAATATTGTTCAAATGACTACCACGACTGGCTTTACAGTAGGCCATTCGATCAACCCAATCTTTAAGCACATTTTCGATTGTTTGGGCTTCAATTTCATGAATGGCAACTTCGATTTCGTGTTTTAAACCATCAATCGTCTCTGGATGGTTCGCATAGCATTTGTCCTTAACGGCTCCCCACAAAAAATAGTCCAGCTTAAATCACAGCTCCGAGTCGGAATTCAAAAACGGTAGCCAAAAGTTCGAGTGTAACTTTGGCAGTGAGACAAGTTGCACCGTCCTGTTAAAACCAAATGTCGTCCATGTCATCCTCTTCAATTTTTAGAAACAACTCCTTGAGCATGTCACGGTAAGGTGGTTCAAAAAGCAAACGCTGTATGGCCCACCCTGTATAATGACGACGAAAAGGCATTGTCACGCAATTTGAACTATGTTTCCACTACAGCATATTTTTTTATGCGTGACGATCTAGGTTTTTGTTTACCACGCAAATCATCTCTTTTGCGTTGGTGCCCCATCAGGTATGTTGTTCCAGGTTTCGATGCCAATGTGGTTAATAATTTAAACAATATTTCTGGCAAAATGTCCGGCACAGAACGCATACGCATTTTATTAATTGATGAAATTAGCGTCAAGCCGGATCTTACTTAAAATAAAAGTAGGGATATAATTGATGGGTTTGTAGACCATGGGAAAGGCCAACGTCAAAGCAGAATAAGGAACAAATGTTGTTTTTTATGGTTAAGGGGTTGTGCTCTAAGTGGAAATATGTATATTCCTACTATATAGTATTTCTAAAAATGGTTTAAATGGTTTTATTTAATCAACAGAAGATTTCTGAAATGAACACTTTTTTCATGCACGAAAACAACTAAACTTTTTGCATGTTTGACTATTGCCATCTCATAAAGTCCATCCGTAATGTATTTATGAAATATGATATTCAATTATTCAACCATTTTCGAAAAAATGAGCGTTTCACGCGCAACACAAGTATTGACCATTTCGGTAGCGTCTGGTATTGACATGACGTGTAGTCAAAATTTATTTGGTAATGACGAAAACTTGATAAATTTTGCCAAGCAGATATTTGTTTAAGAAATGAATGATCTTTTTGATGAACTCGATGCAAAGCATTTCCAGTCAACAAATCAATTAAGGTCTCCTCTGAAGCGAGATGATAGGGGCAAAGTTGAAAGACTACTAAGTTACTTCGAGTTATTTAGTCCAATGTCTACAATGCGTACATATTCTACTATTAAATGTATCTAAGGCTTCGGTACTAAATATATAAATAAAATCGATGCTGGAATTATTCGAGGAGCTTTTTAAACAGCATCAAAATTTAAAATGTATTTTCCTTGGGAAGTTAAACCACGACTGTCTAGAAAATTTCTTTTATCGGGTCCGATCTAGTCAGTGTATTAACCCTTTGCGCTCGAGGCGCTTTTCTGTCGGGTGAACCAGCAACTCGAGAGTAACCTCACGCGGTCCCGCTTATTTCATGAGTTCGTTATTGTTAACTTTCTTCGGATTCTGTGCACAGTGTCCATTCTGAATGTTCAGTTTATTCTGTACAATCACTTTGTCTTTCAGATTCACTATCGATTAATCGGATTTTTCGTCTTCTTACTCCTCTAACGGGGTCGCTATCTTTATCACTTCTGTCTTCGTTCTCCTGGACAAGCAGTCTGTGTAGTAATGTAATTTCGTTCGTTATTGCAGAAAAATTTAACTCATCTTCACTAGAAGTAATTTCGTCGTCGTGTTCCATACCTTTTGGGCTCACTAACTTTGAAAGAAATATTGCGATCGCCAAGAAGGCCGAGTTCGAACTGATGGCGAAGACAAAGTCCTACTTCGCTATAGGAGATGAAAGTGATGCCGCAGACTAAACATCGTGGCGATAAGCAACCATTCACGCATAGTTTGGGACTTATGTATTGGTGACCGTGTCGGCTACGCTGAATAGGTTGCTTGTGTATGTGACATAAACAGTTCGCGGTACAGCTTCCATCTTTTATGGCGATAGAATCACACGAGATAAGACTTTTAGACACATCGATCTGAATGGTGCCTCTCAGGCACCGCTAGTTAAAGACTTGGAAGATAGTTAAATACTTGCTTGACTTCGGAAAATATATAAAAAACTATGTATTTTTGTGAATTTAATTTTAGGGTAGTTCTGAACACTATGTTAATACTGCACTGACGGCCAACCTATTTGACAGCCGTATTTACAATCATGTTTATCTCTTTTTCTTCTTAAAATACATATGTTTATCCTTTGGTATTCTTAAAATACATATGTTTATCTTTTGGTATTCTTAAAATATGTTTGGATTTGTTCAGCCCTGCATGATCATGCTTAGAATTTATTTAACTATTTTTATTTATTATTTGTAAATGAAATCATTCCCTAACTCTCCCCTTCCTAAATTAAATCGTCCCGATTTATACCAAATTAATGTTAGTTCCTTGTTCTTGCCTAAATAATTGCTACAGTTCTTCTTCTTCTTCTTAATTCCACTTATGCGATTTTGGCCGAGTTTAACAAAGCTGTTAAGCTTAAACCAGTCGTTTCTTTCTCGTGCTAACCGATGCCAATTGGACACACCAAGTGAAGCCAAGTCCTTCTCCACCTGATCCGTCCTCTGCTACCACTAGCTGGTACCGCATCGAATACTTTCAAAGCCGGAGCGTTTGTATCCATTCGTACGACATGACCCAGCCAACGTAGCCGCTGGATCTTTATTCGCTGCGCTATGTCTATGTCGTCGTAAAGCTCATACAGCTCATCGTTCCATCGTCTGCGATATTCGCCGTTGCCAACGTGGAAAGGTCCAAATATCTTACGCAGAATCTTTCTCTCAAACACTCCAAGCGTCGCTTCATCGGATGTTGTCATCGTCTACGCTTCTGTGCCAAACGTTAGGACGGGCATGATGAGAGTCTTGTCCTAGTTTTGATCGTCGAGAGTGGACTTTACCGCTCAGTTGCCTACTTATTCAAAAGTAGCACTTGTTAATGCGATACGCGAGTGCGCTGACTGTTTGTTTGAAGACAGGAGGTACTTCGTTTTGTCCTCGTTCACCACCAGACCCATTCGTTTTGCCTCTTTATTCAGTTTGGAGAAGGCAGAACTAACAGCGCGGTTGTTAAGGCCGATGATGTCAATATCATCGGCATACGCCAACAATTGTACGCTCTTATAAAATATTGTGCCTGAGCGATTAAGTTCTGCGGCTCGTACGATGCTCTCCAACATTAGGTTAAAGAAGTCACACGACAGCGAGTCACCCTGTCTGAAACCTCGTTTGGTATCAAACGGCTCGGAGAGGTCCTTCCCAGTTCTGGCGGCGCTGCTGGTGTTGAGCAACGTCGTCTTGCAAAGCCGTATTCGTTTTTTGGGGATACAAAATTCAGACATAGCGGCATACAGGTAACTCCTTTCCGTACTGTCGAATGCAGCTTTGAGGTCGACGAAAAGATGGTGTGTGTCGAGTCTCCTTTCATGGGTCTTTTCCAAGATTTGGCGTATTGTGAATATTTGGTCGATGGTAGACTTTCCAGGTCTGAAGCCACACTGATAAGGTCCAATCAGTTCGTTGACGGTGGGCTTCAGCCTTTCACACAATACGCTCGCTAGAACCTTATAGGCGATATTTAGAAGACTAATCCCGCGGTAATTGGCACAAATTGCAGGATCGCCCTTCTTATGGATTGGGCAGAGCACACTTAAATTCTCAGTCCGTCGGCGCCCGCGGCTTTGTTTTTCTTTAGCCGTGATATTGCTATTCTCACCTCGTCATGGTCGGGTAGCGGAACGACAATTCCGTCGTCAACGATTGGGGTATCGGGATCTTCACTTTCTCGGTGACATGCGCAGCTGTCATTGTTTAATAGGTTCGAGAAGTGTTCCCTCCATAATTTAAGATTGCTCTGTACGTCAGTCACCAGATCGCCGTCTTTGTTCTTACAGGACAACGCCCCGGTCTTAAAACCTTCTGTAAGCCGCCGAACTTTCTGGCAAAATTTTCGGGCGTTGTTCCTATTGGCCAGCATCTCAAGCTCCTCGCACTCACGTATTTCGGCCTCTCGTTTCTTCTTTCGGATAATACGTCTCTCTTCCTTTTTCAGCTCTCTGTAGCGATCGCAGCGTGGCATCCTTTCTTTCTGCGGCAGCATGACATTCGTCGTCGTACCAATTGTTTTTTCGGGCTCGCCGGAATCCGATTTCTTCTTCGGCGGCGGTACGTAGGGAACGAGAAATGTTGCTCCATTGCTCGCACATGCCGGTTTGTTGCGCAGTGCTCTCCGAGAGCAGGAGTGAGAGTCGAGTGGCGAATCTTCTGGCTGTCTGTTGTGATTGCAGCTTTTCGATGTCGAACATTCTTTGCGTAGGTAGATGTACGTTTTCTGCTGCACAGAGGCGGGTGCTCAGCTTGGCTGCAACAAGGTAATGATCCGAGTCGATGTTGGGTCCTCGGATCGTGCGTACATCTAATACACTAGAAGCGTGTCTTCCATCTATCACAACATGATCGATCTGGTTTCGTGTTTTTCGATCAGGAGACAGCCAGGTAGCTTGGTGTATCTTTTTATGCTGGAATCTGGTGCTACAGACTACCATGTTTCGGGCCCCGGCGAAGTCGATCAGCCTCTGTCCGTTACCGGATGTTTCGTTGTGCAGGCTGAATTTTCCGACTGTGGGACCAAAAATTCCCTCCTTGCCCACCCTGGCGTTGAAGTCGCCAATCACGATTTTTATGTCGTGGCGGGGGCAGCGCTCATAGGAAAGTTCCAAGCGCTCATAGAAGGAATCTATGGTCGCATCGTCCTTCTCTTCCGTCGGGGCGTGGGCGCAAATTAGCAAGATGTTAAAAAACCGCGCTTTGATGCGGATTATTGCGAGACGCTCGTCCACCGGAGTGAACGACAGTACTTGGCGACGAAGTCTCTCTCCCACAACAAATCCGACACCGAATTTGCGCTCCTTTACGTGGCAGCTGTAGTAGACGTCGCAAGGTCCTATGGTTTTCTTTCCTTGCCCCGTGCATCGCATCTCTTGGATGGCAGTGATGTCAGCCTTTACTCTCACGAGGACATCAACCAGCCGGGTAGAGGCACCTTCCCCATTAAGGGACCGGACATTCCAGGTGCATGCCCTCAAATCGTATTCCTTATTTCGTTTGCAGGGGTCGTCATCAGTGTTGGAAGTTCTCATCCGAGGCTTTGTGTATGTTTTCATTGGGGGAGGTTTTTAAGTGGCGGGTCCCAAACCCAGCGCACAACCAGCTATCCTAGAATGCTTCGCCTTCTCACGTTAGCTCACTCCCGAATGGGTGTTCGGAAGCTACCCAGAGGATACGTGGACTAATCCCGGCCGTTGTGAGCTGCTTGAACCATATGTAGAAGAATCGTCCTGGCCACTCCCAAGTGAATGGCGATCAGTAACTTTCCCCACTTGCGTGGACTTCTACACATGGAACCATCCTCCAGTTCTAGTTAGAATATATAGTGGAGCATCTGGAGCGTTAAAAACATTAAAACCAAGGATGTCTTAGGGACTAGATGAAATTAAATTATCTTTGCGAAAATGTGTTGTGAATAACATAAATAATAATCTCTACCTATTTAAAAGTTGTGCATTTGATTTTTAAATAGCAAAAATTTATGATTGCAATAACTTATGTGCTATAATGCAAATAACGTTGTAGAATTTATTTTTTTTTTGTAACAGAAGTGGAAGCAACTGAAAAAATAAATAGATTATGGATAATTAAATGTTAAAAAAAATATTATGTAAACTATTTGTTTATTTAAATAATTAACATACAAAAAAAAATTGTTTTCTGTTATTATAGCATAAAAGTAAAATCGAATTAATTATTAAAAACAAAAAAATGATGACTATTTGAAAGAAAAAAATTAACTAACAAAAAAATTTGTCTATTGAAAAATTTACATTTTTTCAAATATCATCTTCAATTTCACTGATGTTAATCATAGCCACTTTTTCGGCATCCGCATGCAGCTCCACATCCTTTTTTGCAATTGTAAAGTAACATTTTTAATAAATTTTCCGGAGAAGGTAATTGATTCGTAAATATTGGATGACAGGTATTATTGGAATAGTTCCATCACCAATTTTTTGGATGATTAAATCATTCCCTAACCACATCTGGATTTGTAGGTAAACCCGTTTTAAGTGTTCAAATGCTGCATCAGATGTGGGAGGTAACGAAGATAAAAGAACACTTGTGTCTTTGGCAGTTGCTTTGACGAAAGAATTGAACTTGAATGTATTCAAATCTGTCATTTTTGCCGAAGCACCATACAGTCCCAAAATACATGTAATACCAGCTTGAAATATTATATATTATTTGCATCTTCATGTACATTTTTAAATACTGCTGCTGAGTCATGTAGATCATTCTGCTTCTGAAAATTTTTGATAAACTTAATTTTTGTAAAACGCAGAAGTAGTATCATGAAAGCATGTAAAAATAGAACATGTTCTTTGCATGCTGGTAGAGATTTTTCTAAACTTTTCGATGAAAATATTTATTGGTTAACTTTGCCTCGGGATGGTTTTAAAAAATATATTTCACGATCAGTAGGCGTCAATGCCGTTAACACAACCAAGACGTCAATGTCTTCAGAAATTACAACAATATTTTGAGGTTCTAAACTAATTGCTGTATCAACAATTAATTTATCTGCATCGCTTTCCGCTTGGCATGTAAAAATATTGTTATCAGCTAATTTTATTCTTAACATTTCGATTAGGCGAGATTTATTTTTTTTATTCGTTAGAAATTTATCTTGAGCGATTTTTAACGACATATTTTCATCAAATTCAATATCTGTACTTATATTTTTTAGTGCGCGACGATTCCATTTAGCAGATTTAATATCGTCCTTCTTATATCCATCAAATACCACGCATGCGTTATTATAATTATTCCTCAAATATCTTACGTAATGTTCGCATATCATTTTGAATGTTTCATTTAATTGCCATTTGCAACGATATAACAACATGCCTCCATCAATAACATAATGAACATTTTCTAAGCTTTTCAAATTAATGTGAATTTCTGGGAATAATTCGTAGAAAGTTGACTTTTTTGTCTTTCGCAGTTGGCCATCTTCAAACAGAGCAACTGGATATGGTGCCAGTTCATAATTCATATAAGTTTTTAGTTCATCATCTGTTTTTTTCAACACACAAATACGTTGAAACAGCAACAATGGATCAACGGGATTAACATTGTCATGCATTTTTATTTTATTATTTTTAGCCAATAGAGAATTTATTTTATCTTTCCTTAATAACTTCAATTCGCGTACATTTTTCCCTTCGATTTTCTTCATAACTTTTAAACCTTCTTCAAAAGCATTGTAACAATTTATACTTTTATCACCGGTAATTCCAGTGGCAATTGACATAATTGCATCTGTATCAGGAAAAGGACTGTGTTCTTTGAAAAAGTCTACAAATCTTCTTACATCGATACCATCCCTTTCTATTCTAGCATCTGTAGAATCACTGTGTTGATGACTTTTATTGAAAGATATGTCACAAAAATTTTCTACGCTTTCAATAATATCTTTACTATAAATAACTCCTCTGATCCATTTATAAACTACACTTTCAGTGGCACCTCGTTTAAAAGGACGACGCTCATTCCTTTCATTAAAGTCTGCTCAATAGTCTGATCACTTGCAATACCATAAAAAAAATATCTGATCGCCTAGATGTGAAATATCCTGTTGTATATTTTTCGAACTCTGCTGGATCCATTTTATATTGTACTGTAATTCCTTCATATTTTGCAGATAAATTTGTGCAGCCTTCACTATTACGTATTCACAACATTCACTCATCACGTGTCACTTATAACTGAACTAGGCAGAACAAATTCATAGTACGCCGCAGCTGCCGTTCCCCTCTTCAAGTTTGACTACCTGCTCAAGGTCTCTTCGACCCTTCAAATAAAATGGAACGTTGGGAAGATGTTTGTCTTTATCTATTTAAGTAAAATTTAACGTAGAACTAAAAAAAATTATTTTCAACTAAATATTATGCTCCAATATATTAATTTTTCATATTTTTTTGTTTAAACAATGAAAAAATTAATTGCACAATATAATATTGGTAGAAGTTACAATTTAGAGGATACAAAAGAAAATCCTGTTGGTTACATGGCAATTCATTCAGTCCCTATGAGATCCGAGGTCAAAACCCCCGGGCACTCCACTAGACAGCTTCTACAGAAATCGAAGTACGGGAGTCCTAACCTTCTAGCGTGGCTGCCTATTAAACAATGACCAGTTAATCCCCTATCATTTTTCTTATAGCTTCTCTGTTAAATCTTAACAAGATCTTCGATCGACCGCTTTTCCAGTTCGACCATGTCTGTCGGCTTAGTTCGCACGTTGTGAGGTTTTGCCAGCTTGTATTTACCTCTTTGATGGTTTCCCTGTCTATAAGTTATTTACAAATGGCTATAGGCATGGGTATCAGCGCCTTATCCGGTTGGAGATCGAGCGTTGTACCGGTTCGAGCAAGTTCATCCGCCTTGCAAGTTCCTGCTATATTCCTGTGGCCTGGCACCCAGATAAGGTGCACTTTGTAGCACTTAGATACGTCATTTAGAAGTTTAAAACATTCTAAAACTGTTTTTGACGAGTGTGTTTTAGATTCAAGCGCTTTTATTGCCGCTTGACTGTCCGAGTAAATGAATATTTCATGTCTCGATAATACTCTCGTTTTTATTACCGTAAGTCCCTCTTTTCTGGCAGTGACTTCCGCCTGAAATACACTGCAATGGTCAGGTAGGCGAAATGATTGGCATACTCCGAGTTTATCGGAGTAAACCCCTCCACCTACTTTGTTGTCTAGTTTTGAGTCATCTATGTAGATGTTTACATCATTTTTCTTAACCATAAGCCCGTTATCCCATTCCTTTTGGAAGGAAATACTGTGACAAAGGATTTATTGAAGTTGATATCCTTGGTCTTACAGAAATCCGTTGTGCCAGGAATGCAGGGGAATTTTTCTAAAATTGAAGAGTGTCCTCTTTGGTTCGTTCTGAGTAGGCTGATTTCTTTTAGTCTGAGAGCTGCTTTGGAAGCTGTTTGCTTACCGAATTGCTCTATTGGTAAAAGGTTAAGCATAATATTTAGTGCCTCTGTGGGTGTAGTCCTAAGGGCCCCGCAGATGCAAAGACTGACCATTCTTTGTACATGTACCATGGTTCTTTTAATATATAACTTATTTAAAGCCGGCCACCATACTAGTATGCCGTACGTTAGGATTGGTCTGACAATTGCTGTGTAAAGCCAATATACGATAAATGGGTAAAGACCCCAATTTAGTCCTATCAGCTGTTTACAAGAGTAGAGTGCTATTGTCACTATTTTTACTCTATCTTCGACATTTGCCTTCCAACTTAGTTTTCGGATCTCATCACTAAGTGACAGTGCCGTTCTACCTAGAGTCGAGGAAGCTATATTTGGAATTTTATGTTTCCTGGTAAATAGGATGAGTTCAGTTTTATTGGAGTTGACGCTTAGCCCATTTGCTTTTGACCAGTTTTCAACCATGTTTAGTAAATCTTGCATGACTTCTCTAAGTGTATTGGGAAATTCCCCTCTTACTACTATTGCAACATCATCCGCATATGCTACGACGTGTTGTCCTCTTTCCTCTAGGATCTTTAGCAAGAAGTTTAATGCCGGCACAGCCCATAGGAGAGGGGACAGCACTCCGCTTTGAGGTATTCCTCTGCTAACTTTTTTCTTGATCTTTGAGGTTAGGGTTGCGATCACAAATCTGCTCAAGAGCATGTTTTTGATGAACTCAACCACAGCGCCAGAGATCCCGAAATCCGTCAGTGCCTTTATTATGATATCCGATAGGATGTTGTTGAACGCGAACTCGATATCAAGGAAGGCTACCAGTGTGACTTCTTTATTATTAATTGACTTCTTTGATTTCTGTAACAAGTGAGTTTAGTGCTGTTTCAGTAGATTTCCCTTTACAGTACGCATGTTGTGAGATACTAAGCGTATTAGGGCTGATGATAGCCTTAATATGCTTTTGTATTATTCTCTCTAATGTTTTTAGCGAAAAAGAGCGTAATCTTTCCGTAGAGGGTGTGACATGCTAGCGTAATATCAAGAACTTCGTGTCTATTGCGCGTAATAAATGTGGGTTCGTTGCCTTTGTTACACACTAAAAGCTTACTACATATAATATAATTAAAGAGATACTCACCACGTTCGTTGGTATCCGAGCTCCCCCATATGGTATTTTGGGCATTGGCGTCTCCTCCTAGAACTAGTTCGCGATTGTGTGCTTTACAGTCTTCCACAAGATTTCTTATCAGCGGCGACGGCAGTGGACCGGTGTCGTCTCCGGCAAAATAAAACGAGGTTAGCCAGATGTTGTTTTCGCTCACTTCCCAGCTGGTCTTATATACCTTGTAACCTGATGTCCTCAAGCCACAGATTTCGCCATTCCTAACCCAGGGTTCCTGGATGAGGACTACATCCGGATGATCTTCTGCCAGATGATCCAGGAGGGCAAGGCAGGCTTCCTTGCAGTGGTGTAGGTTTATCTGAAAAAGATGCATCAGCTGTTAGCGTTATGTCTGGGTCTTCTTTATTTTCGCATAAAAGTTCACTTTCGGAATACTTACGTTGTTGTACGAAATACTTACTCTCCCGTTGGAAGTACAACTTCCCTAAGCCCATTTCTGAGCCTGAAGAGGCGTATTCTTCTTCGTTGGGATGATCGTCTTCGCTATTGGCTCTGTTTCGCTCATGGGCTCTAATTCGCTCATGAGCTTTGTACTTTCCTTAGTGATGAGGAACTCTATTACTTCCGTATCAGTTTTGTAGATGTGAAGCTTTACTTTTACAAAATCGTACCTCAATTGCCCATCGCATATCGCTAACGGTTCAATTGAGTTTTCAGTCAAGAGCAGGAGAGCCTGCATAGTGGCGCGCTTCTGTTCTTTCGATTCTTCCGCGCTGTTCATGTTGCTTAATGTTTTTACGTATCTCCACTCCTGCATTGGGATGTCCGGATTGCAGACCCGAATAAGCTTCATTATCTCTACCGGGTCTTCGATAGTTGAAGGTAACCAGACCCTTGCTAGTGGCCTGCACAGAATATCCTTCCTGTCCACGACCACTAGCTTGGCATTCGAGTACACTTCGCCGACTTTGGAGATGGCCTCTTTGTACAGCTGAATTGATCTCTTATCGTCACACGCTTTTATTTTTATCTGGCCTTGGTGCCAGCCTAAATCTTCGCAGGCAGGCGGGGGCCGGGGTTCTCCAGAATAACCTTCAGTGCCACTTTCGTTAGATCGGCCTCAATCCATTTCCATTGGTCCTTGGGGATCATACATTCATGATGGTTTTCAGAAGAGCCCCAAGCCTGACAGATTCTCGGCACTGGTCGCATCACATTTCAATCCAGCCCTTCACCCCCGACCACGTTAATGATGTAATTTATGTTGCGTTTTGAAACCAAAGCAAAACAAAGAATATTGCGAGGCCAATCAAATCTATTGCTCTTACATTTTTGACTTTTCAATTTGGTCGGGTTTACGATATTATCACTTTTGTGTGAACGCATTGGATCCTTCCACCCGAACACGCACACACACGAACGCGGACCCACATACATTTGATCGAATTTTAACTTTGCGCAGCGACAAAAAAGCTCAAATTGACTCCGTTAGGAACATACCAACATTGCTTAGACAACAATGAGTGCTTGTAATTTAATATGAACTTTATTGAAAATCAATTTAACGATTCATTTTTAGATTACAGAGCCAAAATATAATACAACTGTAGGCGAGAGGCCCCATATTTTGCCAATTGCGCCCTTGCATCCATTCAAGGCGATTGTTCCCTTCCTTACTCTCTCCTCAATGTTGGGCTTCCACGTTAGCTTACTGTCAAGGGTTAGACCTTTCCTCGATGTAGAGGAAGGCGCCAACTGCGAGTTCTTTCTGATATAGGGATATCTTTAACAATTGTATGCAGAGCAAATTCCACTGATTTGCCTTTACAGTAGAAATTTCGCCTCTTATATGTAGGTAAATCAAGTCTGTCAAGGGTTTTAAGCAAGAAAGATGAGAGACTGATTGGCCTAAAATCCTTAGGGGAGGCATATGAGCTCTTGCCAGCCTTGGGTATGAACAAAACCCTCACAGCACTCCACGATCTTGGTATATAGCCCCTGGCTATGCAGCTCGCATAGATAGGGCTCAGACAGCAGTATGACACCTCCGCAGATTTCTGCAGTTGGGCAGGTATGATGCCATCAGTAAAATCAAAAAGTGACTCACCTCTAACATTTATGTTGGAACTTTCCCAACAGGTATGGTGGGAGTTTGCGTCCGTTCCTACAATAACGCCGGTTTTCCTGCGCCTCGCTTCAGCCAGGACTTCTTTCAACATCATCGGAGCAGGCTCCACCTCGTCCTCATGCGCCATATAGGCCGACATCTGCCACAAAATAAATTCATTAAGTTCCTTCCTGATGAGCAAATAAGATCTTGGTTTACCTAACCCGCTATACACCATCAGTTTATATCTTTTCGTCTTGAGTCCAGAAATATCGCTGCTCCTCAGCCACGGCTCCGGGATCAGAACTATATCAGCTCCACCTTGTTCAAAGTGGAGCAGTAGATTGGCGGACGCCGTCTTAGAGTGCTGAAGATTTATCTGAAGAATAATCATCTTCGAGAATCCTTTCCAGCACCCCAAGGTCGGTATCCTCATTCTCCGAGGCCAGAACCCTCTCCTTCTCCGCCCTGTCTTTGAATGACCCGATGCTTATGATGGACCCTAGTCGTGAGGGACGTCACCAGCACTGCCAACCTCCGACGTGACGGAGTCTATCTACAGGTCCACAGGGGGCCCTTGTTCCTCCAGCACCTCCGGATGTGCAGAGGCATCAGCCCTGGCATCGCTTTGGTAGACCTTAAGGACCACCTTTTCGAAACCATAGCTGATAACCTCCTTTGTTTCAACGAGAGGACCAAGAGACTCCGCCTTCAGCAGAATCAGCGCTTGCCGATAAAAACCCTCAGTCCTCTCCAACTTAAACACCTTCCAATAGTGCGCGGGAACTTTCGGGTTGCAGTACCGGAGGATTTCTTCCATTTCCTCTGAAGTAGAGGGTTCGGAAGGGACCCAGACACGTGCTCGCGGACGCATAGGTAGATCCATTTTGTCCACCGCCTACGTCTTAGCTCCCTTCCATACCTCTCCCACCAAGACCACTGCCGCCCTGTACATAGTAGCCGACCGTTCGTCAGCGCAAATGATTATTTTAAAGGTTACATAGTGCTATCCGGCACACTCACAGCATGGCTTTCCCTTACTACCCTCATGAAAACGTCGGAGGTGGTGGACGCTACTCTCTTCCATTCCTCCCTGGAAATGGCGCCGAACCCATTTGTGGTGCACTCACACCCTTTCCTATCTTCTTCCGCTCCACGCAGAACCTTCGTGGCTCAAGCGTCTGAGAATGTTTCTCAGAAATCTGAGAGACATTTTGGTCGCCATAGCGCCCGAGGATTGTGGTAGCAAGACGAAGGTCAGAGAAGGACCGTTTGCTTTGCCCTGCCTGCCGTTTAGGCTTAACAGACGGTTCCGCCTGCAGTCCTCTACCTACCATAAGCGGGTTCCCGCCTGTGACCCCTAGGTTCTTGCTGGAAGTCGGTTCCGACTTCCCCTCAGGGTCCTCCTTGTGTATTACCTTACTAGTCGATTCCGAGATTTTGCGGCCACTAGGAACTTCAGCCTGCAGGGCTGTACCCCGGGAGAATTTCCCATGCAAGGGTTGACGCATGCCCTCATGAGACATTCATTCACAGTCAGGCCGGACGCAAAGACGGGAGTCATCTCAACAGCACCTACACCGCCAACCCAATGGTGACGGGCTTGGAACGTACTCCGAGGCCTGCCAGAGCTTTAACGGGACGGGGACGGTCATGGCATTAGCCCACCAGATATTTCTGTTAAGTTTCATCCTAACATACTTAGGTGCAGAATGCGCAACCACCAGCATAGGGTTCAGAAAAATTCCAAAACGTTGAAAAAAAGTATAATTAGTCCAAAGATGAGATACATTAGTCACAACTTAAAATGTGTATCTCCAGATTAAGTTTTGACTTGAAAGTCTCTTGCGAGTTAGAGAATATATCTAAATTATTGCATAATTGGTTAGATTGTCTTATACAACGTGCAAGCGGTTCATTCCGAGTAAAATTGGTCTTGTGATAAGGTAAATCAAACATATTGCTGAGTTTAAGGTAAGGGACAATTAAAAATTATTAGCTCCAGCAAGAAGTGGCATTTGATATGGTTTGTAACTACATATGTCCCTTATAAATATTACCGATGACATTTTGAATGAGTAGCAAATCAAGTGAAACGTTTTTGAACCTTCTCAATTCTTAAAGATGAACCCATGTAGAATGGATCCCAAATAATGCGTCAATATTTGAGGATTGATCTAACAAGAGAGAAA